>NC_036860.1:68295325-68500896 GCF_002910315.2 Salvelinus sp. IW2-2015
AGCACATGTCCCAAAGCTCAAGCTCAGAGAGCACTACAAGTGCAAGTTGAGTAGAGCAGCAGCCTAACAGTTGCAGCCAAGCAGTGAGTGTCACTATCAGCTCTTGCCAGCTGAGGCTGAGGCACCCTCCCAGGTCTGGCAGCATGGTAGCAACACCATCATGGAGCTGAGACAGCACCAGCTGAGCACAGAACACAGCACACACTGTACTAGCTGACCACAGAACACATTTACATTTACATTTACATTTAAGTCATTAGCAGACGCTCTTATCCAGAGCGACTTACAAATTGGTGCATTCACCTTATGTATACCAGTGGAACAACCACTTTACAATAGTGCATCTAACTCTTTTAAGGGGGGGGGGTTAGAAGGATTACTTTATCCTATCCTAGGTATTCCTTAAAGAGTGGGTGTTTCAGGTGTCTCCGGAAGGTGGTGATTGACTCCGCTGACCTGGCGTCGTGAGGGAGTTTGTTCCACCATTGGGGTGCCAGAGCAGCGAAACAGTTTTGACTGGGCTGAGCGGAACTGTACTTCCTCAGAGGTAGGGAGCGAGCAGCCAGAGGTGGGATGAACGCAGTGCCCTTGTTTGGGTGTAGGGCCTGATCAGAGCCTGAAGGTACGGAGGTGCCGTTCCCCTCACAGCTCCGTAGGCAAGCCACAGCACAGACAGTACTAGCTAAGCACAGAACAGTATGAGCTGAGCACAGAACATAGCACAGACTTGTACTAGCTGAGCAAAGACAGCACGCCACAGCACACTGGAGCACAAACTCTCACCTCCACTATTCCATCGGTTCCATTGTTGCCAGCCAGGCAAGCTCAATTGATCGCAACTTAAGTGTTTGAAAGAAAATCAATACTATTGAACCTAGGTCTGGATGAGACAGCACAGCACACTTTCTCCCTCACACACCACTGGTCCAATTAGTACAAGGACCTGCAGACAGCGACACCACCAGGTGCCCTGGCCAACAGGTTAGAGAGCTCCAGGCAGTTTCGCGAGAGGAGCGTGTGCTGCTCAGCATAACATTACACTCTGGTTCTATTTTCAAGAATGCTCACAGACGAGAACACTTGATAAAGTGACTCGACAGCCAGTGTAGCTCCCCTGTTAGAGGCACCAGGCAGAGTTAGTGGCAGAAACAGGGGACAGGCAGAGACGTAGAGGTAGAAGCAGAGAGGCAAAGGCACCAGGCAGAGAAGCAGAGAAAGAGTTAGAGGTGGAGTTAGAGAGAGGCGGAGGCAGGGGTAATGGAGCGTTCTCTACTTTTCACCTGACTGACTACGAGGGAAACACGCCTGACTACAGCTACACAGGTTTCCCAGAAACAGACTTTCAGGGCATTCAAATCACAGCGCCAGTGTCTGTTGGGGCTGGTGTCTGCAAGAGGAGCTGGGCTGGCTGGGAGTGAGAACATAGATGTGTTAGTGAAAGATTATAACAGTATGGGGGGGGGGGGGGGTAATATTGTTAAAGCCACACTGTAAACATTTGCAGAGTGTCGAAGTATGCTCATGCAGCCAAAATGTAGCCTTTGACAACAGCACTTCCATGATGTATAATAATAAGTCAATGATGTCTAGTGCTCAAGAGCTGAGGTTCAAAGCAAGTTGGAATTCCATTAATTGTTTACAAAATCTTCTACATCTCATTAAGATATATATTTTTTTTTAAATCGAGAAGGTATAATATTTCATTAGTTAAAGACTGTAACATTACATACTCGTCAAATTGGGTCACAGTGAATTCAGAGAAATTAAGCTGTAATACATCTGTTCCTATTTGAACAGGCTCAGGCCTCCGGAACCATGCGGGTTCCCTTTCTTCTAATTGGCTGCTGAGGGAGATCATTTGGCCAATTGAATGGGAATATGGTTCTCAGACGGAGCAGACATGATCAAGCTTCAATGACCACATAACAATGCAAGAGCGAGAAAGAGAAACAGAAACAGGCAATAGCTAGATTTCCATCCAATTGGCGACAGATTTTCTTGCAAATATTCTAAAATCTGCATAAAGACTTGTTGCGCATAAAAATCAGTGCATGATGACGTAGTGCACACAACATTTTCATTTTTCACTTAAGTTTTTATATATTATATTTTTTAACAAAAACTGTTGCGTTAAATAGCAAATGTGCCCAATCGGGTCTTGGCACGTGCACTCCAGCCAACAGCTCGTAGTTCAAGTGCGGGTAGGCTAGTCTATATGATGAGCTTATTATGGATAAGAGTCAGAATATTTGTATGTCAAACAGCAGTCAAGCATCGATCATCAAGCTCATCACCTTGCACTTTCACCACCCTGTGAAGTTCATCATAACTTACAGTGCCTTCAGAAAGTTACAGCCTTAATTAAAAATTGATTTACCCCCCCCACACACAATAGCCCATAAAGACACAGAAATAGCTATTTTACATAAATATTCACACCCCTGAGTAAATACATGTTAGAATCCCCTTTGGCATCGATTACATCTGTGATTATTTCTGGGTAAGTCTACGAGCTTTGCACACCTGGATTGTACAATATTTGCACATTCTTCTTTTAAAAATTCTTCAAGCACTGTTAAGTTGGTTGTAGATCGACATTTTCAAGCCTCGTCATAGATTTTCAAGACGATTTAAGTCAAAACTGTAACTAGGCCACTCAGGAACATTCAATGTCATCTTGGTAAGTAACCCAAATATTTGGCCTTGTGTTTTAGGTTATTGTCCTGCTGAAAGGTGAATTTGTCTCCCAGTGTCTGTTGGAAAGCAGACTGAACAAGTTTCCCTTTAGGATTTTGCCTGTGAGTAGCTCTATTCGGTTTATTTTTATCCTAATGACTCTGTAGTCCTTGCCGATGACAAGCATACCCATAACACGATGAAGCCACGACCATGCTTGAAAATATTAAGAGTGGTACTCAGTGTTGTGTTGGATTTTCCCCAAATATAAGGCTTTGTATTCAGGACATTTTATTTTGTATTTTTATTTTTTATTTCACCTTTATTTAACCAGGTAGGCTAGTTGAGAACAAGTTCTCATTTGCAACTGCGACCTGGCCAAGATAAAGCATAGCAGTGTGAACAGACAACACAGTTACACATGGAGTAAACAATAAACAAGTCAATAACATGGTAGAAAAAAAAGAGAATGAAGTACATTTCTTTGGCAATTTTTTATGTGCCTTTTTGCAAACAGGATGCATGTACAGGCTTCGATCTTTTCACTTTGTCATTTAGGTTAGTATTGTGGAGTAACTACAATGTTGATCCATCCTCAATGTTATCCTATCACAGCCATTAAAAATAGTTTTAATGTCACCATTGGCCTCATGGTGAAATCCCTGAGCGGTTTTGTTCCTCTCCGGCAACTGAGTTAGGAAGGACGCCTGTATCTTTGTAGTGACTGGGTGTATTGATTCACCATCCAAAGTGTAATTAATAACTTCACCATGCTCAAAAGGGATATTCAATGGCTGCTATTCTTTTTATACCCTTCTACCAATAGGTGCCCTTCTTTGCAAGGCATTGAAAAACCTCCCCGGTCTTTGTGGTTGAATCTGTGTTTGAAATTCACTGCTCAGCTGATGGACCTTACAGATAATTGTATGTGTGGGGTACAGAGAGGTGGTACTCATTCAAAAATAAATGTTAAACACTATTAATATACAGTCGTGGCCAAAAGTTTTGAGAATGACAAATATTAATTTTCACAAAGTTTGCTGCTTCAGTGTCTTTAGATATTTTTGTCAGATGTTACTATGGAATACTGAAGTATAATTACAAGCATTTCATAAGTGTCAAAGGCTTTTATTGACAATTACATGAAGTTGATGCAAAGAGTCAATATTTGCAGTGTTGACCCTTCTTTTTCAAAGACCTCTGCAATCCGCTCTGGCATGCTGTCAATTAACTTCTGGGCCACATCCTGGCTGATGGCAGCCCATTCTTGCATAATCAATGCTTGGAGTTTGTCAGAATGTGGGTTGTTGTTTGTCCACCCGCCTCTTGAGGATTGACCACAAGTTCTCAATGGGATTAWGGTCTGGGGAGTTTCCTGGCCATGGACCCAAAATATYGATGTTTTGTTCCCCRAGCCACTTAGTTATCACTTTTGCCTTATGGCAAGGTGCTCCATCATGCTGGAAAAGGCATTGTTCGTCACCAAACTGTTCCTGGATGGTTGGGAGAAGTTGCTCTCGGAGAATGTGTTGGTACCATTCTTTATTCATGGCTGTGTTCTTAGGCAAAATTGTGAGTGAGCCCACTCCCTTGGCTGAGTAGCAACCCCACACATGAATGGTCTCAGGATGCTTTACTGTTGGCATGACACAGGACAGATGGTAGCGCTCACCTTGTCTTCTCCGGACAAGCTTTTTTCCGGATGCCCCAAACAAGCGGAAAGGGGATTCAGAGAAAATGACTTTACCCCAGTCCTCAGCAGTCCAATCCCTGTACCTTTTGCAGAATATCAGTCTGTCTGCTGCCATTCCTGAGCAAGCTCTGTACTGGTGGTGCCCCGATCCCGCAGCTGAATCAACTTTAGGAGACAGTCCTGGCTCTTGCTGGACTTTGTTGGGCTCCCTAAGCCTTCTTCACAACAATTGAACAGCTCTCCTTGAAGTTCTTGATGATCCGATAAATGGTTGATTTAGGTGCAATCTTACTGGCAGCAATATCCTTGCCTGTGAAGCCCTTTTTGTACAAAGCAATGATGACGGCACTTGTTTCCTTGCAGGTAACCATGGTTGACGGGAAGAACAATGATTCCAAGCACCACCCTCCTTTTGAAGCTTCCAGTCTGTTATTCGAACTCAATCAGCATGACAGAGTAATCTCCAGCCTTGTCCTTGCCAACACTCACACCTGTGTTAACGAGAGAATCACTGACATGATGTCAGCTGTTCCTTTTGTGGCAGGGCTGAAATGCAGTGGAAATATTTTGGGGGGATTCAGTTCATTTGCATGGCAAAGAGGGACTTTGCAATTAATCTGATTACTCTTCATAACATTCTGGAGTATATGCAAATTGTCATCATACAAACTGAGGCAGCAGACTTTGTGAAAATGTATATTTGTGTCATTCTCTAAACTTTTGGCCACGGCTGTACACAGAGTGAGTCCATGCAACTTGTGAAGCAAATTTTTACTAAACTTATTTAGGCTTGCCATAACAAAAGGGGCAGAATACTTATAAAAAAATGTATCTTTAACTAGGCAAGTCAGTTTTAAGAACAAATTCTTATTTTCGATGACAGCCTAGGGACAGTGGGTTAACTGCCTTGATCAGGGGCAGAACAACAGATTTTTACCTTGTCAGCTCGGGGGACTCGATCTTGCAACCTTCCAGTTACTAGTCCAACGCTCTAACCACTAGGCTACCTGCCGCCCCGTTATTGACTCAAGACATTTCAGCTTTAGTAATAAACTTGTAAAAAACATTTAATATCTAAAAACATAATTCCAATTTGACATTATGGAGTACTGTGTGTAGGCTAGTGACACAAAATCTCATATTAATCCATTTTAAATTCAGGCTGTAACAGAACAAAATGTGGGAAAAAAATCATGGGGTGTGAACACTTTCTGAAGGCTCTGTATGGCATCTGTACCAGGGAATGGGTCCAGAAAGGGGGTAGTCCCACACCCCAATCCTCTCCACAGCTTTAACATCCCCACTCCCCCATGGCCAGCAGTCATGGCTGAGGGTGACCAGACAATGCCTGTGTGTGTCCCTATGAGGCAGACCGTATGCCCAGACGACCAGATCGATCACTGCTGGAGGGATTATTGTGACAGCAGGACTGGTCCAGTGGCAGTTTCCAGTGCAGCTTCGATCTTCCCTCAATTGAACCTGTGTGTTGTGGCAGTCGTCCCCAGTCACCCCAATCCCATCCCAGGGGCATTACTAATACTGGGAGACTGGTGGCCAACAGTAAAACAGAAATCCTCCTCCGTTTACATATTTCCATAACTCGAACCATAGTCTCACATGTCAGACGAAACATAACACGAGACTTGGTTCTGGGTGCCAAGATTACCCAAAATCACAATGGACTAAACCATGTCAACACGCCATATGCACCATATGCCACACCCACTCCCACCTCTTACCATTTTGATTGGTTTATGCCGGAGGTCCACGTCAGACACGGGGACGTCTTGATCTTTGGGGGCCACGCCCCTGTTGGCGAGGAGCTGCAGCAGGGTGGCGTTGTCTTTTGGGGCCCCTGGTCCCCCCTGGTCCCCCTGCAGCAGACCGTAGGTGCGGCAGTAGAGTTCAGAGGAGAGCAGGAGGCGTGTGACGGGGGGCTTCAGGTGCTCCTGCTCATACTGGTCACAGTAGAAGAGCTCCCGCAACTCCACTGGAACATGCTCTACGGACGGAGAAGAGGGACAAAAACAGTGAAACAGTGAAATAATCATGTTGTGGGAGACGAGTACACTATTAATAGGTAAAACAAGCGCATCAATGGAATGCGTTTCCACTGAGGGAGAAAATACAAAAAAGATACCCAGACTGCATCCAAAAGACATGTGAATTCACAATGCAGCTGTGCTGCTGCATGCAAAGTTTTGGGTTTCACGGTGCGTCGCTTTAGGTGGTTAAGCATCGCACCTGTACCACCATTACTGTACCTCAATTCCACCTCGGAAAGTTTGTATTTCATTCTCATTTAACTTCTCAAAGTATTGCCATACAGGACTCCACAGCTGCCATTTTTACAACTGTTAACGACAATGACTTAGTCGTGGCGACTCCTTGCACGGCTCCTTATACGTTGACTCCCATTTCTGAGTGTCAAGATTCGATTCCGGTGGTATTCAGTATTTTTGGAACGAAGTTCTTCGAAGTACGGCAACTAATCAAACACTAGCATCTTTCATAACATGCTAGCGAGGGATGGAGAATGAAGGGAGGGGCACAGTATAGGCAGTAGGGCCGAGAACGATACTATTATCGTGATACACTACATGACCAAAAGTATGTGGACACCTGCTTGTCGAATATCTCATTCCAAAATCATGGGCATTAATATGGAGTTGGTCCCTCCTTTGCTGCTATAACAGCCTCCACTCAGTTTAATCTGCTTCATGTTGACATTTTTGATATGGAAAAAAATATTGGTATCATCCCGGCCCTAATGGGCATGTCGGCTACCAGCCAGACAGAGTCAGAACCGTGGACTATCTGCAATCAAAAGCTGTATCTCACAATGGCATACTGTATCTCGCAGATTTCTTGGCTTGCCATGTCTCGTAACTTCAGTAAATCAGGGCCTATCATCAATGAATAGGCTAGGATATTGAGATGAGCAAGATGCAATACAAAAGTATCTGCGCATGTGCACAGGTTCGCTTTCAAGCTGTTCACAGGGCGGTAGCAAGGCCGCCAACGCTGTTCACTTCCTGCATTTACAAAAACATGAACAATTATAATTAGGTTAGATTTTTCTTAACATTAAGGATCCCAATTTCGTTTTAACATAAAAAATGTCACACCCTTAATACCAGAGGACTTTAAAAGGAATAGTGTGCCATTTCAGAGGCAGCCACAATCTCTCAGCAGTGTGTTGTGGATATAGGTTACACAGAACATCAACAAAACACGCCGTTCAAAGTCCGCACATTATCATTGACAAAACACAGTTTAAAGTCCTATTGTCAGATAAACACACATTCTGTTTATCTCTTAGTATCTAATGGAACTTAAAGTGGGTGTTTCCTCATCAATTATACACCGAGTATAAAAAAACATTAGGAACACTAGCTCTTTCTATGACATAGCTGTCACCTGGATTCCATCCTGGTCAGTCTATGATCCTTTGTTGATGTCACTTGTTAAATCCACTTCAAAAATCAGTGCAGATGAAGAGGAAAAGACCGGTTAAAGAAGCATTTTTAAAGCCTTGAGACAATACAGACATGGATTGTGTATGTGTGCCATTAAGTGCCTTTGAACGAGGTATGTTAGTAGGTGCCAAGCGCACCAGTTTGAGTGTGTCTAGAACTCCGACGCTGCTGGGATTTTCATGCCCAACAGTTTCCTGTCCGTATCAAGAATGGTCCACACCCAAAGGACATCCAGCCAACTTGACACAACTTTGGAAAGCACTGAAGTCAACATGGGCCATCATCCCTGTGGAATGCTTTCGACACCTTGTTGAGTCCACGCCCTGACAAATTGAGGCTGTTCTGAGGGCAAAAGGAGGTGCAACTCTATTTTAGGAAGGTGTTCCTAATGTTTTGTACACGCAGTGTATAGTGAAGGTATAGCGTTTGATTACCTTGACAGTACTATGGGCATAGTTAGATATGGATAGGCAATGCTAGGCATCTGCCTAAGCAACTACAATCATCTGAGTGAATGAGCTGAGCAGGGTACATGTATGTGCGCTTGTCGTGCATTTGTGTGTGCGTGTGGCGTGCGTCTCGGTGTTGTGTTTTTCACAGCAAATCCAGCCAGCCAATCATAGGGCCTGCAGGAGTCATAAGGTTACAGATATAGGCATGATACACAGGTTACAATTTGATATTTTCTGGAGGCTAGTATCAACTCCTCCCTCCATTTCCCTGTCTAAATGTTCATTCAGCAGTTCAGGTCTCATGGTGACAGTGTCATTCTCCCGCCACGGGAACGATACTGTGGTGCATTCCATTTCCAACCCCACACGTCAGCCAGTCCGTGGTTCCGTCCCAAATGGCACCCTATTCCCTATATAATGCACTACCTGGGCCATTTTGGATGCGGACAGTATGGAACCACATTATCAGTCTGTGTCAAGAGGAGTGAAATTACACAACATCCAGGCCTAGAGGTTAGAGTTAACGGTTAGCATATGAGAATTACCAGAAAGAGCCCTGTGGTATTGATAGATAAATAGGGTTCTGTTCAATAGGCATCAACGGCAGAAAACAGACTACCTTGGCCCATCAATTAAGAAAAGCTCAATTTCATTTTCCATTGTGTGCACCGATGAACACGACCCCGGTGTTTTATTTTTAGCTGAAGGCAGTCTCTGTAGGAAATTATCTTTAAGGCGACTTCTGGACAGAGTTGACAGAAACCTATGCTTTGTGGCACATTTCTTCCAGAGCAGCTAGGACAAGAAAGTAACCTGAACCTTGTGAAAGGGCAAAAAAAAAAACACTGTCTGCATCCCAAATGGCACCATATTCCCTTTATAGTGCACTACTTTTGACTAGCTCTGGTCAAAAGTAGTGCATTATAAGGGGAATAGGGTGCCATTTGGGGCAGACACACGGTTTCCACCTCAATGGAGCACACAGCACCATGTAGGAAACAAGTCCTTTTAGCAGAGCACACAATGTGAAGCACAGTCCAGGAAGATGTTGAAGAGCACAAAGTAAACACTACTTGGAGAGAAAGTGCTTGGACTGGTTTTCAGTAAACACGACCGGACACGCACCACACACACAAACCCATACAAACATGAATCTGAAAACCCACGTCCGACACACCCGCTTAACAAACTGGTTTAGTGGTATTCAGAGTGGATGAGACTAGGGCTGCCTCCCGAGGGGCGCAGTGGTCTAAGGCACTGCACCGCAGTGCTAGCTGTGCCACTAGAGATCCTGGTTCGAGTCCAGGCTCTGTCGCAGCCGGCCGCGACCGGGAGACCCATGGGGCGGCGCACAATTGGCCCAGCGTCGTCCGGGTTAGGGGCCGGGCGCAATGCACGCTGACATGAGCGGCTGGTGTACGGTGTTTCCTCCGACACATTGGTGCGGCTGGCTTCCGAGTTAAGTGGGCATTGTGTCAAGAAGCAGAGCGGCTTGGTTGGGTTGTGTTTCGGAGGACGCACGGCTCTCGACCTTTGCCTCTCCTGAGTCCGTATGGGATTTGCAGCCATAGGACAAGACTGTAACTACCAATTGGATACCACGAAATGTAAAAAAATATATATATATCTTTTTTTTTTTTTTAAAGACTAGGGCTGTTACGGTGACCCTATTACCGCCACACCGGCGGTCACGAGTCATGACTATAGTCAAATTCCATGAGACCGTTTAATCAAGATAATAAGGCTTCTCCAAGGTCTGATGCTGCTGATGGTCATAGGTAGCCTACTAAACTTGCTAACTGCCTGGTACTCAGCACTCTTGTCCCTCTAATCACTCTGACATTAATGCAAATGTAATTGAAAAGCTAATCAAACACTTCATGAGAGCCCATGAGCTCATGTTGCGCAACATTTCTATAGGCTATGCAATTGCGAGAGAAAATAGAGTGATGGCCTCTATTAAAAACAGGAGGCTCCCATCAGGTTTCTATAGGCTAGGCCTACTATATTTATTTCTCATCTTTCCTAATATTAAGCACATTACTTCTCTTTACAACAGGAGTATAGCCTGGCAGGAATGAAAATGAATCGCAGGAAAAGCGTCCTCCGTTCGCTATTTAAGTGCATAGATGTAATGAATTTTTTTCCCCCTTGCTTCGAGACAGGTGTGTGATAATGGTCCATTCTAAATCAAAACAAATTTCACATATATTATTTAGTATATGTAAAGACAAGATGAAATCAAGAACAGTCTGATGGGTGACAACATTAGCCTATCACTTGTGAATGATATATTATCACTTATGAATGATGCCCAGCTTGTGTGCAGTAAGGCAAGAAACAGCACGCCTATTCTTTTGCACATTTTTCAAATCATAGTCGCACACCTCATGTAGCCTAGCCCATTGGCCTATATGTTTTATTAAGGTTTGTATCACAACTAAAAAGTGGCCAAATAACTTCTTAAAATTAAGCACATTCATCTGCTTTACATCATTCACACAGCTTAACTGGCATGATTTCAAGTTTGGGGAAAATAATTGTCACCATAAAAATGCACCATTATAATAAAAGCATAACATGCATAATCACATTTGCGGTCCCTTTTGAAAATTGTGTTTTCCTGCTAATTGATTGCATTATGGAACATTCGCCCTTATAGCCTACTGCCGTGTGCGCATTGCTGCGCTTATGTGAAGAAATAGCCTAATAGTTTATCAACATTTTAAGCTAAACATTCTAATCTGTTGCATCAGCCTCATTGCTTAAAAAAAGTTTTAGGGATGCTAGTGGTAGTATTAATTTGGGATCTATCGCATCCCACCATTGTCCCTGAATATGTTTGGAATATTACTTTCTCGCACAGAATAGGTCAACTTTTGTACTATGGTGGATAGTAGATTGATATAGGCAGCGTATGTCAATCTACTATCCCCCATAGTACAAAAGTTGATAGGCTAGTGATTTTGCTGTTTGTTAGGCCTACTCATCTTGTTGGCTGACGAAAAGTACATGTGGACAGTTCTTCCAACATCTTAAATGTACGCCTCGGAATTGGATAAGGACATATGCAGGATTTTCTTTAGGGGGTATTACAGCCACACAAAGGGGATGCAGCTGGGAAATTGGAGGCTTAATCAAGTGCTTCTGAAATTGTGAATGAGAGACTGATGAAGTGTGTACAGCCTGCGCAAATAAAATAGAGCTCATGACTTTCATGCAACTTTTTCATGCAAATCATCATTAGAGTCGCATCATGCAGCCTTAGAATGTATTAAAAATCAAAACATATAGCTCAACCTTTGTATCACAACTAAAGTAACATAAATAACTCTAAATAAAGCATATAGGAGGACCTGTTTCTTTGTTAACTGCTCAAAACAGAATAGTCGCATGTGCGCAGTCCCTCAAATCATTGAGAAAATATCCTTTCTATTTTATTCAGCTATGTTCAATTGTATTCTTCATATATTCTTATATAAAATACATTATATAAAATAATGTCACGGAATTCAAAGAAAATCTTGACTGCTAAATGAACTAGTGTAGCCCACAGCCATATGGCATAGCAAGATCAAGGCCTAACATAAGGACAACTGAGCTTATGCTATTCTGTTCTTCTGAAATAGACTACATTTTCTTCATATCATGTTTCTTTAGACCGGTCTAAAATTAATGGATTTATTGTGATGGTGTAAGCTATATTATATGGATTTATTAAACTGTTTAAATGTAGATGTTCCAAATGTGTGCATTAGTGGCTTGTAGGCTATGGAAGCCAGGAAGGCGTGGAAGCCAGGAAATTCAAAAATGTGTTTATGTTAATTAACGGTCAATTACCGTGAGACCGGCAGTAATTTCCTTGACAATCATCGGCTGACAAAATTTCATGACTGCCACAGCCCTAGATGAGACCCACATGGCCCATTAGGCCTATTTGTGGACAGTAAACGTAGCCTACACACAGACCCGTTTTCAAACAGTTGGACGGCTGAAACCAATTAAAAAGGAACAGTTAGGTTAGTATCTGAAAGGAGACTTAAAGGGACATCACATGGCTCTCTCAGTGGTGAACTCCAACTCATGAGAAGATCAGAGAAGATTGAAGGATAAAGGGAGTCACCCGACCATGTTGTCGTCCTTGAATTAAGTTAATGGTTATATTTAGGGCACACAATAGCATGGGATACTTTTCCCAAAAACAACATTCCATATACCTCTCCGGCTTTCTGTACTTTCACTGACTTCACAACTACAATGTTTTGAAACAGAAAACAAAACCATCTGTGGTCTTATGGGACAAGTCATGAAGTACCACTCAGTTTCTCAAAAGGTTTTCTCCCAACTGAACACAACCCTGGTGTAGAATACTAGTGTGTCAAACAGAGAAAGATTACATTGGGGTGTGTGAATGTTCCATTGTGTTTAAACCACAGGGCATTGTTAGCCATATAAACGTTTCAGGCAAACTGACTGACCAAGTGAGAGAGGTTAAACTACAGGTGCATCTCAATAGTCTAAAGCAGTTGACCTTCTCATCTCCTTTCTCTCATCCACACTGATTCAAAAGAACTGGACTGATGGAAGGAAGCACATTGACCCGCCAAGTTGCTAGACTATTGAAATGCAACATAAGATACCGCACGGAACACACGAGGCATTTTCAGACACCGCACAAGGAATGATAATGTTGAGGCTTTTCCGTGCAGTTCCACCACGCACCACCAGGATGTCACTATAGGACATGGAGAAGAAATGAAAAAGCATAATGCAAAGTAGGATGCAAAGCAAGATGGATGCCGCCGATACAAGCATAATTTCCCTGTGGGACGCTCCAGAAAGATGAATGACCAGTCTGTGTCACACACATCACCAGGTTGAAACAGACAGACAGGGGAGCAGCAATGGCTAGAAATAGACATTTTGCAAATGAGATTTCAGGTATTGGGAACCTCAGTTTTAAAAAGGCCTGCAGCACACCTGCTCTCTTTCAAGTAACACAACACAACCATTCACACTTTGTTAGAAAAAAATGCTTAGAACACAGAAAGGAAATTGAATATGAGAGAGAAAAAAAAGAGCGAGAGTGGAAAGCAGGAATAGGGTAGTGAGTCAGTAGTAAATGGAGGATATCAATGTCACCAGGACATTGATATCCACACCCCCTCAAGAGGATAGTATTTTGATAGCAAACACTAACCTGTCCGACTTTATGTAAACTGAGTGAGTGTATTTGGGACGGCGGGTAGCCTAGTGGTTTGAGCGTTGGGCCAGTAACCGAAAGGTTGCTAGATCGAATCCCCGAGCTGACAAGGTAAAACTATGTAGTTCTGCCCCTGAACAAGGCAGTTAACCCACTGTTCCTAGGCCGTCATTGTAAATAAGAATTTGTTCTTAACTGACTTTCCTAGTTAAATAAAAAATTAACAGGACAGGGCATATCTATTGGTCTAGGTGAGGGGTCAAAGTCCACTCCAGCTCTGCCACCATCCCCCCTACTGACTGGAAGTGGCAGGGGGATGCACCAGAGCCGAGGCCATGTAATAGTTGATCGGTTGAGTTAGCACCGCCTCGGTCAGTCTTGTCATAAACATCAGATATGTGGCCGTCACAAATGGACAGACACAAACGAAACGCTGAAATAGGACTACACAAACACACACAGAGGCTGGGCAATGTATCAATCGAACCATCATTGTGGCTAAGATTCTGTAAGGATAAATTCCGTCCCTCTCCATTCCAGTTTACTGTACACCAGGTAGAGTACTGGCTGGCTAGCTGACAAGCTGACTGACTGACCAGCGTTACACATTAAGACCACTTTATATTAATTAAAGGGCGAGGGAAGCAGCTGCAAGAAACAGACAGGCCAATACATTTCCTGATTAGGGTCGGGGCCCGGTGTACTCAGGCTGGCCTGCGAAGACCCCTCAGGAACACGTGTTTCAGAAAGAACTCTTATATGCTGTGGATGTAATTTATATGTTTAAATGAATGATTAGAATATTCCACCCTGAAACTATGTAATTGATTAGAATCAATGAAAAACATTTTATCAAATTATTATTAATGATGTGTGTAGTTTTAGTCAGAATTAGGGTAACACAATATGTCTCTAAAGTGTCTTAAACACAGACTGTCGGAGCAAGATTCAGTGCCGACCTTGGCTAGGGGCCACAGAGATTTGGGAAAGGACAGGGAGTGCTTATCACGGTCCCTAATCTTTGTCGGCTGGGTAGGATACCTAATGTTTGTGTGTGAAAGTATGTGCGTAAGAAGCCAGTATAAAATGAATGGTTTTGTACAACTAACTAGCGCGCCCGTGAATAAACATTTTGACTATCATAGCTGGGGCCTCCGTCTGTTTCATTTCAACCAGTATCTTACAAAAACTGGGTTGCAGACTGAGTAGTTAATTGAATTGGGTTATGAACATTGAGAACATAATTCTAGTGACATATGCTCAACTGTGCAAGGTAAGCACTGAGAGGGATGGAAGGAGGGAGGGAGGAAGCACAGGGTAAAACTTCTGCTTTAAGTGACAACTTCCAAATTTATAAGATGTACTTACAACGATTATCCTTGAACATATAATTTGTTGATCCATTGTTGTGGTGATATTCCTGTGAACATGCTATGTAGGGATATCAAAACCGTCATCATACAGTGGGAGAGACCTAGCAGGCTGATTAAATGCTCTGTTTTTAGGACAAAGACAAGCCTTGTTTTAAGACTAATAGTGAACATGTTGTTATCCTGTGGCCTAGGCTAATGTTCCACATGCCCCCTCTCTGGTTCAGGTTGATATGCTGATCGCCTGAAACACCCTTCGAAATAACTACAGGCCTCAGGGCCTTGATGTCTACAGGTTGTGGTTAACTAAACACACTTCAGACATCATGGGTTAACAGCATTCTTGTCTATTGTTAAAACTACGGCGTACTGAAAAAGATAATCATATGCCATTTAACAGAAGCTTTTATCCAAAGGGACTTACAGTCATGAGTTTAGCTATTTTACACACAAGTGGTCCCGGGAATCAAACCCACTATCCTGGCATTGCAGGCGCTATGCTCTACGTCAAACTCAAATGTGACATCCTTGGTTAAATAAGGAATACATTTAAATAAAAATGTTACATTCAAAAACTATCACTGGGAAGGAAATGTTACATTTGGGGTTTGAGTATAACATAATTGTGATATACATCCACCAAGCTTTGAAAGCATCAGTTATGAGACACACATACAGTGCATTCAGAAATACCTTACTTACATAAGTATTCAGACCTTTTGCTATGAGACTCAAAATTGAGCTCAGGTGCATCCTGTTTCCATTGATCATCCTTGGGATGTTTCTACAACTTGATTGGCGTCCACCTGTGTTTTTTCAATTGATTGGACATGATTTGGAAAGGCACACACCTGTCTATAAGGTTCCACAGTTGACAGTGCATGTCAGAGCAATAACCAAGCCATGAGGTCCGAGACAGGATTGTGTCGAGGCACAGATCTGGGGAAAGGTACCCCCAAAAAATATTCAGGATTGAAGGTCCCCAAGAACACAGTGGCTTCCATCACTCTTAAAATGGAAGAAGTTTGGAACCACCAAGACTCTTCCTAGAGCTGGCCGCCCGGCCAAACTGAGCAAGCGGGGGAGAAGGGCATTGATCAGGGAGTTGACCAAGAACCCGATGGGCACTCTAACAGAGCGCCAGAGTTCCTCTGTGGAGATTGGAGATCCTTCCAGAAGGACAACCATGTCTGCAGCACTCCACCAATCAGGCCTTTATGGTAGAGTGGCCAGACGGAAGCCACTCCTCAGTAAAAGGCACATGACAGTCTGCTTTTTCACCCTACGGTGGAGCATGGTGGTGGCAGCATCATGCTGTGGGGATGTTTTTCAACGGCAGGGACTGAGAGACTAGTGAGGACGGAGGCAAAGATGAACGGAGCAAAGTACAGAGAGATCTTTGATGAAAACCTGCTCCAGAGTGCTCCGGACCTCAGACTGGGGCAAAGGTTCACCTTCCAACAGGACAACGACCCTAAACACTCAGCCAAGACAACGCAGGAATGGCTTCTGGACAAGTCTCAATGTCCTTGAGTACCCCAGCCAGAGCCCGGACTTGAACCCAATCGAACATCTCTGGAGAGACTTGAAAATAGCTGTGCAGTGATTATCCCCTTCCAACCTGACAGAGCTTGGGAGGATCTGCAGAGAAGAATGGAGAAACTCCCCAAATACAGGTGTGCCAAGCCTGTAGGGTCATACCAAAGAAGACTCGAGGCTGTAATCGCTGCCAAGGGTGCTTCAACAAAGTACTGAGTAAAGGGTCTGAATACTTATGGAAATGTGATATTACATTTTTTTTATTTTATACATTTGCACATTTTAAAAAAAAAACGTTCTTTGCTTTGTCCATATTGCGTATTGTGTGTAGATTGATGAGAAAAAAAAAAAAAAATGGCCATTTTGAATAAGGCTAACAAAGTGTGGAAAAAGTCAAAGGGTCTGAATACTTTCCAAATGCACTGTATAGTGTGAATGTCAGCAGTTCAGTAAGTCGCTTTGGATAAAAGCTATGACCTGATTTTGTATAGCTCATGAAGGATCTATAAAACAGGAGGTAGGTGGTCCTGATTCTACCATCTGTGTGCAACAGTTACTGCAGACAGAGACAGAAAGAGAGAGGGACTATGGTGGACCAGGGGCCATCCCAGAACAGAGCACAGCAGGGATCCCCTACTGACCTATAAATGCCCACAAAGCCACAGCATAATGACATCCTAAGCTTCAACATGAATACCCTTCCCATCATAGACCAAGGTTAGGTTCAGTAGGGCACACCGTAGCAAAATGTTTTGCAACGGAAAATGAAAATCAGTCTGTTTGGCCAAGTTCAGGTAGTAGCACTTTGTTTTATTGTGTTTGAAAACATTTTCAACCTTACTGAACTCAACCGTGCATTTACATGGTGTAAGCATGTGCTAGCTAGAGGCAAGTGCACACTTAGGGCAGATGGGTAGAGAGTCGGGATGCAGCGCTAGATCCTCCACACCAATTGACTCAGTCTCACACCCAACCCAAGACACACTGAGGAGAAGAACATGAGTCATAATTATGAACAGGCCCCAGCTCTAGTTAGGCAGAATTACAGAGCTACAAAGCAGCGACAGGTTTCAGGCGCACTGAACAAACAAGAGATGTTTTTATAATGTTTGTTCACTGGGAACTCTGTTTTATCTCAGGAATTCTGAGAGAGAGAGAGAGGAAAGCAGAAGTAGGCTAATCAATATTTTTCATTCATTCCATATTTAACCAGGGAAGTCACATTGAGTTTGACATAGATTTGAAAGACAAAACCCCATGCTCTATCTGTTTACCCATTCCAGTGAGTTGCTTTCTCTCTCTTGTATGATATGACCCCTCTGTACACAAAACTAATTTAGTTATTATTCGATATTTACAGAGAGAACAGATATCAATAGTTTGCTTGATGTCTGACAATACTAGAGACATCAGTGTGTGTGTGTGCGCTTATTGGCATTAATTCAGTCAGGGTACGTTGGGGATTATGAACTCGTCAAACCTCAGCTGCTTGCAGACACACACACACACACACACACACACACACACACACACACACACACACACACACACACACACACAAACTTGAGCAGCCATTGCATGAATAGTGAGTCAGAGGAGCCTTTCTACCAATCAGCAGGTTAAATCAGGGGTTCCCAAACTGTTTCACTCAGGCTCCCCTTCCAGCATTGGGGAACAACCCACCCACCCACCCCACACACACACACACACACAAAAATGCATGCGAGCAGACACACATACACATCTGCTGTCAGTTTTTACTGCTCATATTCCTTCAGCCTGGCTTGGGAGTGTGTGTGACTTTGACCAGAGGGTGTGGCTGGTTGGTTGAGCAGGCTGGCTATTGATGCATGAAGAGGAGGCACAAAGACAAACAGAACAGTGCAGCAGGAGCCTCAACCTGTACCCATGGCCACAGATTGCAGAACACATGACACATAAGCCATGTTGCTAAAGTACAATCAAGCTTGTGTGTGTCATTCCATAACCAAATGTAAGCCCTGTGTGTGTACTCCTAAGCTCATTTCATTATCCCTGGCTAGCCGGGGAATCGGGGACCTTTGTTTACATTTAAGGAATGTGAAGGAAGGTCATCGTTACATGGTTTCCAAATGAAGCCCTTTTTGACCAAGATGGGCCTGGTTCTTCACTGTTTACTATGTGTAGTAAAATGTCTTGTGTAGTAGGACTATGCCTTATGCATTAATCAAGTGTCCTGGGCTGTGGCTAGGGTTGACCAATAAGAGAGCTTATGTATAGTAAGAGAGCACTTGGTAAGAGTACTCCATATGCCCTCCCAGGCCCACGCCCCTGCCCAGTCATGTGAAATCCATATATTAGGGCCCAATTGAATTTATTTCAATTGACTGATTTCCTTATATGAACTGTAACTGTAATCGTTGAAATTGTTGCGTTTATATTTTTGTTCCGGGAGGGTAGGCGGCCTATATAAAACATAATGAAACTAAAACGGGTTTCGTTTAAATTGTGTAGTAGGCGTATATCCCAAAAAAAGGATTGTCTTTAAGTGGGTGTGTATGCGCGTCATCGAAAGCGCACGGGTGGTTTCAGTAGCCTCCATGCGCCCAGTCTACTACCATTATTATAGAGAAATAGACCCTCCTGTTATATTATATTTGGATACATTATTATAATCTCACGTTATTTGTTCAGCGGTTGACCTGACAATAACCTATGCGTTTGCCAGTGGTGAACACTCGGTTCAGGTCAGGATATTGAGTTGCTCGCCAGCCAAAATTAAATTGGTTCGATACATTATTTGTGATTGAAATTAGGCAAGCTGTCAAAACCGATGCCTCATCACCATTCACCTCAATGCACCAGTCGAATTTGGCAAGCAGCGAGCTGGATCTTAAATCGGCTTAAGTCAACTACTGTAGATCAAATTGGCTGCTGTGATCCAAACAAAACAGTGCGTCTGTTTTTAGGATGTTGTAAGGATATATTTTCGAAGTTATACAATATTCAGGTATAACACCTGGGAATCTGAGGAAGGACCGCTATTCGGGTTAAATGGGGTGCTCAGTAGGACTTACATACCACACACGCTCTCTGTCCCACCTCATGTACTGTAGGTTATTACTCTTTGTGTCCCCAAAATCGCTGAGTTTACACAGCGCGCCGTCAGTTCACCTTCACGCACACGCTTTTCATTACACTGACAGTCAGGGAACAATGCTGGATTACATAGGAGGAAGGGGGTGTAGGAAAAACATAGAACAACACATTATAAACGTTTGGCTACAATAGCCTAGGCCACATACCTGCATTGCCGTAAGATTTAGCCAAGAGCCATCCCACACTTGCGCATATTTTTGCCCTGGTACAATCATACAGATCCAAAGGTTTTATGTCCGGGACTACAAAAGTATTCCTCGTCGCGTTGGAGTCCACCATAGCAAGTCCGCGATAATGGGAGGGGGATAGAGACCTAGAAAAATAGTTGGTGGCGAAATAATTTCAAATCAAGCATTCATTATTTTATTTCATAACACTGGGGCTGAGGCACACGGTTGTGGGTAAGCGTTTTCTCAGGAACTATCCTGACACTATGGGCCCCAGCTCAGGATATATCCCGTTTCTCTCCTGATTCCAGACCAAAAAAAAAAATGTCATAAAATGAAGGCGCGCGCGGTCTTAAAGCCCTACAGAAGCCATAAAATGTTTAACATAAAATGTGAAGGCGCGCGCGGTCTTAAAGCCCTACAGAAGCCATAAAATGTTTAACATAAAATGTTTTTAAAAAAAATAAGGGAAAAAAAGCGTATTATTTCCCGTTTCCCTGTCCGCATTGCTAACGTTTGGTTAGCGCTCTACAGCAGGCTACAGAGCCCGGCCGATGACTGATTTCCAGGTGCCCCACAATGGCATCACTCACTCAGCCGACTGGCCAATCGTGTTTGAGGAAGAGTGAAGGGGCGGGATCTTAGTCGTGTGAACGCGACCAGCAGGTAGAAGAATGATGACAGCTCTCGAGACAGGTGCAATTAGGTTGGTGAAACTTGCCGTGTTGAGTTGAGCAAGTAGCCTACAGGAGGTTTTCATACACTTGTCTCCAAATATTGTTCTCTGACCATGAAACATACCATACAGGTAAAAGAAAACGCCAACAACGATGCATTTTGAGAATTATATGCCATGTAGGCTTTTACGTTTTAATTAAACAGGTGCATAAATGGCCTAGGTGCGATAAATTATAATGCAAGTAGGCCTACTCTGTGGGGTGTTGAACAAAAAGTAGCCCATCAAATAAGCAACTTTTATCAAAATAAAAGACATGGACTGCCACAAACCCCCAAATTGTACAAAAATAAACATTTGAAATAGGAGACTATGCCTTGATTTTTTTCCCACACAGAATTCTCAGCAGGCACACAGATCTCCCAATCACATCAAGGCCTTGAAAGTTCCAAGAGCTCTCAGCATCCCTCAGCAGTAACATTGTCTTTGTCCCAAATTGTACTCTATTCCTTATATAGTGCACTACTTCCAACCAGGGCCCATAAGGCTCTGATCAAAAGTAAAACACTATGTATGGAAAAGGGTGTCATTTGGGATGTAGCTTGTGAGAGGATTACCTCAACTATTTTAATCTAATTATGGAAGAGAAGAATGCTAAGGCCTATTTATTTTCCATTCCAGGGTTATTACCTTCTCTGAATAACTAATCGATCACTAAAAACAGAAGATGGAAGAGAATGCTAGGTCTATTTCTTTTTCCGTTCTAGGGTTATTCATTTCCCTCCATAACAATACAAACTAATCAGTAAAAAACTGGTTTAAGGGTTAGTTTAGGTGGAAGTTTAAATTATATAACTTTGGGCTACAATACACAACATACTGCTCAGATCCAGTCTTGGATGCAACATGTTTTCCTAATTCCTAAGAATTCTTGAATGCCAGCTAGCATAAGTGCTAAACAGTTTTTAATCAAAAACAATAAGCCAGGGAGCATGACAAGGCTGTAAAATATGGCTCTTGTTGCTTACTACAACTCCCAGCTCCAGTATCAATTAAATATTCCCTATTCACCCAGCGTAATTACTCCCTCTGTTTTTCTAGGGCAGTAAACTCCTCTCTCTTTCTGCAGCAAAGCACTACTGCACAGACCCTGTCAGTCATGGTGTTGGACTTACAGTAAGAGTTATGTCAGCAGTTTACATATCAATTTCATAGAACCATTGTGAACAGACTCAAATGTCATGCCGGTTGAAATAATCGCAATGCCAAGACATACTCAAAAATATGCACAAGTGTGGGGTGGTAGTGGTGGAGTAGGGGCTTAAGGGCACACAGTGTGTTGTGAAATCTGTGAATGTATTGTTTTGCTTTTAAAATTGTATGAACTGCCTTAATTTTGCTGGAGCCCAGGAAGAGTAGCTGTGCTAATGGGGATCCATAAAAATACAATACTGTAGCAAACAGTGATTTCAACAGTAGAAAGAGTGCCACCGTGTTGCCAATGCTAGTTTTGCTTTAATGCATCACTACATCAAGAAGGAGCATTTGTTGAAAAAAAAAGAATAGGCAGCACTGCTAGGATACACTACTAGTAGATCTTTGTACGTTGAAGGCGCTCTTTGGTTAAGAGGTTAATTTGACATAAAGAACAAGGAGGACCAAGGCCCTCATACAGAGCATGTTCAATAGAAAATCTTAAAAACTACCTGACAAAACTAGTGCCAAAACACAGAAGTTTTTACGATTTTGTTCTATTGAACATGCCATCGTAATTTAAACATTTTAACTTTATGAAGCGTGCCTTGGTCCTCATGTTTAGAAGGAAATGGAGCATTTACATTGTTTTTAGAATAAGGAGCATTTAAATTTTATTCACAAATCTCATTTTTATTCACTGATCTAGTGCAGACTTGACAATTTATGAATGTAGAGCAAAACACTTAGTCGACAACATAAAGTGGCAACAAAAAGTATGTGAACCCTTTGGAATTTCTTGGATTTCGGCATAAATTGGTCATCAAATTTGATCTGATCTTCATCTAAGTCACAATAATAGACAAACAGTGTGCTTAAACTAATAACACACAAATTATTGTATTTTTGTTCTCTATATTGAATACATCATTTAAAACATTCACAGTGTAGGTTGGAAAAAGTATGAACCCCTAGGCTAATGGCTTCTCAAAAAGCTATTGCAGTCAGGGGTCAGCTAACCTGGAGCCCAATCAATGAGACGAGATTGGAGATGTTGGTTAGAGCTGCCTTGCCCTATAAAAAACTCACAAAGTTTGCTATTCACAAGAAGCATTGCCTGATGTGAACCATGCCTCGATAAAAAGAGATCTCAGAAGACCTAAGATTAAGAATTGTTGACTTGCATAAAGCTGGAAAGGGTTACAAAAGTATCTCTAAAAGCCTTGACGTTCATCAGTCCACGGCAAGACAAATTGTCTATAAATGGTGAAAGTTCAGCACTGTTGCTACTCTCCTTAGGGGTGGCCGTCCTGCAAAGATGACTGCAATAGCACAGCGCAGAATGCTCAATGAGGTTAAGAAGAATCCTATTGCCAGCTAAAGACTAACAGAAATCTCTGGAACATGCTAACATCTCTGACGAGTCAACGATACATAAAACACTAAACAAGAATGGTGTTCATGGAAGGAATCACGGAAGCAGCCACAGCTGTCCAAAAAAAACATCCATGCACGTCTGAAGTTTACAAAAGTGCACCAGGACGGTCCACAGCGCTACTGGCAAAATATTTTGTGGACAGATGAAACTACAGTTGAGTTGTTTGGAAGGAACACAAAACACTATGTGCGGAGAAAAAAGGCACAGCACTCCAACATCAAAACCTCATCCCAACTGTAAAATATGGTGGAGGGAGTATCATGGTTTGGGCTGCTTTGCTGCTTCAGGGAATGCACAGCTTGCTATCATCGACAGAAAAATGAATTCCCAAGTTTATCAAGACATTTTGCAGGAGAATGTTGGGCTATCTGTCCGCCAATTGAAGCTCAACAGAAGTTGGGTGATGCAACAGGACAACGACCCAAAACACAGAAGTAAATGACTTCAACAGAAGAAAATATGCCTTCTGGAGTGGCCCAGTCAGAGTCCTGACCTCAACCCGATTGAGATGCTGTGGCATGACCTCAAGAGAGCAGTTCACACCCCCAAAGTATATTGCTTAACTGAAACAGTTTTGTAAAGAGGAATGGTCCAAAATTCCTCCTGACCGTTGTGCAGGTCTGATCCGCAACTACAGAAAATGTTTGGTTGAGGTTATTGCTGCCAAAGGAGGGTCAACCAGTTATTATATCCAAGGGTTCACATACTTTTTCCACCCTACACTGTGAATGTTTATGTGGTGTGTTCAATAGACATGAAAACGTATAATTGTTTGTGTGTTATTAGTTTAAGCAGACTGTGTTTGTCTGTTGTTGTGACCTAGATGAAGATCAAATTTCATGACCAATTTATGCAGAAACCCAGGTATTTCCAAAGGGTTCACATACTTTTTCTTGCTACTGTAGAAAAGATCAACGACAAAGTTCACATTCCATACAATCTAATTTCATCATACATTTTACAGGGGTTGAAAAGGCTCCATTCGTAGACCATGGAGTTCGTCTGTGATGCCATGTCTGTGGGACAGATTCCATCCCAACATTCTGTATTCAATCGTCTCCTTCTTTCAGCCCTCCAAAGACAGCAGTGGGGACACTCTTCTGTTCCAGCTGCACCTCTGGAGACAAACATAATCAAAGCACACATTTACATAAATACCATGGCAGTGTCTCAAATGGCACCCTATCCTCTATATAGTGCACTACCTTTGACCAGTTCAAAAGTAGTGCACTATATAGGGGATAGGGTGCCATTTGGAACATTGACACCACTCTCAAAGTAAACAGGTCACATGCTTGTTGCAGCCATCACGCTGTGCTGCAAGGCATCTCTCGCTCTTGCTCTCTCAAAGTATGTGGACACCTGCTCATCAAACATCTCATTCCAAAATGTCATTCCAAAATCAAAAACATTTGGGATGAATTGGAACCTAATCAGCCAACATCCATACCCGCAGCAATGTTCCAACATCTAGTCGAGTTGGTCCCCCCTTTGTCGCTATTACAGCCTCCACTCTTCTGGGAAGGCGCCCCACTAGATGTTGGAACATTGCTGCGGGCACTGATGTTGGGCGATTCGGGTTCCAATTCACCCAAAGGTGTTTGATGGGGTTGAGGTCAGGGCTCCATCCTGATCTCGACAAACCATTTCTGTATGGACCTCGCTTTGTGCACGGGGGCATTGTCATGCTGAAACAGGAAAGAGCCTTCCCCAAACTGTTGCCACAAAGTTGGAAGCACAGAATCGTCTAGAATGTCATTGCATGCTGGAGCGTTAAGATTGCCCTTCATTGGAACTAAGAGGCCTTGCCCAAACCATGAAAAACAGCCCCAGACCATTAATCCTCCTCCACCACAAAACTTTACAGTTAGCACTATGCATTCGGGCAGGTAGCGTTCTCCAGGCATCCGCCAAACCCAGATTGTGAAGCGTGATTCATCACTCCAAAGAACACTGCTCCGGAGTTCAATGTCGGCGAGCTTTACACCACTCCAGCCGATGCTTAGCATTGCGCATGGGGATCTCAGGCTTGTGTGCGCCTGCTTGGCCATGGAAACCCATTTCATGACGCTCCCAACAACAGTTCTTGTGCTGACTTTGCTTCCAGAGGCAGTTTAGAACTCAGTAGTGAGTGTTGCAACCGAGGACAGATGTGTGGCCTACCTCTTCGCGGCTGAGCCGTTTTGCTCCTAGATGATTTCACTTCACAATAACAGCACTTAGTTGACCGGGGCAGCTCTAGCAGGACAGAAATTTTACAAACTGACTTGTTGGAAAGGTGGCATCCTATGACGGTGCCACGTTGAAAGTCACTGAGCTTTTCAGCAAGGCCATTCTACTGCCAATGTTTGAGATTGCATGGCTGTATCCTCCATTTTTTTACACCTATCAGCAACAGGTGTGGCTGAAATAGCCGAATACACTAATTTGAAGGGGTGTTATATATTTATTAATATTTTTTATTATTAGGGGTGTCAAGAAAAACAGCTAGAACATATTCAATCAAGTGAAACTCAAAACATTGTAGATAGAAATGTAATGTATAGAGTTGTCATGCTTCTATATTATATGACAATAATTTTCTGTAATCTACACAGTCCACTGTAGCATTGCTCCCTCTTGAACAGCGCCCCCTGGTGATGTTGTAACTCACCCTCTGGGCCCTGGTCTTCATCATCACCATCCTCATCATCAATATCAATCTCATCAGGGTTGGCTTGTTTAGCCAGTTCAGCCAGCTCACTGCGAGATGTGTCACTCCTAAACAAACAGATTCACAATGACACAGAGTGGTTAAGACCAGTATTGAACCATTTCTGCATTGTTGTATTTATATTAAATGACTGGCCACTTACTGGGCCCGTATCCACACAGCATCTCAAAATAGGAGTGCTGATCTAGAATCTGTCCATATTATCTTATTCATTATAATTTAAAATCTTAGATCAGCACTAATATTCTGAGACGCTTGTGTATTCTTTTATACGATATCGGCCTGGTCTGCAGTTGGTTTTCAGAGGTCAATGGAAGGATGCTAAATGGGTGGGTGGATGACGACCTGACGAAGAGGATTTTCTTTTGAGTTTGGGTTTGTCCTGTTCAGCTCGGCGGCCAGCTGTTGGGCCTGCTGCTCAACAGCTTCATATCATCCAGCCCAGCTGGCCCGGGGCAGGTCTGAGACTGCACAGACATAGAATAACAAAGTTGATACAGAGGTACACCTAACTGATTTAGCCCAATAACCAAGCCCCATCTGGCTTTTTTTTCATGAAAACATTTACAGCTGTAAGCATACACTTCAAAATCATGTTGGAAGATGAATCTTCCAACACCTTAGAGACTGAAGGTGTGGGGGCGTATATGTTGTATGCGTGTGTGTGTGCGTTCTTACTGGTGGCGTTGGTGGTGGCCTTCATCATCTGTGAGGACATGAGTTGACCTGTGTGTTGTACGTGGCCTGGACGCTGCGCTTGATCCTCAGCATCTCCGGATAGTGTCTTCGTTCCGTGGCGGATCTCAAACTCCTTCCACGTCTGCCAGAACGTGGCCGTCATCTGAAGCAAACACACACACAGGAAGTAAAACTTTTTATCGCTACTGTGCACAAACCTGTGTTTCCACAATTGAGGAAAGGACTAAAACAGGGAAGGAGTACGTGGATTGTCCAATAAGAAAGCTAGTTCTCTGTTCAATAACATTTTCCTACGGTGTGCGTTACAGCTGGACGATAAACCACAAATTATCGCACCACAAAAATCTTAGATCAGCACTTAATATTCTGAGACGCTTTGTGGATACGGGCCCTGGTCTGCAGTTGGGTTTTCAGAGGTCAATGGAAAGGATGCTAAATGGGTGGGTGGATGACAGACCTGACGAAGAGGATCTTCTCTACCAATACCAATAACTTATCGCAGGCATTTTGCTTATATCATTAATTATGATAAGTAGCCTAGACTAGAGAAATGTGAAATTTGAAATTAAATACGTTTGCCGAGTGATTGTTAATGTCACAATTTGTGGCTACAACCATCAAACTAGTAGTAGTGGTAGCACATTAATGTTATAAACGTATCACTCTATTTATTGTTATCACATCAATTGAGGAAATTTATCGCAAAACGGATTTTTGTTCATATTGCTCAGCTCTAGTGTGCACTGATGAAGAGGACCCTGGGTCAGAGTGTGAGAGCTCACCCTTGGGTCACAGATCTGAGAGCAGTAGGAGTATATGGCTCTGCCCCGGTCGATCTCACCCAGTTTGCTCTCCATGTCAGCGAAGCGCAGGCACATGTCCCTGGAGTGTTCGTCTGGAAGCACCTGGAAGAAAACAACATATGATATTATATATTGGAATATATTAGTTGCATAACCATATACACCATCACAATAAATAAAAATCACATGATTAATTTAGGGGTGTCTAACTCATTTTGCCATGGGGGCTGCATTCGTTCTTCAACGAGGTCCGGAGGGCCGAAACAGAAAATGTGTTATCTTTCTCCGCCGTCAGAATTAGCAAAACATTTTCCAATATCCATCTTTTATATATGTTGATTTATTTAACACTTTTGGTTACTACATGATTCCATGTGTTATTTCATAGTTTGTCTTCACTATTATTCTACAATGTAGAAAATAGTAAAAATAAAGAAAGATCCTGGAATGAGCAGGCGTGTCCAAACTTTGGACTTGTACTATATGTATGTATGTATGTATGTATGTATGTATGTATGTATGTATGTATGTATGTATGTATGTATGTATGTATGTATGTATGTATGTATACAGCCGGAAGTTTACATACACCTTAGAAAAATACATTTAAACTCAGTTTTTCACAATTCCTGAGATTTAATCCTAGTAAAAATTCCCTGTCTTAGGTCAGTTAGGATCACCACTTTATTTTAAGAATGTGAAATGTCAGAATAATAGTAGAGAGAATGATTTATTTCAGCTTTTATTTCTTTCATCACATTCCCAGTGGGACAGAAGTTTACATACACTCAATTAGTATTTGGTAGCATTGCCTTTAAATTGTTTAACTTGGGTCAAGCGTTTAAGGTAGCTTTCCACAATAAGTTAGGTGAATTTCGGCCCATTCCTCCTGATAGAGCTGGTTTGTAGGCCTCCTTGCTCGCACACGCTTTTTCAGTTCTGCCGATAAATTTTCTATAGGATTGAGGTCAGGGCTTTGTGCTAGCCACTCCAATACCTTGACTTATTTGTCCTTAAGCCATTTTGTCACAACTTTGGAAGTATGCTTGGGGTCATTGTCCATCATTTGGAAGACCCATTTGCGATCAAACTTTAACTTCCTGACTGATGTCGTGAGATGTTGCTTCAATATATCCACAATTTCCCTTCCTCATGATGCCATCTATTTTGTGAAGTGCACCAGTCCCTCCTGCAGCAAAGCACCCCCACAACATGATGCTGCCACCCCGTCCTTCACGGTTGGGATGGTGTTCTTTCGGCTTGCAAGCATCCCCTTTTTCCTCCAAACATAACGATGGTCATTATGGCCAAACAGTTCTATTTTTGTTTCATCAGACCAGAGGACATTTCTCCAAAAGTACGATCTTTGTTCCCATCTGCAGTTGCAAACCGTAGTCTGGCTTATTTATGGCGGTTTGGAGCAGTGGCTTCTTCCTTGCTGAGCGGCCTTTCAGGTTATGTGGATATAGGACTCGTTTTACTGTGGATATACAGTGGGGAGAACAAGTATTGGATACACTGCCGATTTTGCAGGTTTTCCTACTTACAAAGCATGTAGAGGTCTGTAATTTTTATCATAGGTACACTTCAACTGTGAGAGGCGGAATATAAAACAAAAATCCAGAAAATCACATTGTATGATTTTTAAGTAATTCATTTGCATTTTATTGCATGACATAAGTATTTGATACATCAGAAAAGCAGAACTTAATATTTGGTACAATACGAAACCTTTGTTTGCAAATTTACAGAGATCATACGTTTCCTGTAGTTCTTGACCAGGTTTGCACACACTGCAGCTGGGATTTTGGCCCACTCCTCCATACAGACCTTCTCCAGATCCTTCAGGTTTTGGGCCTGTCGCTGGGCAATACGGACTTTCAGCTCCCTCCAAAGATTTTTCTATTGGGTTCAGGTTGGAGACTGGCTAGGCCACTCCAGGACCTTGAGATGCTTCTTACGGAGCCACTCCTTATTTGCCCTAGCTCGGGTCGTTGTCATGCGGGAGACCCAGCACGACCCATCTTAATGCTCTTACTGAGGGAAGGAGGTTGTTGGCAAGATCTCGCGATACATGGCCCATCCATCCTCCCCTCAATACGGTGCAGTCGTTCTGTCCCTTTGCAGAAAAGCATCCCCAAAGAATGATGTTTCCCCTCCATGCTTCACGGTTGGGATGGTGTTCTGGGGTTGTACTCATCCTTCTTCTTCCTCAAACACGGCGAGTGGAGTTTAGACCAAAAGCTCTATTTGTGTCTCATCAGACCACATGACCTTCTCCCATTTCCTAAGGGATCATCCAGATGTGTCATTGGCAAACTTCAGACGGACCTGGACATGCACTGGCTTGAGCAGGGGGCCTGCTGGCTGCAGGATTTTAATCCATGACGGCGTAGTGTGTTACTAATGGTTTTCTTTGAGACTGTGGTCCCAGCTCTCTTCAGGTCATTGACCAGGTCTGCCGTGTAGTTCTAGGCTGATCCCTCACCTTCCTCATGATCATTGATGCCCCACGAGGTGAGATCTTGCATGGAGCCCCAGACCGAGGGTGATTGACCGTCATCTTGAACTTCTTCCATTTACTAATAATTGCGCCAACAGTTGTTGCCTTCTCACCAAGCTGCTTGCCTATTGTCCTGTAGCCCATCCCAGCCTTGTGCAGGTCTACAATTTTATCCCTGATGTCCTTACACAGCTCTCTGGTCTTGGCCATTGTGGAGAGGTTGGAGTCTGTTTGATTGAGTGTGTGGACAGGTGTCTTTTATACAGGTAACGAGTTCAAACAGGTGCAGTTAATACAGGTAATGAGTGGAGAACAGGAGGGCTTCTTAAAGAAAAACTAACAGGTCTGTGAGAGCCGGAATTCTTACTGGTTGGTAGGTGATCAAATACTTATGTCATGCAATAAAATGCAAATTAATTACTTAAAAATCATACAATGTGATTTTCTGGATTTTTGTTTTAGATTCCGTCTCTCACAGTTGAAGTGTGCCTATGATAAAAGTTACAGACCTCTACATGCTTTGTAAGTAGGAAAACCTGCAAAATCGGCAGTGTTTCAAATACTTGTTCTCCCCACTGTAGATACTTTTGTACCTGTTTCCTCCAGCATTTTCACAAGGTCCTTTGCTGTTGTTCTGGGATTGATTTTCACTTTTCGCACCAAAGTAGGAGACAGAACGCGTCTCCATCCTCAGCGGTATGATGGCTGCGTGGTCCCATGGTGTTTATACTTGCGTACTATTGTTTGTACAGATGAACATGGTACCGTCAGGCGTTTGGAAATTGTTCCCAAGGATGAACCAGACTTGTGGAGGTCTACAAATTTTTTTTCTGAGGTCTTGGCTGATTTCTTTAGATTTTTCCATTATGTCAAGCAAAGAGGCACTGAGTTCGAAGGTAGGCCTTGAAATACATCCACAGGTACACCTCCAATTGACTCAAATGATGTCAATTAGCCTATCAGAAGCTTCTAAAGCCATGACATCATTTTCTGGAATTTTTCAAGTTGTTTAAAGGCACAGTCAACTTAATGTATGTAAAGTTCTGACCCACTGGAATTGTGATAGTGAATTATAAGTGAAATAATCTGTCTGTAAACAATTGTTGGAAAAATGACTTGTGTCATGCACAAAGTAGATGTCCGACTTGCCAAAACCATAGTTTGTTTTAACAAGAATTTAGTGGAGTCATTAAAACGAGTTTTAATGACTCCAACCTAAGTGTATGTAATCTTCCGACTTCAACTGTGTATGCATAGTTGATATATATATATATATATATATATATATATATATACACACACACACACACACAAACACATATATACATATATTTTTTTTTTTACTCAAACCACCCACGTGCCGGATTGGACGCCCCTTGCGGGCCTCAGATTTAGCTTATTGAGATGCACCTGTGTCTGTGTGCATAACAAAATGAGCCACTACACTTTTACCTCGATGGCTTTCTGGTAGATCGCTCTGGTGTAGGTGACGCCGTAGATCTCTGCAGCCCTCTTGATGTAGATGTTGAACATGTGATGCCTCTCCGTGTTGTCCACCGCCTGCGTGGCTCTCTCGTACACCGCCATGGCGTGACGCGCCAACCCAAACTCCTCCTCCAGTTTGGCGTACAGCAGGTAGATGGCTGTCATTCACAACAGAAAATAGTTAACGTTTCACTTGTCATTCCTGTAGCTGGGGGGGATAGTACCACATAAATAAGGCCATTATTACAAATAGAACCCAGCAGCAAACTGATTATAAAAACTGACTGAGGCTGAAAGATACTTGAACACCCTTTTCATACGATCATGCCAACCGGAACCGTACTGAGCTGGCTCGGTTCATGGTCTTTTAACATCTGTCATTCCCAGCACGGTTCCTGCAACTGTGGTGGAGGCGTAACCAGGCCAGCACAGTACAACTTGGCTTCGTAGTGTGAAAAGGATTGTATTTTCCTTGGTGCTTCTCAGTACCTAAAAAGCAACTGTGATGATGATGACTTCATTGTATCAGTCAGGAAATTATTTTTTCATCGTACAGCATGTCAGCTTAGACAGACATGCCATACGTCACAAACATGCATTAGACATAAAGACATACAGAAGTCACGTAGACAACAATGTCCCTTACTCTTGGCGAACTTGGCTGGACAGCCATCCAGCGCCTGCTCAAACAGGTCCCGGGCCCTCTCCAGCTTCTTGCCCCCGTAGCGGTCGATGAACTTGGTGAGGTAGGTGTTCCAGATGTCATAGACGTTGGGCCACCTGAAGAGGGCGATGCCGCGCTCGTACGCCTGCAGAGAGCGCATGGAGACCATCAGCAACAGGGATTTACAACTGATCAAAATGCTGTAGTTTTAAGGGTGAAGGCATGGTTAGGGTTGTGTTCAGTAGGGAACTCGGCCCTGAACATGACCCAGTTGTAAAGTAACAGTTTGAATGCAGTATGAGTTAGAGTTTATACGCTAGGCTGTGAAATGTTAGACTGGTCCCAGTTCAGGCATCGTGACAATGACCATAAGAGTTGTCAAGACAGCACAACAGAACTGGGACCAGGCTAGTGAGATGTGTGCCTAGGGCAGGTGGTTGGTGTCACCTTGAAGCTCTCCTCAAAGTAGTTGTGCTSCTCCAGGAACATGGCGTAGTTGATGATTATCTGGGGCGTGGCTATGCGCAGGTCAATGATGCGGTCGTACACCGCTTTGGTGGACTGACGGGGAGAAACGACCAAGACAAAAGGTAGGGTTGTTAGTTACATCGTATGGTCGTTACATGCATTGTTTTTACATGTTTGGTCCCTAAAACTGGGTCATCACTATGCACAAGATGCAATTTTCAGTTTCTCCTATTCTAACAAGATTTCATCTGAGAGAAGAAGAGCTCACGGAATACATAAACCGTATAAACCTAAACAATGTTAATCAATCCAATCCAGAAACCCTAATGAAGGATTTTTGGGCTCCCGAGTGGCGCAGCGGTCTAAGGCACTGCATCTCAGTGCAAGAGGCGTCCCTATAGTCCCTGGTTCGGATCCAGGCTGTATCACATCTGGCCATGATTGGGAGTCCCATAGGGCGGCGCACAATTGGCCCAACGTCGTCCGGGTTTGGCCAGGGTAGGCCGTCATTGTAAATAAGAATTTGTTCTTAACAGACCTGCCTAGTTAAATAAATGTTACATATTTTGTTTTTAAATTAAAGCTTCTTGCAGCCAAAACGTTAGTTGACTATTGTTAGGCTGCGTATACACAGGCAGCTCAATTCTGATCTTTTGACCCATAAGATCAGATATTTTGCCAATAATGGGGCAAAAGATCCTATTTGGACTGCCTGTGTAAACGCAGCCTTAGATGTGTTGCATTAAAGCTACCTTCTTTTCCTTTCTAAATCAGTGCAATTGAAATACAACGAAGACAGACACCGTAGAGGGAAACATGAAGAAAGTACCTGGAAGGTTCCCATACTCTCCTCCAGGTCAGCCAGCATGGACCAGACCTTCAGAGACTTATACACTCTGTTCTGCACGGGCTCTGACACGTCAAAGTACTCCGCCTTCTTGGACGGGATGGCAGTTGCTTTCTACACATTTGGAAAGCGAGAAAGTCAAGGGATATTTACACAGACATGCATCCAGTATTTATTCATCCCCCCTGTAACTATTCCCCAGGTCGTTGCTGTAAATGAGAATGTGTTCTCAGTCAACTTACCTGGTAAAATAATGGTAAAATAAAAAATTTACATCTATAGAAAGAATATTTGAAACTATGAGAAGAGCAGTCTGCATCATAGAATTTGAGATTAGATGAGGGTATTCATTTATTAAAGTTATTAAATAGATACATTAAAAAAGCAAGTACAAGTCAGCCGCCCACACAGCAATGTGTAGCAGTTTAAATGCATAAGAAATAATTCAGGATGACAGAAAAGTTAAAACAAAATGTACATGTCTTTGGAGTGTGTGACAGATAGTGGGTCAGTATTTGTTGTGCCTGTGTCTCCATCTCACCCTCAGTATACGTAGCGCCTGTTCGTAGTTCTCATGGCGTAGCTCCATCTCTCCGTATTCACACCACACGCCAGCCAGGTCGTCAACCTGCTTGTAGTTCACCTTGGTGGCTTTCTCAAAGATGGTCCGCGCCTGATGGTTGGGAAAAGTGGAAAAAGAACATTAAAAATAAATAAACTTAACTTCCTCTTGGGTTGAAGGAGTAAATCTATGTTGTTGTCACCCTAAGTAGGGAGAAGACCTGGGTAAATACTTTACTAGGCTTGCTTGGCGAGCTTGCAATGAAACCAATGGAATAGTCCCAAAAGTGCCAATTCTACCCATATGGCACTCCAGGCAGGCTCAAATGAACACTTGAAGGATTTGAAAGATTTAAAATACGATTTCAACCCACGTGTGATGGGGAAACCTTAGTTTGAGACTCACGTCGTCTAGCTGCTCGTTCTCCTCGTAGAACTTGGCGAAGGAGACCCAGAGAGAGCTGGGTTTCCCTGTAGCCTTCATAGGGTCCACAGTCTGAACTGCCTCTGTGTAGGTGTTGATGATCTGAAAAATGGGTTAAGACACACATTCTATACACTGTACATGTATGTGAGGAAGAGCATGCAAGGTACCTATTGCCAGCTAGAAAGACTAAGAAACCATGTTAAATCTCTAAACATGTATTAATTGCTACTCTCTACCAATAACACAGATGTAAACTAGCTTGGATTTTTCTCAAACCCTTTTCACATTATAATTCCAACCTGAACAGTACTGCGCTGGCTCAGATATTTTCATTTCACATCACAGTTCCAGCTACAACAGTGGATGCGGAACCAGGCCAGGGCAGTACACCTCAGTTTAGTAGAATAAAATGGGTATTAGAGACAGTGCCAAAAAGATGGCACAGTAAGACTAGGGCTAAGAGCTCAGGGCCTGTATCCACAAAGGGTCTCAGAGTAGGAGTGCTGATCTAGGATCTGGTCCCATCTGTTCATATAATCATATTCAGGCTAAACTGATCCTGGATCAGCACTTCTACTACGTGCCCACTTCTGGTTTCTGCTACCTGTCGTGGTTTCCCCTCGTACAGTTTGACCCTCTTATGCCACTCGTGGACGTTGTGGGGATTCTGTCTCAGCAGCACACTGTTCAGCAGTAGGGGCCTGCGGGCGATCAGCTGCTCAAAGCGAGCCAGACGCAGCTCCAGGTCTATGTCCTCTGAGAGGGAAAGGGAACACGAGTTGAGCATGACGACAAAGCCAAAGCATTCACTTGCGGCTGTGATTTCCCCCCCCCCCCCCTTATAATATTTATTTACACAGGTTATTCTCGTTGAGATCAAATCTATTTTTGCGCGAGATCGTGATACTCTACAATCCAGACACACTGGGTGCATCTCAATACTCTAAAATGGCTGGCTTCCCAAGACTACTCTCTTCAGTTACATTTATGTTGAAGGAACTAGCGCACAAGCATTTCTGTAAACTGTGTACGTGACGAATAACATTTGATTTAATTTGATTTTTTTTACTCAAAGTTGCAGCCAGGATTGGGAAAACAGTAACATCGATACCTAGGTCAGGAATCGATTTCCCTTAATAGAGCTATTTGAGATCTGAGCAGGAGACAAGGAGAGTAAGACACTTTAGACTATTGAGATGCACCCACCTTCTTCATCTTTCCCCAACTCGGAGGTAGTCTCCATCTTGGCAGCGATCATGCTCTCCTCAAACTGGGCGTAGCTGTCGAACACCTGGGTGAAATCTCTCACCGTCACCACCGTCAAGATGGCCTCCTCATACACATCACGAGCCTGGTGGGCCACAACACACAAGAATTCAAATTAGTCTGTGAATATATTTATTAACACTTTACTTGCACTACATAACAATGTTGTAAAGCTTCATAACATGCATGATAGCTAATCAAAACGTGTCAAATATATATTATGACAATGTTATGGTGGTGAGTTACCCTATATTCCTACATCATATCTAATGACCCTGATGCATGGCGACAAAGTCAAAAGTGGACTATAAAGATGACATTGTCTATAGGGCTCTGGTCAAAAGTAGTGCACTACAAAGGGAATAGGGTGCCATTTGGGATGCATCTACCCAGACCAGTACCTTTTCAAAATGTCCACTGCGGATGTAGTAGTCAGCCAGGGAGCACCAGAGTTTGCCTAGCTGGTCTGTGAAGCGAGTGAGGCCTCCACGGATGATGGCCCCAACATTCAGAGAGTTCACCTTGTCTGGGTTCTGAGAGATCAGGTCACACAGCTCATGCCATAGCTGTTAGATATTAACCAAACAACATGGGGATAACATTAGATATCAACCACACAACAACATGGGGATAAGGAGGATGAGCCAGACATGGTCTTACCTGGTAGTTAGACTTTCCCTCCTTGGACACAAAGCTCTCATCGTTGACAACGGCTGCCAGACGTACTGCTGCTTCATCCAGCTTGCCGCAGGAACGCAGGTAATCTATGTACTCCTCTGCATTCTCTGGGGACAGCTGCAGAGAAAGAGGGGGAGAGAGTCAAATCCAGGGGGCTGTTGCAGAAATAACTTTGTCATTTTGAGAAATATAGACTTTTAGACCAATATATAAATGTAGCTTTCTTTATCAACCATGTATCTAATAATTCTGGAATACGGGCCTCCCGGGTGGCACAGTGGTCTAAGGCACTGCAACGGAGTGCTAGCTGTGCCACCAGAGATTCCGGGTTCAAGTCCAGGCTCTGTCGCAGCCGTCCGCGACCGGGAGGCCCATGGAGCGGCGCACAATTGGCCCAGCGTCGTCCGGGTTAGGGAGGGTTTGGCCGGCAGGGATATCCTTGTTTCATCGCGCACTAGCGACTCATGTGTCGGGCCGGGCACAGTGCACGCTGACCAGGTCGCCAGGTGTACGGTGTTTCCTCCGACACAATGGTGCGGCTGGCTTCTGGGTTGGATGGGCATTGTGTCAAGAAGCAGTGCGGCTTGGTTGGGTTGTGTTTCGGAGGACGCATGGCTCTCGACCTTCGCCTCTCCCGAGTCCGTACGGGAGTTGCAGTGATGAGACAAGACTAACTACTACAAATTGAATACCACGAAATTTGGTAGAAAAAAGGGGTAAAAAGAATATATATAAAAAAATATATAATTCTGGAATACCACACTGCTGCTTGTGTGGAAGACTAGAAAACATATTAAGCAGAGAGAAAATATTTTGAACGCATGTACATTGTCCTGTCCATTCCTTCAAATAATTACAAGAGCTAAATAAATATCTAGGGTTATCAGGGTAATGCATACAGGTAATTCCAATATGAACCCTAGGAGGTCAGAGGTGTCTTGACCCAAATATTCAGAAAATGTTTCAGATTTCTAATTGATATATGATTTGGAGATAACACACACAAAGCTACCATTGCTGCAATGTTATCACGTTAGGCAACTCTAGGGACAGGGCCAGTAAGTAAGCTTTGTCCAAGCCAGAACAGCACACTCTAGGTACAAAATCACAGACAAATCAACAACAACAAAAAATCACAGCCCCAGATGGTACCGACAGATCAAATTTGGGGGTCTGACTTATGGACTATAAGGTTGAATAGTTAACTATAAAACCAACAAGGACTAACTTCTAGTGAACTGGATCGCATCAAACCTGGATGAAAAGAAGCTGAGAACTCTGGAATCAAAAAAAGGTTAGGCCGACCAATACAGGTTACTCAAAGAGGTATCAGAACCCAGGTGAAGGATGAAAACTACTGCATTTCTGATGGTGTCTCTGAGCTGCGGTCTGTCTGTGGCACAGGACGACACCCCAATGACTGAACATGAGGTGGAATGCGCTGCAGAACTATAGAACTCATGCTACATGTTGACCCTGATTACAGAATTCAGAGTCATGGAGGAGAAACCGCAAACCACAGTGGAAAAACTGCAAACCACGATGGAAAATCTAGAAGCCAAAGGTGCTCTTCTCCGCTGTCCTGACAGAGACTGGAGAAATAGGGCCCTTCAGCCAGGAACTAACCTGACCTACAGCAAGGTCATCCCTAACATTGGCAATGCCTACCACCCCCACACAGGAGAGTTAACAGCCCCTGTAAGAGGGATTTACTACTTCAGCTTCTTCTTTCATGCTGGAAGAGCTGAAGACTCCCACACATCCCTGTTTAAGAATGAAGGGTGTATGCCTATTACATCTGTCACAAGTCTAGTACTGATACAGCAGATAACGTGGGTAATGCAGTCACTCTACAGCTGGAGGTGGGAGATCAGGTCTACATACGCCTAAGGGCCAATGCACACGTGTGGGCTTCTCACACTTCCTTTAATCGTTTTCTGCTCACACATTTATTGGTAGCACTGTCATCTATTCCAGGCCTACCTTCTATGTTAAGTGATATCTTGTAGGTTTCTGGTGTGACGTGTGGTTAGTGTTGTTATAATCTCATAACCAAGACAAAATCTTATCACCATTGTTGAAAATAAATAGTGTTTCTGATTTGTTTTTATTTATTTTTTAATCCTGTGACTATCTTCCATAAGGTGAGGCTTCAGTGGCTTCAGGTTTGGTTGTAGTTCAATCAAATCTTCTAAAAATGTCCTCTTACCTTGAGGTACCTGCGGTAGACACGGATGGCGGTCTCAGGCAGTGGCAGGTTCCGGGCAAAGCGGAGGTACAGGGGCCAGATGCGAGGGTGCTGAGTGACGGGAAGGGCTCGGAGCGCTCGGTCAAATGTGCGTCTGCTCCTGGTGATCTTACACTGAGACACCAGGAACTGGCAGTAGTCCAGCCATATCCTCGGCATCTAGGACAGCCACGGGAAGAACAAGTTATGTGGGATACTATTCCTACAATCTCAGACGACAAAATCTACTTCCAAGTAAAAAATACTCTCACACATAAATGTGATAGTCTGTACCAATGAATGGACAATGATATTCCTTAGAGTTTGTGTGAGTATTTTCTCTTAACAGGGGATGGACGGACAACGGGACATAAGCATATGCCTACCTTGTGCATGAAAACCAGTGCTCTTTCATGGCAGTTGTTGATCTCCTCGTAGGCTGGCTCCATGATGCACTTCCCTTTGACCTGTTTCCGTCTCTCTCTCAGGTAGTTGTACCATAACTTGTAACTGCAAGGTCACGTATGAACAATCCATGAACACACAGTCATGACATTTAGCAATGCCTAAAACCCTAGCCCAGACACCGGTATGGTATTCAATAACAACCATTCTATGATTTTCAAATAAGCCTAGATTTTGGGCCGATTTTCCAGAGACTGATTGACAAATGTTTTTAGTCCAGGACTAGGTCTAAGATTTGTCTAAACATCAGACTGTTACCATGGTTACTCCATGGATGTCAGTCTGAAAGAAGTTGCTGTAAAGACACAGTCAGTCTGAAAGAAGTTGCTGTAAAGACACAAACCAGAATGTTGAATACAATGATATTTTAACATACTTTACCGGTTGTCCATGCTGTTGGTTATTTTGGTGGTAGGAAGTGGAGATAGGGTAACCACAGGAAAGTGATGTTTACCTCACTTTTTGCAGGGCCAGAAGGTTCTGTTGCTTGAATTTGCCATCTCCTGACGCATTTCACGCGACGCACAATATATAAACAATAGCCGAATGTAACCGAATGTTGTCGACCAAAGCGCGTTCCCTCGCAGTCAGCTGGAAGTGCTTGTGAAATTTGCCAGCTCTTTGCGTGGAACAACATTTGGTCTGTGCTTCGGTTAAACTCGGCCATTGTTGACATATTGTGTAAGTTGCGTGCAAATTGTGTCAGCATTGAAAATACAAAACAGAATTACAAACCGACATACAGACCAGCGTACTGAAAGTCGGGTTAATAACACTAGTCTGTGAATATTTTGTCTCAGAGTAACTCCTACTTTAAGACAAAATTATCAGACAACAGGTCAAGCAGGTTCAAATTAAGTTTATTCAACAGTCTGACTTGTGATGGGACTGGTCACAAAAAGTGAGCCTACATGTTAGTGACGAGAAAGAGGAGTCTTCCACTCTCGGATTCGTTGAAAGGCTAGTTTAAGATGTGTCCTGGAAATCGGCCCTACAGTTGAAGTCGGAAGTTTACATACACTTAGGTTGGAGTCATTAAAACTCGTTTTTCAACCACTCCACAAATTTCTTGTTAACAAACTAAAGTTTTGGCAAGTCGGACATCTACTTTGAGCATGACACAAGTCATTTTTCCAACATTTGTTTACAGACTATTTCACTTATTTCACTTATAATTCACTGTATCACAATTTCTGTGGGTCAGACGTTTACATACACTAAGTTGACTGTGCCTTTAAACAGCTAGGAAAATTCTGGAAAAAATGTCATGGCTTTAGATGCTTCTGATAGGCTAATTGACATAATTTGAGTCAATTGGAGGTGTACCTGTGGATGTATTTCAAGGCCTACTTTCGAACTCAGTGCCTCTTTGCTTGACATCATGGGAAAATCAAAAGAAATCAGCCAAGACCTCAGGAAAAACATTGTAGACCTCCACAAGTCTGGTTCATCCTTGGGAGCAATTTCCAAATGCCTGAAGGTACCACGTTCATCTGTACAAACAATAGTAYGCAAGTATAAACACCATGGAACCACGCAGCCATCATACCGCAAAGGATGGAGACGTGTTGTGTCTCCTAGAGATGAACGTACTTGGTGCAAGCGGAAGGCGGAAGGAAAAAGCGGAAGGCTTGCAAGCCGAAGAACACCATCCCAATAATGAAGCACGGGGGTGGCAGCATCATAATGTGGGGGTGCTTTGCTGCAGACGGGACTGGTGCACTTCATAAAATAGATGGCTTCATGAGGATGGAAAATTGTGGATATATTGAAGCAACATCTCAAGACATCAGTCAGGAAGTTAAAGCTTGGTCGCAAATGGGTCTTCCAAATGGACGATGACCCCAAGCATACTTCCAAAGTTGTGGCAAAATGGCTYAAGGACAACAAAGTCAAGGTATTGGAGTGGTCATCACAAAGCCCTGACCTCAATCCTATAGAAAATGTAATGGCAGAACTGAAACAGCGTGTGCGAGCAAGGAGGCCTACAAACCTGACTCAGTTACACCAGCTCTGTCAGGAGGAATGGACCAAAATTCACCTAACTTATTGTGGGAAGCTTGTGGAAGGCTACCCGAAACATTTGACCCAAGTTAAATCATTTAAAAAGCAATGCTACCAAATACTAATTGAGTGCATGTAAACTTCTGACCCACTGGGAATGTGATGAAAGAAATAAAAGCTTAAATAAATAATTCTCTCTACTATTTGTTATGACATTTCACATTCTTAAAATAAAGTGGTGATCTAACTGACCTAAGACAGGGAATTTTTACTAGAATTAAGTGTCAGGAATTGTGAAAAACTTAGTTTAAATGTATTTGGCTAAGGTGTATGTAAACTTCCGACTTCCAAGTGTATATGTGCAACAGTAACTGTCTGTGAAAATGTTACTACAAACAGTCTGGGACACTACATACAGTATTTTCCATGAACCTTTAGCAGTGTATTCCTATTCTGGCCAAGGGGGGTGTATTTTGGGGCAAAAACAAAACTATGCATGACACCCCTTTGGGTCCAAGGACCAGGATTGGGAAACACTGCATCCATCTAGATTTTTTATATTTGTACCTTTATTTAACTAGGCAAGTCAGTTAAGAACAAATTCTTATTTTAGACGCAGAAAGGTTGCCTCTACCTGCCAGGTAGCTCTTTCAGAGCTCGTTCATATATCATGTTGAGGATGGACATTGTGCCATTTTGTTTGAACTCGATGTAACGCATCCAGCACTTGACCGAGTACGGATTCCTGATGATCTCCTCCTCATAAGGCAAGTCATCTTCCTCCTGAAAAATACCATCACCAACCCAGCAAAACGGTCAACAGGAAGCCTTCTCTCCTTCGAACGTTGGACACTTTTTTCTCCTTCGAAAAACGCTGCACTATTCTCAAAACTAGTGCAACGTTGCTCGAAGAATAGAAAGGGCTAAAATATGCTGTAAATTCACACACAGTAGACTGAACAGTTTGCCGGGGCATTCAAATCGACACAGTCGAGGTCGAGGAGGCCGCATAAATATTACAGCATGCTGAGAGAATTCCACAAGAAAATATCAATATTCATGAAATAACTTACAAATATGACGTCCGGTTTCCCATTTAGAGACGGCATTTTTTATTTTAAGACCAAAATAAACGCCCGTAGTGTCTAAAGTTCCCAAAAATGTATGTATTGTTACTAAACTTCCTGACTTCTCCAACGTGTTCAGAACGTAGAATATATCCCGCCCCATGTGGAAATATTATTGGGTAGTACAACGGTCACTCAACAGACTATCCAATCATTAGTCACGAAGAAAACAGCATATTATTAGCACTCCAGCCCAGCAGGTGGCGACAGTGGAAAATCTGATATGCTCGTGCATGGCCAAAACTAAAGGTGAAAGGTTATCAAAATGTCGACAAACATAAACCCCCTAGCCAGGCGCGTAGGCTACTTGGATTATTTAAAATGGCTAAAGTACAGTTGTTGAGAATGTTTCTCAACCAGCGTTTAACAGCAGCTGCTGATGAGATATTTGGGGCTGTTGAGAAAACGATAGCAGAGTACCTGGAAGAAGTGTATCGTTCAAAAGAGGAGAACTGCCGTCTACAGAGGCAGCTTGATATCGTTCTCAAACCACCAGAGATACAATTACATGGGACAGGTTTGTCATTAGCTATTAAATTTTTTCCTGTTGACATCAATATTATGCGACATTGGCCATCTTTTTTTTATTACATTTGAGCACGATACACATCATGTCTTGTTGAAAGACACATTTTGTATTATGTTGCATACATGGAACTGTAATTATGGTCTCATGTCAGCTTTTACTTTTTTGTTCAATCCTTTCTCCTCTCCAGACCTTCAGCAGCTCTCTCTCACTGTCTTCGAAGAGGAGGTTCGCCCTGAGCAGCAACACTGTGAGCAGGAGTGGAGCCCCAGTCTGGGGCAAGAAGACCCAGAGCCCACACAGATTAAAGAGGAACAACAGGCGCAACACAGGACCAGTCAGGAGGAAAAGTTTCATAATTAGCTCTGACTGTGTGAAAAGTGACTATGATCAGGAAGTGGACTTATGTCAGCCCTCACATCTTTACCAAACCCAAAGTGGGGAATATGGACAGGGAGCCTCTCTACCTACCACCTCATCGGAAAAGATCAAAGCTGAACCTGATGGAGAGGGCTACAGAGTATTAGAGCTAACGAGTGACTCTCAGCCCCTCTCTGCAGTAAATCCAGACTGTTCTCCAATCCCAAGTGAAAACAGGGAAGGTGTCAAAGAAGAGGAAACAGAACATTGGATTAGGTTTAAGCCACTCAAATCAAAGAAAGCACAGAAAATAACAAGCCAAAGCTACGGTATCTGGAAAAAAGGAAGGAAATCCACAGTCATATCCCATTTGAGCCCACACAGTCAAAGCCTTACTCCCTGTTGGTGTGGTGTGTGTGGAAATAAATGTTACTCTGTAACATACACGAGAACACACATGATATAGACCTAGATTGCCTTTGTGGTGTCTGTGGAAAACACTTTGAGTCCAAAGAAATTCTTCTAGACCATCTCCAAACTCACATGAAATTTTTTTTGGGGTCATTTATGTGGTCAATGTTTCAACTGGACTAGTAATCTGAAAAGACATATGATGATTCACACAGGGGAAAGACCCCATTGTTGCAGTGACTGTGGCAAAGGCTTCAGGTCGAGTGATTGTCTGACAAAGCATAGGAGGATTCACACAGAGGACAAACCGTTTCCTTGCCCGGTTTGCCATCGTGGTTTTAACAGACGAGATAACCTGAAAGTGCATATGAGAGTTCACACAGGGGAGAGACCGTATATGTGTTCTGAATGCTATAAATGTTTTGCCACGTTAGCTTCGCTGAATAAGCACCAAACAATGCACAATGAGGAACGACCGTATGTGTGCACTGATTGCAGTACGCACTTGAATCCCAAAGAAGGCACATGAAGGAGAATACAACATGACAATGCCTTGTATGGGTTATGGTATCAGATAGAAGATTGAGGCGCATTCTAACCAACATTGGACAGGAGAACAGCCCTACAAGACAAATGCATTGCATTATGGAATCAGCACAGTAGTATCCATTACCCATTACTTAGTTTACCAACCGCAAATAGCAGACAGAGGTTGTTTATGTGCATGTGTTTCTATAAAGGGTCGCATTCTGTATCTTGTTGACAGCCAAGCACATTTATTTTTTATAAATCCACAGTGGGACGCATTTAATTGGCTGGGATGCTGGATCTGGCCTAACCCAAATCCAGGCCTACGTAAACCCAACCACAGAAGTGATCTAATGTTGACCTGTTATGATGGGAATGAAAATTATCTTCTCAACATTCTGAATAAAGTTTGTATTTTTGGTCTCAATATCAACTAGTGATTCAATTGTGTGCTTTTCTCCATTCCCATTGGTGAGTGAGAGACTTCCATGGCACGTTTGGTCTTTGACTGTGATGCTGCAGACTGAACCAAAGCTATTATCTGCAATGTTCTGAACATTTCACATGACTGAATACACAGTAGGACATTCTTCAAAAAGGACTCGACATGGATTCAAAATTCAATGAGAAGCAATATAATTTCAACCAATCATGTATTTTTTTTATTGGATAGCTATTAACAAGAATTACACTGACTGACAACTTGCTGTTCAAAACAAGAAGTTTCACATAATGCTGCATTCTCGCCTGCAGCTCATCATAAAATGCATAACATGGCTGAAAAATATGACTATATATAAAACATTTGCAAGACATTTGAGATTCTGATATGGTGGTGGTGTTCCAGACAATCATTTTTTTTCAATGGGGATACACATCTTGGAAGATTAAAACACATAGGAACACTTCACCAGGCTTTGTGAGATCTGATCATCTGCAACATTATTGCAAAAAACACGACCTGGAACAGACCCATGTTCCACCCTAACTTCACCTCCCTGAGCATGACAAAGTCAGGAATTGCTTGGCTCATTTCACTTTCAAGCAAAGACAAACAGAAACAACAATAACAGACAATGATAAATAAAAAACAATAAACAAAGATTGTATTTATATCAACCCCTGCAAAAACAACTTGCAATTTGTCATCTCTGTACTGCAGCTCAACCTATCGCATCTCCAGATATTCCACATTTGATCGCCAACTATCTTTTCCTGTCTCCCTCCTTCCTGTCTTTTCTCCCATCCCCCTTCCTTGATCCTCTTTGACCTTTCCCTTCTCCAGATCTCCTCTCCCCTGCTAGTCCCAGACCCTTCTGGAGCTATGCAATGCCCACTCTCTGGATCCATGTTGAGGGATGGGGGTCTCCTGGGGTTAAGCTCAGAGTGACCACCAGAGCCTCTCCTGGGGGTCCCAAATCGAGGAACATTTCTGGTAAGGAGCATGGCATTTGTTGTCGACATTGCGTCCCTGAGTGAAAGAAACGGAAGACTAATTGTAATGTGAATTCTATTGCATTCTTAGTCTTATATAACTGCATTCTGTAACTGCCTTTATGAGTTCCCAAATGAGTAATCAACATAGTGTTGTAGGTTGACGTTTTACTTGTTGACCACAATACTGACATACTGTATGACCACACTCTTCAAACAAGCAGACTGTCACCAACATCATGCATAAGCTTACCTGTTGTGGAGTGAAGCACATGCGCAACCTCAATGTTACCATCAGGGAGAAAATATCACAGTTATTGTAATTAAAAAACAATACAGACAACAATAAAACTATCCTTTCAGAGTTCAGATGTTGAGTAAAGCAAGCATAGAATAAACTGATTTAATCATGCTTTCGAAATACAAGCGTCTGATGTTGGGATGTATAAGAAGCCAAGTGAATAAATCAACATGCATCCATAATCAATATACATCTGTTTATCAAAATGAGAATGAAAATATATAATGAAAATGAAATATAAGAAAACATGAAAACATTAATATATTTACTTGATCTTCCCTGTTGCGTAGTGACTTGCCTGTCTACCACACATATGAATACCTCTGAATTTGTTTCCCTTTTTGTTTTAAATGTGCATGTGATGTTATTCCACAAAAGCAATAAACATTTCAAGTGAATATATTTACTTGAGCTGGGGGATCCTGTATGGTCTATTCAGAGCCAGGGCAAAAGGAGGCTGATCTTGGTGTGTCTCTCTGGGAGTCTGCTGGTTCAGGAAAGGCGCGCCCTCAGAGCATGTGCAGCTGTTGTGTTTTCAGACATTTTCAATCTCTCTCTAGCCCAGGCCGTTATCCCCAATTGCTTCAAGACTCCACTATCCTCCCAGTGCCCAAGAAAGGGAAAGTAACTGAACTGAATGACTGCATCACCTCCTCTCTCCCCGACACACTCGACCCTCTCCAATTCGCCTACCACCCGACAGATCCATGGACGACGCAATCACCATTGCACTGCACACTGCCCTCACCCACCTGGACAAGAGGAATGCATACCATCGTGTCTAAGCTCGTCACAATGCTCACAGCTCCGGTACTGAACTCCCGAAGCAACTGGGTCCTGGACTTCTTGACGGGCCGACCCCAGGTGGTGAAGTTAGACAAGATTACCTCCTCCGCACTGATCCTCAACACGGGGGCCCCACAAGGGTGCATCCTCAGTCCCCTCCTGTACTGCCTGTATACGATGGGACAGTAGTGGAGAGGGTAGTAAGTTTTAAGTTCCTCGGCGTACATATCACGGACAAACTGAATTGGTCCACCCACACAGACAGCGTGGTGAAGAAGGTGCAGCAGCACCTCTTCAACCTCAGGAGGCTGAAGAAATTCGGCTTGTCACCAAAAGCACTCACAAACTTTTACAGATGCACAATCGAGAGCATCCTGTCGGGCTGTATCACCGCCTGGTACGACAACTGCTCCGCCCACAACCGTAAGGCTCTCCAGAGGGTAGTGAGGTCTGCACAACGCATCACTGGGGGCAAACTATCTGCCCTCCAGGACACCTACACCACCCGATGTCACAGGAAGGCCATAAAGATCATCAAGGACAACAACCACCCGAGCCACTGCCTGTTCACCCAGGCAAACAACCTCTCCCTCAACGTCAGCAAAACAAAGGAGCTGATTGTGGAATTCAGGAACGCCCCCATCCTCATCAACGGGACCGCCATGGAGACGGTCAAAAACTTCAAGTTCCTCAGCGTACACATCTCCAAGGAGCTGAAATGGTCAAACCATACTGTGTTGAAGAAGGCACAACAGCAATTCTTTAACCTCAGAAGGCTGAAGAAATGTAGCCTGTCCCTGAGGGCCCTCATAGTGTTCTACAGGAGCACCATCGAGGGCATACTGTCGCCCTGCATCACAGCCTGGTACGGCAATTCCACTGCAGCTGACCGTAAGGCACTACAGAGGGTGGTATGCTCAGCCGAATGCACCATTGGGTGCACACTGCCTGGCCTCCATGACACCTACAACACCAGGTGTCGCAGGAAGGCCACGAAAATCATTAGGTTCCTCAGCCGAGCCACGGCCTGTTCTCCCCCCTTCCATCACTCAGACGCGGGCAGTACAGGATTATCATGGTTAAAACGAACCAGCAAGGGGCCTGTTATATCCCCTCCAGACTGGCCAATACCTTCTACCCCCAGACCATCAGGCTGCTAAATAGCCACCAATAGTCAGCTACCTGCTCCCCTTGTCCCTTGGAAGTAGGGGCTAAAATGTGCACCCCTTTGGGAAGAAAAACATTGGGCTAGGGGTTGATTTGGAAGTCAGAATAGGGCCTACCTGGGGTGTGACAGCTGGACCGGGTCCAGCCTTTGCCTTCACCCCATCCTGATGACCAGCAGTAACCCTGGCAACAAGGGAAGGGTCCCTTGCTGGTCGTCAAGCCGATGCCCCTGGGTGTTGGCCAACAGGTTAAAGAACCGGTCAGCATCTTGTGCTATCAGAAAGAGAGAGATGGAGAAGTGAGAGAGGGGGGTGTTGGAGGGGGAAGACTGAGGGAGTGAAAAAGGGGAGGAGAGAGAAAGAAAGAAAGAGGGGAAGGAGAGAGAAAGAAGACAGTACCAACTTTTCCATGAATAGAGAGACTGGCAGCTGTTTGTCTGTATATCTGCATTTTCAGTACAGTACCATCCTTAGGGGTGCACATTTTAGCCCCTGCTTCCAAGGGACAAGGGGAGCGGGTAGCTGACGATTGGTGGCTATTTAGCAGCCTGATGGTCTGGGGGTAGAAGGTATTGGCCAGTCTGGAGGGGATATAACAGGCCCCTTGCTGGTTCGTCATAATTTTTTTTAAATACATTTGTCAGGGATACATTATCTTCAACCTATCTTCATTTCCCCTTGGAAATCTGATGTGAGGATCCTGCAAGCGTATTTCTTTAACGCCTGCTACGTTAGGTTAGTACAGTACTGACCTGAGGGTATAGTAATGGTGTGTTTGGGGGTAGAGGGAGTGGTCCTGGTAGGGTTCAAGACAGTGCTGCTCTTCCATACGACCACATTGGGCGTGACTCATCTTGACTCACCAACTCTTTGTTACTGTCCAACTGGGAGCACCAGCTGAGCAGGAACTTGTCCTGCTCAGCTGGTGCTCCCTGTTGGATAGTAACAAAGAGTTGGTCCCGGGACCCGAACCCCCAATCCTGGCATTGCAAGCTCCATGCTCTACCAGCTGCGCTACAGTGGACCATAGCAAATGCCAGATGTAACACCAGATGTAAAGGCCTGTTATATCCCCTTTATCTAATTAGAAATGCTATAAATGACTTGAGAAGCATGTGGTGTTTATGAAGACCTCATGAATGCTCAAAGCCTTTACACATTAAAACAAGTGGGACAAATATTTGCTATTCAGACTGAGACATAATGCAGTAAGTATTAAGAGGTGAGGTTAAGCATGCATAAGTCATTAAGCTCAGTGCCATAAGGTCTCTAATTCTAAAACAGGCTTATGGTCAATGTCAATTACATTAAACAAAGACCTTCAGCATCGATTGTGAAAGCAATAGAAATGGAAATTAGAATACATGCTACAATAAAGCATGCTTGATTGCCATAGAAATGGACATTAGAATTCATGTATGCAATAAATATAGGGACAGTTTCCTGAACACATTATGCCTAGTCCTGGACTAAAAATAAATCAACCGAAAGTGTTTTTCCAGGCTTAATCTGCACCCAGTACCCAGACTAGTACTATGTTTTCTCCTTGCTTCAACACCAGGGATTCTAGGCATTCTCATGGCAGCTAGAACATATGACATTTCAATATAAGACAATGTACAAAGAGTAAAATGTATGCATATAGTTTATTCATAATTGACTAAAATACAAAGACCCAAACATGAAAGTGCATGATTTCAGAGGCACACTACAGTAGTAAAGACATTCAGACATATGAAAACAAATGTAACTTGGGAAAGGCACAAGTATTTAATGGTCCCAACACAAAAGTTGCATCTCAATAGTCTAAAAAGAGGCCACTGCTCCTTATGTCCTTTAGTGCAGATGAACTAACAGGACAAAAGGAGAGGAAGCCACTTTAGACTTGAGATGCAGCCCATATTTGTAACTCAATTACAGTTAAAGACAGAGACAGATTAAAATGATCCTCATAATATAAGGACTTTTTTAATTTAATATTCAGAGCAAAAAATGTCCATCACAGCATTACATTAATACGGATGTACATAATTTATTTTACTTCAACCGTAATTAAAGAGAAATTAAATAAAATAGAGAATCAAAAGATACTATCCTTTAATGATGACTACATCTTAAAACGGCACTTTGTTTTACAGTTAGACGAGCTACACAAGCGTCTCATAATGAGCAGACCTGGGTTCAAATAGTATTTGTTCTCTTTCAAATACTTTAACTGTACTTAATTGAACTTGTCTAACCCAAAAGAACCACTGGAACAGTCCTAAAAGTGCAAACCCCACTGATCTGGCACTCCCAGCAGGCTTAATCAAAACACTCAACATATTTGAAAGAAAACAAGCACAATTTGAATCCAGGTTTGTGTTCAGAGCCATTCTCCCTGCAGACTCAGACCAGCTCCCCTTCCAGGCCGAGGAGAGAAAGGAGGGTTATATCTAGCTTTCAGGAGTTGGATCCAGGTCCAGAGTCTTCAGGTCATTTAGGAAGCTGGTGGGTGTGACAATGTGAGACGAACCTATAGAGAGAAGAGAAACAGACAACACAGAAACATTAACACTATAGTAGTGCTTTTCTGAAACCCAAAGATTCACAACAAAAATGTATGGAGAGAGAGACTTAGCAGTGCATTTACCAGACATAAAAATAAAAATACTTTCTGAAGGCACTGTATATCCCCCAGCAAGTATTGACTTTTCCCACATTTTGTTGTGTTAGCCTGAATTTAGAGATGTTTTGTTACTAGCCTACACACAATACCCCAAAATTTAAGCTAAATAAGCTTTTTGTGCCCGACCTGGTTCAGTCTGCTTCAACTTGACAGCAGGAAAATAACCTAAAACACAAGGCCAAATCTACACTGGAGTTGCTTACCAAGAAGACAATGAATGTTCCTTAGTGGCCGAGTTACAGTTTTGACTTAAATCTACAGCAAGACCTGAAAAATGGTTGTCTAGCCATGATCAACAACGAATTTGACAGAGCTTGAAGAATTTTGAAAATATTAAAACATACAAAATGCACAATCCAGGTGTGGAAAGCTCTTAGTATTGACTCAGGGGTGTGAATACTTACATAAATTAGATATATATATATATATATATATATATATATACAGTGGGGAGAACAAGTATTTGATACACTGCCGATTTTGCAGGTTTTCCTACTTACAAAGCATGTAGAGGTCTGTAATTTTTATCATAGGTACAACTTCAACTGTGAGAGACGGAATCTAAAACAAAAATCCAGAAAATCACATTGTATGATTTTTAAGTAATTCGTTTGCATTTTATTGCATGACATAAGTATTTGATACATCAGAAAAGCAGAACTTAATATTTGGTACAGAAACCTGTTTGCAATTACAGAGATCATACGTTTCCTGTAGTTCTTGACCAGGTTTGCACACACTGCAGCAGGGATTTTGGCCCACTCCTCCATACAGACCTTCTCCAGATCCTTCAGGTTTTGGGCCTGTCGCTGGGCAATACGGACTTTCAGCTCCCTCCAAAGATTTTCTATTGGGTTCAGGTCTGGAGACTGGCTAGGCCACTCCAGGACCTTGAGATGCTTCTTACGGAGCCACTCCTTAGTTGCCCTGGCTCGGGTCGTTGTCATGCTGGAAGACCCAGCCACGACCCATCTTCAATGCTCTTACTGAGGGAAGGAGGTTGTTGGCCAAGGTCTCGCGATACATGGCCCCATCCATCCTCCCCTCAATACGGTGCAGTCGTCCTGTCCCCTTTGCAGAAAAGCATCCCCAAAGAATGATGTTTCCACCTCCATGCTTCACGGTTGGGATGGTGTTCTTGGGGTTGTACTCATCCTTCTTCTTCCTCCAAACACGGCGAGTGGAGTTTGAACCAAAAAGCTCTATTTGTGTCTCATCAGACCACATGACCTTCTCCCATTCCTCCTCTGGATCATCCAGATGGTCATTGGCAAACTTCAGACGGGCCTGGACATGCGCGCTGGCTTGAGCAGGGGGACCTTGCGTGCGCTGCAGGATTTTAATCCATGACGGCGTAGTGTGTTACTAATGGTTTTCTTTGAGACTGTGGTCCCAGCTCTCTTCAGGTCATTGACCAGGTCCTGCCGTGTAGTTCTGGGCTGATCCCTCACCTTCCTCATGATCATTGATGCCCCACGAGGTGAGGTCTTGCATGGAGCCCCAGACCGAGGGTGATTGACCGTCATCTTGAACTTCTTCCATTTTCTAATAATTTCGCCAACAGTTGTTGCCTTCTCACCAAGCTGCTTGCCTACTGTCCTGTAGCCCATCCCAGCCTTGTGCAGGTCTACAATTTTATCCCTGATGTCCTTACACAGCTCTCTGGTCTTGGCCATTGTGGAGAGGTTGGAGTCTGTTTGATTGAGTGTGTGGACAGGTGCAGTTAATACAGGTAACGAGTGGAGAACAGGAGGGCTTCTTAAAGAAAAACTAACAGGTCTGTGAGAGCCGGAATTCTTACTGGTTGGTAGGTGATCAAATACTTCTGTCATGCAATAAAATGCAAATTAATTACTTAAAAATCATACAATGTGATTTTCTGGATTTTTGTTTTAGATTCCRTCTCTCACAGTTGAAGTATACCTATGATAAAAATGACAGACCTCTACATGCTTTGTAAGTAGGAAAACCTGCAAAATCGGCAGTGTTTCAAATACTTGTTCTCCCCACTGTATATATATATATATATATATATATATATATATATATATACACACACACACACTTCATTTTCAATACATTTGCAAAAATGTCTGAAAACATGTTTTCACCTTGTCATTATGGGGTATTGTGTCTAGAGAAGAAGAAAAGAAAACAGCCTGAATTCAAAATGGATTACACGTAACACAACAAAATGTGGAATAAGTCAAGGGGTATGAATACTTTCTGAAGGCACTGTAGGATCTTTTAGCGCCACCAGTGGTGTGGTGTGTCATCATTGTAAATAAATAATACAATTATACTGCCTTGCCTGGTTAAAGAAAATGTTAAATAAAATATAAAGTGTACACTATTAAGGTTCAGTCCAACTATTGTGTTCCTTACCAATCAGGACCTCCCATTTTCCGTCGGTGGCTCGAGTGACCTCGTAGGCGGAGCGCATCTCGGAGTGGGACACGCCTCCGATCACGAAGATGATGAGCCGAGGGCCGGAACGATACTCCGTTGGAGACTTGTTCTTGTGCCATTGTCCAAACCGAGCACTGCTGCAGTATGATATAAATGTAAACATAAAAAAACATATAGATTCCTAATTATGTACAAATTATCTGCTGCAGCAAAATAAAAACATGTACACTACCGTTCAAAAGTTTGGGGTCACTTAGGCATTTTTGTCCATTAAAATAACAACATTTATCAGAAATACAGAGTAGACATTGTTAATGTTTCAAATTACTATTGTAGCTGGAAACGGCAGATTTTTAATGGAATATCTACAAAGGCATACAGAGGCCCATTATCAGCAACCATCACTCCTGTGTTCCAATGGCACGTTGTGTTAGCTAATCCAAGTGTATCATTTTAAAAGGCTAATTGATCATTAGAAAACCCTTTTGCAATTGCAATTACAGTTGTAGTCAGAAGTTTACATACACCTTAGCCAAATAAACTCAGTTTTTCATGACATTTAATTAGAGTAAAAATTCCCTGTCTTAGGTCAGTTAGGATCACCACTTTATTTTAAGAATGTGAAATGTCATAATAGAGAGAATTATTTATTTCAGCTTTTATTTCTTTCATCACATTCCCAGTGGGTCAGAAGTTTACATACACTCAATTAGTATTTGGTAGCATTGCCTTTAAATGGTTTTTGGTCAAACGTTTCAGGTAGCCTTCCACAAGCTTCCCACAATAAGTTGGGTGAATTTTGGCCCATTCCTCTGACAGAGCTTGTGTAACCGAGTCAGGTTTGTAGTCCTCCTTGCTCGCACACGCTTTTTCAGTTCTGCCATTACATTTTCTATAGGATTGAGGTCAGGGCTTTGTGATGGCCACTCCAATACCTTGACTTTGTTGTCCTTAAGCCATTTGCCACAACTTTGGAAGTATGCTTGGGTTCATTGTCCATTTGGAAGACCCATTTGCGACCAAGCTTTAACTTCCTGACTGATGTCTTGAGATGTTGCTTCAATATATCCACATAATTTTCCTTCCTCATGAAGCCATCTATTTTGTGATGTGCACCAGTCCCTCCTGCAGCAAAGCACCCCCACAACATGATGCTGCCACCCCCGTGCTTCACTATTGGGATGGTGTTCTTCGGCTTGCAAGCATCCCTCTTTATCCTCCAACCATAACAATGGTCACTATGGCCAAACACTACTTCTGTTTCATCAGACCAGAGGACATTTCTCTAAAAAGTACTATTTTTTCCCCGTGTGCAGTTGCAAACCGTAGTCTGGCTTTTTTTAAATGGCGGTTTTTGAGCAGTGGCTTCTTCCTTGCTGAGCGGCCTTTCAGGTTATACTTTTGTACCTGTTTCCTCCAGCATCTTCACAAGGTCCTTTGCTGTTGTTCTGGGATTGATTTGCACTTTTCGCACCAAAGTACGTTCATCTCTAGAAGACAGAACGTGTCTCCTTCCTCAGCGGTATGACCGCTACGTGGTCCCATGGTGTTTATACTTGCGTACTATTGTTAGTACAGATGAACATGGTACCTTCAGGCATTTGGAAAATGCTCCCAAGGATGAACCAGACTTGTGGAGGTCTACAATTATTTTTCCTGAGGTCTTGGCTGATTTCTTTTGATTTTCCCATGATGTCAAGCAAAGAGGCACTGAGTTCGAAGGTAGGCCTTGAAATACATCCACAGGTACACCTCCAATTGACTCAACTGATGTCAATTAGCCTATCAGAAGCTTCTAAACCATGACATAATTTTCTGAAATTTTCCAAGCTGTTGAAAAGGCAGTCAACTTAGTGTATGTAAACGTCTGACCCACTGGAATTGTGATGCAGTGAATTAAGTGAAATAATCTGTCTGTAAACAATTGTTGGAAAAATTACTTGTGTCATGCACAAAGTAGATGTCCTAACCGACTTGCCAAAATTATAGTTCGTTAACAAGAAATTTGTGGAGTGGTTGAAAACCGAGTTTTAATGACTCCAACCTAAGTGTATGTAAACTTCCGACTTCAACTGTATGTTAGTGAAAACTGTTGTTCTGATTAAAGAAGCAATAAAACTGCCGTTCTTTAGACTAGTTGAGTATCTGGAGCATCAGCATTTGTTGTAGAAACATCAAGGATGATCAATGAAAGCTCTATTTTTAAGATAACAAGTGAGGTTAAAGTATGTGACCCTTCTGTCTATGTCCCTGGTTCAGCCCCACCCCTTCCATGTTGTGGCCCCAGCCCCACCCCTTCCATGTTGTTGCTTCCCCCCCGTGGTGTATACAGTATACACACCTGACAGTCGTCTGCGAGGTGTTAACGGGGGCAGGGTCAGAGATGAACGGCCACTGCTTCCTGTCCAGCTTGTCTGTTATGGCATTCTGGGAAAATAGATAGACAGGGTTGGTCAGACTTGGGCTGTGACAGTCATGGAATTTGGATGACAGTAATTGCCAATCAAATGACCGCAGTCTTCGTAATAACCTTTCAAATAGCAAAACATATAATAAAATACTTTCAATAGTCTCCTTCTGACTGCATGTGCTGCCAAATAGAATGAATAGAACAGGCGTCCCTATTCAAGTCAATGATGGCATAATGGGTGGACTGGCGGCCATTGCGAATGTACCCATAGAAGCAAAGCAGGAAGTGTACCCATCAATATGTGCTGTGATTTGTTGATTCAACTCAACTGACCTTACAAAAAACACATTCCATTGCATGAGCCACATCAATTAAATTTTTTTGAATGAACATTCTTTATCATCATGGAAATATTGCCTCACAATAGTCCCAATCAGTTTTCATGTAATAAGGAATTCGACCATGCCCACAAATTGGGGAAAACCAACCTTCTTTCCTATTATTCCCCATTGTAGAGTAAACTGTCATAGATTTGTTTTTGTTATACAGAAACAACAAAACATGCAGAAAAGCTGCTGTGTTGTTCAATGTACATGTAGCCAGGTCAAAAAGTAGGCTACACGTAGCTGTGTGTGTGGAAAACATTTCATCACAAGACATTTAACTTTTTTAGTACAGTCCGTTTGTAACTACACTCACTACTTGTATAGTCTGTTTGTGTTGTTGGTCTTGGCTAGCTTGATGTTCCAGTCGGTAGCTAGCACTCTCACTCAAGTCGCTGTTGGCTTGCTAGCATCGTCAAGACAGAAAAGGGGGATGTGGGAAGCCTTGCGTTTTTTTCTAAGTAGTGAGAATGCAAGAGAGTAGGCAATGTTGAAACGTAATCTTTAGACATGTACTTTTCTTCAATGTATTTTCGTAATGGACTAAAACAAGGAAATTGTGGTTGAAAAATGTTTTTGCTGTGAGCCACTGGGGTAACCACAGGTTGTCTTCCCCACAGACGGGCAGGGTCGCGACGTTCTATCTAATACCGACTAGGTCTACAGTGGGGCAAAAAAGTATTTAGTCAGCCACCAATTGTGCAAGTTCTCCCACTTAAAAAGATGAGAGAGGCTTGTAATTTTCATCATAGGTACACTTCAACTATGACAGACAAAATGAGAACCGTTCTTGTGATCATTTTGACCCCACTGGGTGAGAACTTGCGTGGAGCCCCAGATCGAGGGAGATTATCAGCTGTCTCTTATACACATCTAGATGTGTATAAGAGACAGGGTGTATAGCGAGAATAGGAGAGGGCCTACTGATGGTAGGCTTTGTTACTTTGGTCCCAGCTCTCTGCAGGTCATTCACTAGGTCCCCCCGTGTCTTTGGTCTTGGCCATAGTGGAGTTTGGAGTGTGACTGTTTGAGGTTGTGGACAGGTGTCTTTTATACTGATAACAAGTTCAAACGGGTGCCATTAATACAGGTAACGAGTGGAGGACAGAGGAGCCTCTTAAAGAAGTTACAGGTCTGTGAGAGCCAGAAATCTTGCTTGTTTGTAGGTGACCAAATACTTATTTTCCACCATAATTTGCAAATAAATTCATTAAAAATCCTACAATGTGATTTTCTGGATTTCTTTTTCTCATTTTGTCTGTCATAGTTGAAGTGTACCTATGATGAAAATTACAGGCCTCTCATCTTTTTAAGTGGGAGAACTTGCACAATTGGTGGCTGACCAAATACTTTTTTTGCCCCACTGTATATCAGGAAGCTATTGCGAGTGTACCCATGAGTTTACCAGTCAAATTGCCAGAGTTATAGGTTCCAAGCCACTTCTATTCATTCTAATTCTGTGTGCTGCTGCATTGTGGGGGGTGTTTTTGTTGCATGTTTCAGCAAGGAGCAACAAAGATTAATCACTTTGTTTAGAGTCCATGTTACCACCAAAACGGACTCAACTGCACAACTGCCCGGCCATTCCGTCTTCAGTCAGCTGTTCACAGATCCACCTGTACCAAAATACCCGATCTGGATCCAGAATTCTAAATAATGTCACGGTCTTATATTATTGTCACGGTATATGTAATTTTAACAGACTTGTCCAGAAGGACGCATACAGGTCCGAATGCGACTGCTGCAGGAGGGAGGGAGAGAAATTGTATAATTTATGTTGCTTTTCACAAAAACGGCACCTGGTGCTTGTTGTTGGCCAAGCATAAGTAATCAAAGCGGCAATAGGCTACAGTCAGAGCCTCCGTGTCTGGCAAAAGTTAGAGGAGATATCTAATCAATGGAATTAAAATGACGGAATGAATTGTTAAAGGAGAACGAAAGGCTACAACAACCAAGAGGTAGGCTGCTACGTAATAATCTGAATGGAGTTATTTGTAACTGTGTAGGACGAGAAAGTGCATGCAGCCTCAATTAGACTAGCTTCATGTTTGATGCAGTCAAGAAAGGTACTATGTAATCATATTGAATAATAAATAACTTAACTATGGCAGCTATTAGTCTACTATAGCACAAGTCTTTCTTGGAGTCTCTCCTTCCCTCACTCTCACAGTTCAGACACACAGCACGGCACCTGCTAGAGAGCCACCTCTTCCTCACATTTTATCAGCTCTGGTTAATAAAGTATCTTAAAAATGTACTTTTCTGCTGCTTCCCTCATTCGGATTGGACCGGGTCTGAAACCGACCAGGTCTATATGGAACGGGTCTACTTGGAACGGGTCTACTTGTCCCAGGTCCGTTCGGAAAGTGTCTCTATATTTAAAAAGCAATGTATGCAAACATATCGGGTCCAGGTGGAAAAGCCACAGGCCCATTTCGGAACAGGGCCAACATTTTGGACACGTGAAGTCCTCTACCACGTGTCTATCTTTATCCTCCTCGTCCATACCTCCATCACATCTTTGATGGTGGGTGTCCATCGGGAGAGCTGGTACGTGCTCTCCTTGCGCTCTTTCTTCTCAGGCAGTGTTATCCCAGCATTGGGAGCCTGAAACAACATTTCACATCATTCAAATATAAACAAGGGGAAAAAAGGCTTCACTGTAAAGAGATGCAATTGTTCAATGTGTGAGAGAGAGCAACAGAGACAGTTGGAGAGAGCGAGAGAGGGATGTACAGACAGAGCCCTACTGACCCCAGCGATGATGGGGCAGCCCAGGTGCTGTAAATTGGTGATGATGTTGCTGTTTGCCTGCACGTTGGCATGCTGGATTAACTTGGTCAGGTTCTCCTCTCCAATGCCTGTGTGTGAGGAGGCCACCATTATACAGAGTAGAGCTGGAGAATATAATGACGACTCATCACCAAGTTAGCCTAATCAAAACTGCTTCATTAGCTAGCCTGTTGTCATTCCACGAGGATCAACAGTAACCACATACAGTGGGGAGAACAAGTATTTGATACACTGCCGATTTTGCAGGTTTTCCTACTTACAAAGCATGTAGAGGTCTGTAATTTTTATCATAGGTACACTTCAACTGTGAGAGACGGAATTTAAAACAAAAATCCAGAAAATCACATTGTATGATTTTTAAGTAATTAATTCGCATTTTATTGCATGACATAAGTATTTGATCACGCTACCAACAGTAAGAATTCCGGCTCTCACAGACCTGTTAGTTTTTCTTTAAGAAGCCTCCTGTTCTCCACTCATTACCTGTATTAACTGCACCTGTTTGAACTCGTTACCTGTATAAAAGACACCTGTCCACCCACTCAATCAAACAGACTCCAACCTCTCCACAATGGCCAAGACCAGAGAGCTGTGTAAGGACATCAGGGTAAAATTGTAGACCTGCACAAGGCTGGGATGGGCTACAGGACAATAGGTAAGCAGCTTGGTGAGAAGGCAACAACTGTTGGCGCAATTATTAGAAAATGGAAGAAGTTCAAGATGACGGTCAATCACCTCGGTCTGGGCTCCATGCAAGATCTCACCTCGTGGGGCATCAATGATCATGAGGAAGGTGAGGGATCAGCCAGAACTACACGGCAGGACCTGGTCAATGCTGAAGAGAGCTGGGACCACAGTCTCAAAGAAAACCATTAGTAACACACTACGCCGTCATGGATTAAAATCCTGCAGCGCACGCAAGGTCCCCTGCTCAAGCCAGCGCATGTCCAGGCCCGTCTGAAGTTTGCCAATGACCATCTGGATGATCCAGAGGAGGATTGGAGAAGGTCATGTGGTCTGATGAGACAAAATAGAGCTTTTTGGTCTAAACTCCACTCGCCGTGTTTGGAGGAAGAAGAAGGATTAGTACAACCCCAAGAACACCATCCTAACCGTGAAGCTTGGAGGTGGAAACATCATTCTTTGGGGATGTTTTTCTGCAAAGGGACAGGACGACTGCACCGTATTGAGGGGAGGATGGATGGGCCATGCATCGCGAAGCATCTTGGCCAACAACCTCCTTCCCTCAGTAAGAGCATTGAAGATAGGTCGTGGCTGGGTCTTCCAGCATGACAACGACCCGAAACACACAGCCAGGGGCAACTAAGGAGTGCGTCCGTAAGAAGCATCTCAAGGTCCTGGAGTGGCCTTGCCAGTCTCCAGACCTGACCCAATAGAAAATCTTTGGAGGGAGCTGAAAGTCCGTATTGCCCAGCGACAGCCCCGAAACCTGAAGGATCTGGAGAAGGTGTTATGGAGGAGTGGGCCAAAATCCCTGCTGCAGTGGTGCAAACCTGGTCAAGAACTACAGGAAACGTATGATCTCTTGTAATTGCAAACAAAGGTTTTGTACCAAATATTAAGTTCTGCTTTTCTGATGTATCAAATACTTATGTCATGCAATAAAATGCAAATTAATTACTTAAAATCATACAATTTGATTTTCTGGATTTTGTTTTAGATTTCGTTCTCACCAGTTAACGTGTACCTGTGATAAAAATTACAGACCTCTACATGCTTTGTAAGTAGGAAAACCTGCAAAATCGGCAGTGTATTAAATACTTGTTCTCCCCACTGTATATCCTTACAGAGACCAACATTATATACAGAGTAGAGCCAAGTGCTCAACCTAAAGATCACCATCTGCTCCTCTTTAATTTCAATAGCAGTCATGTGGAGAGTAGTAGCTGTGTCGTATCATATTAGAAACACTCATATTGCTATACCTGCTGTGTGTGTGTGTGTGTGTGTGTGTGTGTGTGTGTGTGTATCTTGACAATGCACTGACAGAAAGCAGACACATTGGGATCATGCAGCCAGTGCCATTCTGTTGACCTACCCTTCTTCTTGTGGAAGATATAGAGCAGTATGATGCGGATCTTGTCGTAGGGGTCGATGTCGGTGTTGAGGAGTACAGGGACAATGCTCTTCATGGCATCCTTCAGGGGTTCCCCATCTACATCAGTCCCCATGGCCAGGTCCTGGGAAACATATGGGGGAAAAAACAACAGAGAATGATGCTTTTAGGTCCTCTCCATCTACATCAGTGCATTAACACTTCAGATCATAATCCCACAACCAGACCCAGATTACATCACTCCTGGACATGCTAGGATTGTCTCAAATGATCGACCACTAAACCTACTATATTACAAACTATCAAAAACAAACCTGTGCGGAGCTATTAGAACCATTAAGACCAAAACAATGCTTGCATCCCAAATGGCACGCTATTAATAATGCACTAAATAAAGACTTGGGTGCCATTTGGGATGTAGTAATTGTGTTGAGGGAGAAAGTAGGAGCTGTTCTAGGAACTAGGAAGGGAACGGGGTTACAGTCAGATGTTTGATGCCTTATGGTGTAAGATTTCTGGAAGACGTGGATGGATGGATGTAGTAATAACAGCCTGGCAACATGAATGATCTTTAAAAGACTAGGCATGACATAACAGCTTCCTGTGCATTACTGTAGGTTCAGAGAGGGACAGTTGATCCAGGTGTGCGACACGTCTTGTCTCAAGCCCTTTACACAACATTAGTGAAGTGGATGCCCACTAGGCCGCCAGAAAGCGGCAGACAATGTCTGAGTCTCAAATGGTACCCTATTCCCTATATAGTGCACTACTTTTGACCAGGACACATAGGGCTCTGGTCAAAAGTAAGCGCTGGTCAAAAGTAGTGCACTAGTGAATAGCGTGCCATTTGGGAAGAAACAGCCTATGAAGCTTTTGAGACTCAGAGGTAAAAATAGAAATGGGAACGTGGGGAGGTCAGCACCCCAGTGGAGGCTAGATGGGGTGAGTGGGCGAGCATTATTATATGATACGATAGTTCTAAATATTAAAATATATTACACAACATCATGGTGACCTGGTCATTCATGGTTTAACCACCTAAGGCTAACAACCAGGGATGTGATTATTCAAGATATATATTTTTAAATATTATATAGAAAACAAGGAAGAGGAGGATATCGGTTTGGGAAAATTAAAATTTCAGTGTAGAACGGATGTAAGGAAAGATGGAAAAAAATCACAGAACATAAATAATTAAAATGCTATAGGTCGCTCTTGAAAAAGAGATGATTCATCTCAAGGGTCTTGCTGTTTAAAAAGGTTGAATAAAAACAGGCTGTGTTTTACACTTCCGAGAATCAAAAACATGCTCCTGGGAGTACCTGCCAGGTCATTTACATATGGTTTCATAAGAGAGAGAGGGAGGGAACTTGACAGCACCCTATTCCCTATATAGTGTACTACTTTTGATCAGATCCTTGTGGGTCTTGGTCAAAAGTAGTGCACTACATAGAGAATAGGGTGCCATTTGGGACTTTTGTAGTAACACTGACCTGTTCCACCTCACACAGCTTGTCCACCGAGGCTTTGAATTTCTTCATGCAGGCCTCAGCCAGGTGCAGGTGAGTGGAGTACTGCAATCAAACATTAATTATTAACTAATAAAAAGTTGATGTCATCACTCCACACTATAATAATACTCCACTTTGTTGTTACAGCCTGAAATCCAAATGGATTAAATTCTAGTTTCTCACCCATCTACACACACACTACCCCATAATGACACAATCAAAACATGTTTTAAGAAATATTTAATTGTGTGTGGGGGGTGACATACAGTAGGAGGAATCACTCTGTGTGCAATAATAGTTGTACCCCATATCAAAGGGATCTTTGATATGGAGTACAACTATTATTGCACACAGAGTGAATCCATGCAACACAAGGCCAAATCTACACTGGAGTTGCATTTACACAAGTTCACACACCCCTGAGTCAATACTTTGTAGAAGCACCTTTGATTATACAGCTGTGAGTTTTTCTGGGTAAGTCTAAGAGCTTTCCAAATCTGGATTATTATTTTCAAAATTCTTCAAGATCTGTCAAATTGGTTGTTGATCATTGCTGGACAACCATTTTCAGGTCTTGACAGATTCAAGTAGATTTAAGTCAAAACTAACTCGGCAACTCAGGAACATTCACTGTCTTCTTGGTAAGCAACTCCAGTGTAGATTTGGCCTTGTCTTTTAGGTTCTTGTTCAGCTGAAAAGTGAATTAATCTCCCAGTGTCGGGTGGAAAGCAGACTGAACTAGCTTTTCCTCTAGGATTTTGCCTGTGCTTAGCTCCATTCCATTTATTGTTGAATCCTGAAAAATTACCCAGTCCTTAAAGATTACTCTGAACAGGCTTCCTTCATTTCACTCTGCCAATTAGGTTAGTATTGTGGAGTAACTACAATGTTGTTGATCCATCCCTAATTGTCTTCTATAAACAGCCAATCATTTCTGTAACATGGTGAAATCCCTGAGCGGTTTCCCTCCTCTCCGGCAACTGAGTTAGGAAGGACTCCTGTATGTGTGTAGTGACTGGGTGTATTGATACACCATACAAAGTGTAGTTAATAACCACCATGTTTAAAGGGATATTCAGTGTCTGTATTTTTTTTACCCATCTCCCAATAGGTGCCTTTCTTTGCGAGGCATTAGAAAACATCCCTGGTCTTTGTAGTTGAATCTGTTTGAAATTCACTGCTCAACTGAGGGACCTTACAGATAATTGTATGTGTGGGGTACAGAGATGAGGTAGTCATTCAAAAATCATAAACACTATTATTGCACACAGAGTGAATCCATGCAACTTGTGTAACTTAAGCAAATGTTTACTCCTGAACATATTTAGGCTTGCCATAACCAAGAGGTTGAATACTTATTGATTCAACACAATTTGACATTATGGAGTATTGTGTAGGCCAGTGACAACATTTTAATATAATACATTTCAAATTCAGGCTGTAACAAAACAAAATGTAGAAAAAGTCAAGGAGTGTGAATACTTTCTGAAGGCACTGTAGAATGAAGAAATGCTACTGGGAATGCATTATAAAAGTGGCATGCTACACCAGATGTGCAACGTTTGCAGAGGGTAATACGCTCCTACTCATTTAAATTAAAATCAGGCTCGCACCCCTTGAGTGTAAAATTTGCAGCTATTTTTACGTGCAGCTCACGCCCGCGAACAATGACTTGCCCTTTTGGGTGAGGATCAGAGGCGACATTCAGAAAGAGACTGACGGTAAATAAGAATGAATGATTTGACTGACTGATGTAAGAGATATTTATATCTTTAGAGTTTAGTCGGGAGATAGTAACGCGTTAAATAACTTTCTGTGGTGCCCCAGACTACTACTTAATTGTTATATGATTAATTTAATTGCGTAATAATTGAACGTGGTACGTAATCATTTTATAAAATAACAGCCAAACACATTAATGATAGTCGAGACACGACAGTAGCTTGCACTAAGCTTTCAGCGTAGCAGCTAAAGAAAATACTGTTTGCTAGTATGGACATTGGAACATGGCCCATGTCTTTGCCAAAACACCCAGGTGCTTTTCTATATGCTATTAATGGGAATAGAACACGTGTTGACATTTAGACTGACAGTATGTGATCACTGAAGAGACATGAAAGCCAGTCTCAACCAATCAACTGATTATAGATGGAAAGATGAGGAATACCCACCAAGCTGAGTTCCTTCTGGTACTGTGGCATCTTCTTCAGCATCTGAGACAGGTCTTTGATATTGGCCTTATCAGTGGACATCCTCTTGCTCTCACAGAAAACACGCAGCAGCTCCGTCACTTTCCTGTAACACGAACAATGAGCATCAACATCTGACAAAGACTATACCAGGGTTGGGTTCAATTCAGTGTTCAATTAAGAAAGAGTTCACGATATACATTTTTATAATTCACTTCCTGAATAGAACACTAAACTTACCTCATCCAACGCTGGATCATATCATCTCTTATTGGTTGAGGTTAGATTAGTTAAAAACACTAGTTGTATGCAATCTTAATGATAGTGTGTCTTACTTGGTGACGTCAGCTATGTGCATGTGTCTCAGCTGGATCCACAGCTCATCGTCTTCGTCCAGGAGAACCTCCTTCTCCTTGGAGTCCCCGATCCCAGTCGTCTGATATCTACAACACACAGGGATTGTATTATACAGGGTATACATTTGTACTATGTATAGCTACATTAACAATAATAATGTCGGAGAAAGGTTATACTCCTAACCTGTAAAATAACTAACCGAAATGTAAAACTAACCCTTAACCAATTCTGAAATTAAGAATCATTTTGCAGGTCAGGAGTGTCTGTATAGCATTTTCCATATGTTCATCATAGGCCCTGGTCAAAAGTAGTGCACTATATTGGGAATAGGTTGCCAAACTAAGCCTACTTATAGATGTCCTGTTTGATGTCCAGAAGGTCATAGACCATGGCCTGAAAAGTCAGCTCGTGCAGAATGGGAGAGATGGGGTCAAAGCCACGATCCACAATTAATAGCTGTGACCTGGCCTTGTCAGGACCCTGAAAACGCATCAGACATTTCATGTCAGGGCAAGAAATTATATCTAGAAATGTAACTTATTAATTACCAGTTAACCACTTCAATGCTTTGGCAGAAAGGACATATTGTTTTAGATCAAATCTATTGCCTCTAGCTCCACAACAGAATGTCAGGAATGCTTTTGGGTAACAGGTTTAACCCACAAGTCACCCAGTTAGTGCCACTATCAGACTTTACCACATTCAGAATAGTTCGCCCCCTAAAGTACAACCACAATAACAAGAAAATATCTATTCCTTGTGTATTCTAATACCCTTTTCACACTGTACTGCGCCGGTTATGCACCAACCACAGTGGATATTTTGTTGTGAAAAAAACATATCCAAACCAGCACAGTACGGTTCTGCACAATAGTGTGAAATTGGTATTACTGTGCTGGGTACTGAGGCAGAGAGACCATGGAGAAGATAAGAGCAGAAATGATATCAAATGAATACATGCCTTCAGAAGTCCAACACAGGCTTAAGGAAATGCCAGCTAGGAAAGACAGAAAAGGAGAGAAAATGCAGCCGAGCAGAGAGTGTAAAAGATAATTAACAGGAAATCAAGTGAGAAAGTAGAAGTAGCTATGAGAAACTCCCATAGATGTAAGACTTTCAAAATGTTTCAATAATCATATCATAAGCCTAGTATCATAAAGACAAATTTGATGGTTTCAGATAGAAGTCATTCAATGCAGTGTATTTTCAGGGAGTGAATGGTCATTTTGAGCCAAGCAGACATGGTACTATTAGTACTGTAAAGAAGTGTTGTGTATTGCGAGAGGTGGTGAGGCGTTGGTGTCTCCTCACCTCTCCCATGCTGGGGTTGTCTGCTTTATGGGCGTTCAGACGCTGATACACCTCCTCAGCCAGTCTAGCATTCTCCTCAGGACCACTATGGTAGAGGGAGGGAGAGAAAGAGAGGGTAACTTGCAACTGAACTAGCAGAGACACTCAAGTACAGTGTCTTGCGAAAGTATTCATCCCCCTTGGCATTTTTCCTATTTTGTTGCCTTACAACCTGGAATTAAAATCGATTTTTTTGGGGGGGTTTGTATCATTTGATTTACATAACATGCCTAAGACTTTGTAGATGCAAAATACTTAGTTAAACAAACAAGAAATAAGACAAAAAAACAAAGAAATTGAGCGTGCAAAACTATTCACCCCCCAAAGTCAATAATTACAGCTACAAGTATCTTGGGGTATGTCTCTATAAGCTTGGCACATCTAGCCACTGGGATTTTTGCCCATTCTTCAAGGCAAAACTGCTCCAGCTCCTTCAAGTTGGATGAGTTCCGCTGGTGTACAGCAATCTTTAAGTCATACCACAGATTCTCAATTGGATTGAGGTCTGGGCTTTGACTAGGCCATTCCAAGACATTTAAATGTTTCCCCTTAAACCACTTGAGTGTTGCTTAACAGTATGCTTAGGGTAATTTTCCTGCTGGAAGGTGAACCTCCATCCCAGTCTCAAATCTCTGGAAGACTGAAACAGGTTTCCCTCAAGAATGTCCCTGTATTTTGCGCCATCCATCATTCCTTCAATTCCTACCCGTTTCCCAGTCCCTGCCGATGAAAAACATCCCCACAGCATGATGCTGCCACCACCATGTTTCACTATGGGGATGGTATTCTCAGGGTGATTTGAGGTGTTGGGTTTGCACCAGACATTGCGTTTTCCTAAATTTTAGTCTCATCTGACCAGAGTACCTTCTTCCATATGTTTAGGGAGTCTCCCACCTGCCTTTTGGCGAACACCAAACGTGTTTGCTTATTTTTCCATTAAGCAATGGCTTTTTGCTGACACTCTTCCATAAAGCCCAGCTCTGTGGAGTGTACGGCTTAAAGTGTTCCTATGGACAGATACTCCAATCTCTGCTGTGGAGCTTTGCAGCTCCTTCAGGGTTAGCTTTGGTCTCTTTGTTGCCTCTGATTAATGCCCTCCTTGCCTGGTCCGTGAGTTTTGGTGGGCGGCCCCCTCTTGGCAGGTTTGCTGTGGTGCCATATTCTATCCATTTGTTAATAATGCTCCGTGGGATGTTCAAGGTTTCAGATCTTTTTTTATAACCCAACGCTGATCTGTACTTCTCCACAACTTTGTCCCTGACCTGTTTGGAGAGCTCCTTGGTCTTCATGGTGCCGCTTGCTTGGTGGTGCCCCTTGCAGATTCTGGGACCTTTCAGAACAGGTGTATATATACACTGAGATCATGTGAAAGATCATGTGACACTTAAAGTCCACCTGCGTGCAATCTAACTAATTGTGTGACTACTGAAGGTTATTGATGGTACCAGATCTTATTTAGGGGCTTCATAACAAAGGGGTTGAATACATATGCATGCACCACTTTTCTCTTTTTTTTTTATTATTTCACCAATTTGGACTATTTTGTGTATGTCCATTACATAAAATCCAAAGAACAATCCATTTAAATTACAGGTTGTAATGCAACAAAATAGGAAAAACGCCAAGAGGGATGAATACTTTTGCAAGGCACTGTACCCAAGAGAAAAAGACGTGCAAAAAGACCATTGAAGACAGGCTCTTTATGCAAGACCTGTGTGATGAGCTTTGAAAAAGTGACAATTCGCAATCCATTTGGGGTATTGCTATCTTTTTCCACTATTGGAGGACCAAAAGTATCTCAGAGGAGCACCCAATTGCCACTGAAACTTCTGGTAGCACTTCCATGCCTGTATTTATCCGACATGTCTAAGTTAAGGTATGGTGTGTATAGGTACCTGCGGTAGCGGATGGCAGGGTACTCCTTCAGGGTGTCACAGAGGGTGGCGATCTGCTCTGCCAGAGTCTCCATCATTCTGTCTTTATTCCCATCTCCAACTGGACTGTAGAACAAGTGCAGGGAGCTGGGATCGTCCAGGGAAAATACCTAGAATAGTGAAGGGAGGGGAAAGGCATGAGGGAGTGAGACCGAGAGCTTACAATTACTGGTCATTTTCACAGGATACTCCTTAGAGCGATCAAACTACCATAAAATGTGTCGTTTTCAATGGGAGGTGGCAATATGAGACTTTTGCCAATTTGGCCATGCGACCAGAGTTGAGTGAAGTTCAAAGAAGGTGCTGTAGGTAGGTACCCACCTGGGATTCGTACGGCAGAAAAGCCACGTTGATCTCCTTCAGAGTCTTGATGACTCTGGCAACTCTGGACCTCCCAATGTCAGCAAACAGAGCATCTGGGCAATCTGCAGGATAGGTGATTGGCACAAAACCAACAGTTACTTAGAATTATTTTAAAACATTCATGCTTTTAGTCAATTTACAAGGTTCATCTCATTAAGATTTCGAATCTCCTTTTGAGACATGACAAAACACTAAATGTTTTGTATCAGACGAGGGAAGAGTAGTTTTGATGAAGTTTTATAACACTTTAAAACAAACGGTCTTACTGTCTGTAAAGAAGATGTGCGCCGCTTTGTAGGTGAAAGCAATCTCTTTGAAGTCATTGATAAGAGCATGAACCGACTGAGAACATCCGCACACACACACAGGTGAGAAAAAGAGGAAGATGAAGAGCGTGAGATGGCTTTACAGCAATACAGGATATGGCAGTTGATGACAGTAAAGTGGGAATGACAGGGGAAACACTTCTCACCTTCTTTGAAGGAGAGATCAGATAAATGGCCTCCAGGCTGGAGATGGGTTCCCTGCGCTTGTTGATGTCCTCCACAACTGTGGGAGGAAAAAGAAGATAAGTTAGTCACTGTACATCCTAACTGAAGAACACCTCCACAGACACTCACTTCCTCACACTATGACCCATACCGGGCGTTCAAATAGTTTTTCTTTCAAATACTGTTTAATTGAGCCTGTCTCGAGTGCCAGATGGGAGGGGTTGGGTTTATACTTTTGGGGCTATTTATTCCATTGCACCAGACAAGCTCAGTCAAGCACAGCTTAAGTATTTGAAAAAAACAAAACACTGTTTGAACCCAGGTCTACTCTGACCCTAGTTTAGAATGATGCCTGGGGTGTCCCTTGATATAATAAATAGTTGTTGACAAATACAAGTCTATCCCACTGGCCATCCAATCCCAACACTTACTAGTCACCCCCTCTGCCATGATATCTGACATCTTGCAGCAGGAGGACAGGATTCGCATGCTGATGTGGTCCACAATGAGCACCTGAACAAACAGATGGCCGTTATCAATTAATATTCAATTGATCATTAGGCTATCATGATAGACAATTTGACAGAGTCAGACATGATGTATTTTGACCTGGATCTTTTCAGAGCAACACTAAATACTTTTTACAATACCTTCCATTCTCCATCCTTCTTCACACTTTTGATAACTCCATTCAGGATTTCTTAAGAGATGAGGAAAGACAGAGGAAGTATGAAATATTACAGTACCAAAACTGAAATGTGTCCAACAACTCAGTTGCATTTTAGAGTTAGAATGCGTAGTGGTGTTTATTTTACCTGGGGGCAGTCATAGACCGTCATAGACAACAGTAGTCTAGGGTCTGGAATCTGTTTTTTTTCCTGGTTCCATACAGAGATCTCTTAAAGTTGACCCAATTGATCTATGTTTTTTCAGATGGCATTTGTTAGCCAGTGTCAAACAGTAACTAATTGGGTAGTAAAAGGCAAAGGAACTTACACAGGTAGTAGGTACACATTGTCTTCCTTCACATGCATAGTTGATCACAAGGCAACCCACAATCAACTAGCTACACCCAACTTGACCTACTGTTCCAATCACTGCTTCTTTAATAAAGTCACCAAAATGCAAGGGAACGTTGTAAAAATATGACCCAGGATGACAGCCTCACGCCCAAAACTTCCCACCCTCCTGACCAACGCATTCAATGCTTCCTTCAATACCCCTCACTGAGTAAACAGTTTGACCGCATCATTAAAAATAATATATATATATATATTTTTTTTTTTAAACACTGGCACATCTTGAGCACTGATCCACAACTGGAAAATACGTTTAAAGGAACCCGAGGGTAGGTCTTCAGACGCGCCCCCAACATCAGGCAAATGGTGGTGGGGTCTGATCTTCCACCAGTGCCACGTAGTATCTTTCTAGACAATGTGCCGGACAGTAACTATAGATGTGGCGGATGTACCCAGTGTAACTTTACAAACAAATGCAAAATTATCCAATTACTGTGAAGGCCATTAAGATTAAGGGCATCATCACGTTCGAAAAAATGTGATATACCTGATCAGGTGTATGTGTGGTCTATGCAATGTAGGAAAAACAAACAAGGATAGCAGAACACAGCAGTAATATCAGGACCCTTGACCAGAGAAAGCCTTTGGCTGCACATTTCATGGTGACTCGTCACAACATTAGCTCTTTGAGATACATTGGCATCGAACATGTTGAGACTCCTAGGATGGGGGGCAGATACTGATAATCTATTATTGAGAAGAGTATTGGAGTCACCGTTTGTGTACCATGTCTGAACCAGGAGTTTGATATCAGACCATTTCTTACATGAATGCCATTTTGATTTGTCTTGCCTTCCAGGTCATCTACTTGGTAATTTTGTAAATATATATTATTTTCTGGTACTACTACATGTACCCATCTCATTGTTATTAAATTATTAGAGATAAATTGTTTTGCATCCACCATGCGTCATGTCCGCAATGGTCATGCGAGGTGAAATATGTATATTTTGGGATGTGAGCACTCAGTTTGTTCGACATGTTGAGGATCCGTTTCGAATTGAAACTTTGTCAATAAAGCAGTGAATTGGGAGCTTTAACAGTGTGCGGGACTCCTTGTTCTTTAGTATTCTTCATTAGCCCAGCACCTATGTTTTTAAGGATGTACGTATGACCACAAACTTTTAAGTCAGCAAAACTCTCACATTTTAGAGCCTACTTGAAATACTACTACTAGTGATAAGGCATACCCTTCCCAGTCACATTTTATATTTCAATTTAATTCAATTTCAATTATATTTCAATTAAATAGCCTAATGACAGCTAACTATCATAACCAGGTATTACTAGGAAGCAACTTGCTTGAGCGACGAAGGCTATGTATCGCTAACTAAACCAGGCAGTTTGTTTGGATGTTTTCTGTTCTTAATTTTAGTGACAACAAGCTAACAGCTTGATGGTATACAACATTCAATATTTCTCCCGCCGAACAATAGAGATTTGATAGTTATAAAAATGAACAAATTTCTTGACTTACTCTCTCCGACTACCGCCTTCAGTCCGCTTGGAGCCATCTTGACACTTCCGTGTTGTCGATTCTTTTTCTCATGCAACTTTTTAACTGGCTGACATAATCATCATCATCATCATAATCATCATACGTCGTGTCCGCTTCGTTTATCAAAGCAAGAAACGTGTTCAAATGCACTCAATATTAATAAGCAAAGAAGAGTTTCCAATTTGACTAAAGTGTTATTAATGTTCTTCATGAGTACATTAGCATTAAAACAATAGTAATTTACAGTAGGTCTCTGATATAGGGTAGGAGCAAAGAAAATAAGATTTTCTTGTGGTTTGGGTGCGAAACATCTTTATTTCAATATATTTATTTCATTATGATGACATTCTCTTAACTTTCAGCATAGATTTCTAGTGATGCTGTTGAGCATCACTAGAAATCCAATTTAGAATCGGAATCTCATTACATTAGAATCAATATGACAATTAAAGGATCAGTTGAGATCCATCTCCAATAGGCTACCTGTCCTGTATGTGAGTGACACCAAGGGTTGTGTTGCCATCCTGACCAACAAAGAGTGTAAGTCCAGCTTCTGTAATAGATATAGATACTAAGCATTAGCATTCTCTATTGAGTAATGTGTCATGCTTTACATCCTACATAGGCTAGGATTAATCTGTGTTCTTGAAACCAGCATCAAGTTCAAAGCACCTTCCATGGGAGGAGGGAGCTCAAATACTGAGCCCAAGCTCTCCACACAGAGATTTTCAACCACATCCTAGCCATCCAGCCATGTGTTCCCGACCCGAGTCAACTGACCGGTAACTCTGGCTCTCTCCTTTGCCTTCTCAGGGTGTCATCTGATGAATCTGAAATACATTGTGGGGTTCACTTCAAATGCCAAATGATCTTTGGTGGTTGCAGTTTGATGAGGATGGTTAATTGGTGCATCTCTGTGAGTTAGTTGGTGTGTTTGCCTGATAAGTACAAGCATATTAAACAGCGGCCGTTAGGTTAACCACACAAGTGTAAGTCTAACTGATAAAATAGTTTATATGGTTGAAAGATAATGATTAAATAATTCCACTCTGAAACCTTATAACTGTATGAAATTGATTAGAATCATAAAATTATAATCTGATGATGTGTGTAGTTTTAGTCAGAATTAGGTTAAACACTGTATCTGTATAGTGGAAAAACACAGACTGTCTGTGCAAGGCGTAGCTCAGGATTTGAACTTGTATGGGGGGTGCCGAAGAAAGATACCGAGAACAGTTAGACTGTGTTTGGACCAACCTGGCTAGGCCTCTGCGAGACTTCGGAGAGGACAGGGAGAACTTCTCAAGGTTTCTCTAATCTCGCGGGGAATGGAACTGTCGGCTGGGTAGGGATACACAGTGGCGAGAACCATGAAGAAGGATAAAACTCACATACTGTTTGTGTGTATGTATGTGCTTAGGATATCTACTGTTTGTGTGGAAGTATGTGCGCAGCTATAAAATGGATGCCTTTGTATAATGGACTTCAGAACGTTCTCTGAATAAACGGTACTCTCTTTTTGCATAAGCTGAGTCTTTGACTAATTATTATTAAAACCCGTGGTCTTACAGATCTAGGGGATTGGTCAGAGTTATTGATTGATTGTTATTATCATTGGAATTGAAGATTCTCGTGACACTAACCAATAAATCAAACATGTTATACAGGATTGTTTTTTTTACAAGACTGTTTTCACAAAATGTACTTATCAACTGCAAACTTCCATTACTCTAAGAGCACCCACTTTTTGTTATTTCACTATGACTTAAGTACCGCTGTCTGAGGACTATCTACTTTTCTTTTTCTCCTTTATAGTCCACTCCTTTTGGCCAGGGCCTAAGGAATCTGGTCAAAAGGAGTGCACTATAAAGGGAGTAGGGTCCCAGTTTGGACCTAAATAATTGTGGCTGATCTTGAGAAGGGAGTTGTCCAGCTTGTTGTCCTTGTTCATATATCCCTCTAGGAGGCAGTATCGGGTCACATACCCAGAGCCTGCATACTCAGACAGGTTGAGGTCGACGTAACCCACCTAATACAAATAACATGGAAATTGGGGAGATATTATTACTGAAGATGTGAGAAAAAGTGATTCCCTACGGAAAAAGCAACCCTCATGCATCTATATCTTCCATGTCTGCCAATGTCTGCCAAAGCAACAACTACTCTTGCTGGGGTCCAGAAAAATGAAGGCAGTTTATACAATTTTAAAAACATTACAATACATTCACAGATTTCACAACACACTGTGTGCCCTCAGGCCCCTACTCCACCACTACCACATATCTACAGTAATAAATCCATGTGTATGTATAGTGCGTATGTTATCGTGTGTGTGTATGTGTATGTGCATGTGTCTGTACCAATGTTTGTATTGCTTCACAGTTCACGCTGTTCCATAAGGTGTTTTTTTATATGTTTTTTAAATCTAATTGTACTGCTTGTGTCAGTTACTTGGGGTGTCAGTTACTTGGGGTGGCAGGTAGCCTAGTGGTTGGGCTTGTAACCGAAAGGTTGCAAGATCGAATCCCGAGCTGACAAGGTAGAAATCTGTCGTTCTGCCCCTGAACAAGGCAGTTAACCCACTGTTCCTCGGCCGTCATTGAAAATAAGAATTTGTTCTAAACTGACTTGCCTAGTTAAATAAAAAAAAATAAAAAAATTGATGTGGAATAGAGTTCCATGTAGTCATGGCTCTATGTAGTACTGTGTGCCTCCCATAGTCTGTTCTGGACTTGGGGACTATGAAGAGGCCTCTTGTGGTATGCATGGGTGTCGGAGCTGTGGCCAGTAGATTAGACAGACAGATCGGTGCATTCAACATGTCAGTACCTCTCATAAATAAAAGTAGTGATGAAGTCAATCTCCCCTCCACTTTCAGCCAGGAGAGATTGACATGCATATTACTAATATTAGCTCTCTGTGTACATCCAAGGGTCAGCCGTGCTGCCCTATTTTGAGCCAATTGCAATTTTCCTAAGTCTTTTTTATGGCACCTGACGACACGACTGAACAGTAGTCAAGGTGCGACAAAACTAAGGCCTGTCTTGTTGATAGTGTTGTTAAGAAGGCAGAGCATCGCTTTATTATAGACAGACATCTCCCCATCTTAGCTACTACTGCATCAATATGTTTTGACCATGACAGTTTACAATCTAGGGTTACTCCAATCAGTTTAGTCATCTCAACTTGATCAATTTCCACATTATTTATTACAATATTTAGTTGATGTTTTAGGGTTTAGTGAGTGTTTTGTTCCAAATACAATGCTTTTAGTTTTATAAATATTTAGGGCTAACTTATTCCTTGCCACCCACTCTGAAACTAACTGCAGCTCTTTGTTGAGTGTTAAAGTCATTTCAGTCGCTGTAGTAGCTGATGTTGAGTCATCCACATACATAGACATTAGCTTAACTCAAAGTCAGTGGCATGTCATTAGTAAAAACTGAAAAAACCAAGGGGCCAAACAGCTGCCCTGGGGAATTCCTGATTCTAACTGGATTATATTTGAGAGTCTTCCTTTAAAGAACACCCTCCGTGTTAAGTTAGACAAGTATTATTGCCGGGGGTGTAAAGCCATAACACATACGTTTTTCCAGCAGCAGACTATCATCAATAATGTAAAAAGCTGTACTGAAGTCTAACAAGACAGCTCCCACTATCATTTTATCAGCAATTTCTCTCAGCCAATCATCAGTCATTTGTGTAAGTGCTGTGCTTGTTGAGTGTCCTTCCCCATAAGCATGCTGAAATTCTGTTGTCAATTTGTTTACTGTGAAATAGCATTGTATCTGGTCAAACACCATTTTTTCCAGAAGTTTACTAAGGTTTGGTAATAGGCTGATTGGTCGGCTATTTGAGCCAGTAAAGGGGCTTTACTATTCTTGGGTAGCGGAATGACTTTAGCTTCCCTCCAGGCCTGAGGGCACACACTCTCTAGTAGGCTTAAATTGAAGATGTGGCAAATAGGAGTGGTAATATTATCTGCTATTATCCTCAGTAATTTTCCATCCAGATTGTCAGACCCCGGTGGCTTGTCATTGTTGATAGACAACAATAATTTTTTACCTCTTCCACACTGACTTTACGGAATTCAAAAGTACAATTCTTATCTTTCATAATTTGGTCCGATATACTTGGATGTTTAGTGTCAAATTTTTTCGCTGGCATGTCATCCCTAAGTTTGCTTATCTTGCCAATGAAAAAGTAATTAAAGTAGTTGGCAATATCATTGGTCTTTGTGATGAATGAGCCATCTGATTCAATGAATGAAGGAGCCATCTGATTCAATGAATGAAGGAGCCGAGTTGGCTTTTTTACCCCAAAATTTCATTTCAGGTGCCCCAAAGCTTTTTACTATCATTCTTTAAATCATTTATCTTTGTTTCATAGTGTAGTTTATTTTTATTTAGTTTAGTCACATGATTTCTTAATTTGCAGTATGTTTGCCAATCATTTGGGCTGCCAGACTTAATTGACATTTTTACAGTAATTTTCTTAATAGGTTCGTGCTTATTAGTAACTGGAATAAGTAGTTTCATAAATGCGTTAAGTGCAGTATCTGGTTGCTCCTCGTTACACACCACAGACCAGCAAATATTCTTTACATTATCAACATTTGAATCACAACCAAACTACTTGCATGACCTCTTATACACTATATTAGGCCCAGGCTTTGGAACTTTGGTTTTCCTAGATATGGCTATTATATTGTGATCACTACATCCTATGTATTTGGATACTGCTTTAAAGCAAATATCTGCAGCGTTAGTAAAGATGTGATCAATACATGTTGATGATTTAATTCCTGTGCTGTTTGTAACTACCGTGGTAGGTTGACTGACAACCTGATCCAGGTTGCAGGCACTGGTTACAGTTTGAAGTTTTTTCCTGAGTGGGAAGCTTGATGATAGCCAGTCAATATTTAAATCACCCAGAAAATATACTTCTCTGTTGATATCACATACATTATCAAGCATTTCACACATATTATCCAGATACTGACTGTTAGCACTTGGTGGTCTATAGCAGCTTCCCACAATAATGGGCTTGAGGTGAGGCAGATGAACCTGAAGCCATATTACTTCAACAGTATTTAACATTATATCGTCTCTAAGCTTTACAGGAATGTGGTTTTGAATATAGACCACAACACCACCTCTGTTGGCATTTCTGTCTTTTCAGTAGATGTTATAAACATGTATTTCTACCACTGTATCATCAAAGGTATTATCTAAGTGAGTTTCAGAGATAGTCAGAATATGAATGTCATCTGTTACAAGCAAGTTATTGACTTCATGGACCTTGTTTCTTCGGCTACATATGTTAATATGGGCTATTTTTAGCACTTTTCTGGGTTGCTTGATTGTTTTTAATGCTTTACTGGGAAGCTTATCAGAGGTAGACTTACTCATGTTACTTACATTGGAGCTGATAGTGCAGGATGAGCTGCATAAAGTGGTCTACCTACTATTGCACACCGCCTCAGTGCTAACAGTGTAACTCTGGTTTATAGGCTCATGATTACTGCTTACAATAGCTGTAGGATAAACATATGTATTCGGTGCAATTAGGGGTACATAAATTAAATGACTTACATTGTGTTTGCCAATGCCCCTAAGATCATGTACATTTGATGGGGCATTATGACGACTCATTGTCACAATGGTAGGGATTAACTGAGCTGGTCTTGGATCATTTATGGGGTGGCAGGTAGTCTAGTGGTTAGAGCGTTGGGCCAAATCCAAATGAAATCAAATTGTATTTGTCACATGCACATTGTTAGCAGATGTCATTGTGTCCTCCTCCCAGAGTGCTAAGAACCTTGGCGTGATCCTGGACAACACCCTGTCGTTCTCAACTAACATCAAGGCGGTGACCCGTTCCTGTAGGTTCATGCTCTACAACATTCGCAGAGTACGGCCCTGCCTCACGCGGAAGCGGCGCAGGTCCTAATCCAGGCACTTGTCATCTCCCGTCTGGATTACTGCAACTCGCTGTTGGCTGGGCTCCCTGCCTGTGCCATTAAACCCCTACAACTCATCCAGAACGCCGCAGCCCGTCTGGTGTTCAACTTTCCCAAGTTCTCTCACGTCACCCCGCTCCTCCGCTCTCTCCACTGGCTTCCAGTTGAAGCTCGCATCCGTTACAAGACCATGGTGCTTGCCTACGAGGCTGTGAGGGAACGGCACCTCCGTACCTTCAGGCTCTGATCAGGCCCTACACCCAAACAAGGGCACTGCGTTCATCCACCTCTGGCCTGCTCGCCTCCCTACCTCTGAGGAAGTACAGTTCCCGCTCAGCCCAGTCAAAACTGTTCGCTGCTCTGGCACCCCAATGTGGAACAAACTCCCTCACGACGCCAGGTCAGCGGAGTCAATCACCACCTTCCGGAGACACCTGAAACCCCACCTCTTTAAGGAATACCTAGGATAGGATAAAGTAATCCTTCTAACCCCCCCCCCTTAAAAGAGTTAGATTGCACTATTGTAAAGTGGTTGTTCCACTGGATATCATAAGGTGAATGCACCAATTTGTAAGTCGCTCTGGATAAGAGCGTCTGCTAAATGACTTAAATGTAAATGTAAATGTAATGTTAATGCGAGTGTAGCGAAATGCTTGTGCTTCTAGTTCCGACAATGCAGTAATAACCAGCGAGTAATCTAACCTAACAATTTCACAACAACTACCTTATACACACAGTGTAAAGGAATGAATACGAATATATACATTAAAATATATGCATGAGTGATGGTACAGAACGGCATAGGCAAGATGCAGTAGATGGTATCGAGTACAGTATATACATATGAGATGAGTAATGTAGGGTATGTAAACATATAAAAGGGGCATTGTTTAGAGTGGCTAGTGATACATGTATTACATCAAGATGGCAAGATGCAGTAGATGGTATTGAGTACAGTATATACATATGAGATGAGTAATGTAGGGTATGTAAACATTATATGAAGTGGCATTGATTAAAGTGGCTAGTGATACATTTTACATAAATGTTTACATTATTAAAGTGGCTGGAGTTGAGTCAGTATGTTGGCAGCAGCCACTCAATGTTAGTGATGGCTGTTTAACAGTCTGATGGCCTTGAGATAGAAGCTGTTTTTCAGTCTCTCGGTCCCTGCTTTGATGCACATGTACTGACCTCGCCTTCTGGATGACAGCGGGGTGAACAGGCAGTGGCTCGGGTGGTTGTTGTCCTTGATGATCTTTATGGCCTTCCTGTGACATCGGGTGGTGTAGGTGTCCTGCAGGGCAGGTAGTTTGCCCCCGGTGATGCGTTGTGCAGACCTCACTACCCTCTGGAGAGCCTTACGGTTGTGGGCCGAGCAGTTGCCGTACCAGGCGGTGATACAGCCCGACAGGATGCTCTCGTTTGTGCATCTGTAAAATTTTGTGAGTGCTTTTGGTGACAAGCTGAATTTCTTCAGCCTCCTGAGGTTGTGTGGCTGGCCCAATTCAGTTTGTCAGTGATGTGTACGCCAAGGAACTTAAAACTTACTACCCTCTCCACTACTGTCCCGTCGATGTGGATAGGGGGGTGCTCCCTCTGCTGTTTCCTGAAGTCCACGATCATCTCCATTGTTTTGTTGACGTTGAGTGTGAGGTTATTTTCCTGACACCAGTAACCGAAAGGTTGCTATCAAATCAAAATCAAATCAAATTTTATTGGTCACATACACATGGTTAGCAGATGTTAATGCAAGTGTAGCAAAATGCTTGTGCTTCGAGTTCGAAATGCGAGTTAATTAACCAACAAGTAAAACCTAAACAATTCCACAACTACTACCTTATACACACAAGTGTAAGGGATAAAGAATATGTACATAAAATATATGAATGAGTGAATGTCAGACGATAGAAAGAATGGCACGTAAGATGAATTATAGAAGTACAGTATATACATATGAGATGATAATGTAGGGTATGTAAAACATAAAGGGCTGTTTAAAGTGGCTAGTGATACATGTATTACATAAAGATGGCAAGATGCAGTAGATGATATAGAGTACAGTATATACATATACATATGAGATGAGTAATGTAGGGTATGTAAACATTATATTAAGTGGCATTGTTTAAAGTGGCTAGTGGTAAATTTTTACATAATTTCCATCAATTCCCATTATTGAAGTGGCTGGAGTTGAGTCAGTATGTTGGCAGTATGAGGCAGTATGTTGCTAGATCGAATCCCTGAGCTGACAAGGTAAAAATATGTCGTTCTGCCCCTGAACAAGGCAGTTAACCCACTGTTCCTAAGCCATCATTGTAAATAAGAATTTGTTCTTAACTGATTTGCCTAGTTAAATAAAATAAAAATAACATTTGGCAGTAATTGTTTCAACGCAGCCTTGAAATGCGTGGACAGGAGCCAAGATGATTTGGATGGAGTCTGTCATTCCTATAGAGTATCTTCTGTTTCCAGAAGGTGTCAAAGTTATCAATAAAAGTGACTCTAGCAAGTCTTTTAGCAAGATGTGTAATGCCAGCAGTCTGCTGAATCTTTCACACCCGCGGCCTAACGATGGTACTGGACCTGAAATTATTGGCAATTTTTTGGAGTCTTTTAATGGTAAAATCAGTTAAAATAAATTTTCAAATGTTCCAAGATAGCCCTCCTGATGTCGTTTGACATGGACTATGCCAGTGTCAGCTCCCGGCATCTGTGGTAGAACAGTAGGAAGCAGCCTTGATATGTCCTGTACTCGTGCTCCTGGGTAGCACAGGGTTTTTGCCTTGGGGACCGAGGTGTTTCTCACCATAGAGCTGCCTTTGATGACAGCTGGTGATGTTGAATGGGCCGGTCTTTCAGGCAGCCTCATGGCTGGGAGCTCCGAGGATCTGAACACGAGGTAGAGGCCACCGGAGAGAGGGACAGAGCCGAGGACGAAGACGCAGGTACCTCCGGATCCGATCTTGATTGGGAAGCCACAAAGGTTGGGAGCATGGCCATGAACATGTGGAACAGTGGTCACTCTTCTCTCAAACAAACCTTTTGGTATGACCTTCCTTCCTTTGTGTCCTGCATGAAGAGAAGAACATGTTGTTTAATCTTTCTCATAATTTCTCTTTCATTTAGCACATTTGAATAAGATTCTGAAATGGAACACAACACGTCTCAATTCATGTATGATGTTTTACCAAAACTCAGCAACAAAAGAAACGTCCTCTCACTGTCAACTGCGTTAATTTTCAGAAAAATTTACATGTGTAAATATTTGTATGACCATAACAAGATTCAACAACTGAGACATAAACTGAACAAGTTCCACAGACATGTGACTAACAGAAATGGAATAATGTGTCCCTGAACAAAGGGGGGGTCAAAATCAAAAGTAACAGTCAGTATCTGGTGTGGCCACCACCTGCATTAAGTCCTGCAGTGCATCTCCTCCTCATGGACTGCACAAGATTTGCCAGTTATTGCTGTGAGATGTTACCCCACTCTTCCATCAAGGCACCTGCAAGTTCCCAGACATTTCTGGGAGGAATGGCCCTAGCCCTCACCCTCCGATCCAACAGGTCCCAGACGTGCTCCATGGGATTGAGATCCAGGCTCTTCGCTGGCCATGGCAAAACACTGACATTCCTGTTTTGCATGAAATCACGCACAGAACAAGCAGTATGGCGAGTGGCATTGTCATGCTGGAGGGTCATGAGCCTGCAGGAAGGGTACCACATGAGGGAGGAGGATGTCTTCCCTGTAACGCACAGCGTTGAGATTGCCTGCAATGACAACAAGCTCAGTCAGATGATGCTGTGACACACCGCCCCAGACCATGACAGACCCTCCACCTCCAAATCGATCCCGCTCCAGAGTACAGGCCTCGGTGTAATGCTCATTCCGTCGACGATAAATGCGAATCCAACCATCAACACCGATGAGACAAAACCGCGACTCGTCAGTGAAGAGCACTTTTTGCCAGTCCTGTCTGGTCCAGCGACGATGGGTTTGTGCCCATAGGCGACGTTGTTGCCGGTGATGTCTGGTGAGGACCTGCCTTACAACAGGCCTACAAGCCCTCAGTCCAGCCTTTCTCAGCCTATTGCGGACAGTCTGACCACTGATGGAGGGATTGTGCGTTCCTGGTGTAACTCGGGCAGTTGTTGTTGCCATCCTGTACCTGTCCCGCAGGTGTGATGTTCGGATGTACCGATCCTGTGCAGGTGTTGTTACACGTGGTCTGCCACTGCGAGGACGATCAGCTGTCCGTCCTGTCTCCCTGTAGCGCTGTCTTAGGCATCTCACAGGACAGACATTGTAATTTATTGCCCTGGCCACATCTGCGGTCCTCATGCCTCCTTGCAGCATGCCTAAGGCACGTTCACGCAGATGAGCAGGGACACTGGGCATCTTTCTTTTGGTGTTTTTCAGAGTCAGTAGAAAGGCCTCTTTAGTGTTCTAAGTTTTCATAACTGTGACCTTAATAATTGCCTACCGTCTGTAAGCTGTTAGTGTCTTAACGACCGTTCCACAGGTGCATGTTCATTAATTGTTTATGGTTCATTGAACAAGCATGGAAAACAGTGTTTAAACCCTTTACAATGAAGATCTGTGAAGTTATTTGGATTTTTACGAATTATCTTTGAAAGACAGGGTCTTGAAAAAAGGACGATTATTTTTTTTGCTGAGTTTAGATGGGAGATTTTATCTAATTTTACTCCACTTAGCAGCAATTATCATATCTGTATCCTAAATGGTACCCTATTCCCCATGTAGTGCACTATATAGGGAATAGAGTGCCATTTGGGACAAATATACAGTTTTAAGGCAGAGCCTTTCATTTATGATAAGTTAGCTAACCTTACGAAATGACAGTCTACACATGCAGTCGTCCAGGACTCCAGACAAGCTGTTGACTGCTGTTTGGCACTCAAATTCAAACATCTTTCCCCATTGGACTGAGTGGTGCTGGACTTCCAGTCTGTGGGCTACACACACAACTTGATAATAGTATTTCTGTAACTTTTGGTGAATCTTAAGTCTTTCTTCAAATCTTGGATGTTCGCCTCTAATGCTATCTGTTCTTGCTTCCCTCTTATGTTTTCAGGAGGCAAGAGGACATGAGGAATCGAGGAGACGTTACAGATTCAACTACAAGCTCCCTTGCACTCTAGAGTTGCTGACAACACCATATTTCTGCTGTACCACTCTCCATGCTCACCTTGGAGATTCCTCAGTAAAGGAGCCATCAAGCAAGCACACTTTGCAGAAAAATCAACCCTGTGACTTGTGCCACATTTCCCAGCTCATCCAAGAGTAGGGAGACAGAGAAGTTGTGCATCCAGAAGTGTTTCCTGAGCACTGTGCGGGTATGCAAGCTGCCAACCGCCTACTATCCTCCATAGTCCCGTTTCCAGAGGCCCCTATACAACTTGACTTACTAGAGGGCAGATACAGTAGATGACTATATGCAGGGTTGTGTTCATTAGAGCACACCGTAGCAAAACGTTTTACAACAGAAAATATAAATCTGTGTTCTCATTGGATGTTTCAGCTAGTAGCTGCCTGATTCGAAACATTTTCTCCCAACTGAACACGACTCAGCAATAAAATGACATGTCACATCATGGTCCAAATCACAACACAGGGGCTTTGTGACATCATACTGTTTCTAGACCAGAATGGTCATCTTCCAAACTAAGTAAGTCATCACAAAACAAACTGAAGAGGTTCAACAAAGAGACATTTAAACTTTAATTAAGGACATTACAAAAGACATGATTACAAAAGACATGTATTCTAAATCATAAAAAATAAATAACATTCCAAGCCATATGATTCTGTCCTCATATTTCATTCACACATCTTTTGAGACAATCACACACACAAGGTTTACATCAACACCATCACAGAGCAGATCATCAACAGTCAAGTTGTGGTTTGACTGCGGTGAAATAAAGCATTTCATGAAAAGCTTTTCAGTGAGACTTTTCAGTTCAAAGGGGTAACTTTAAGGTCCCCCTCCAGCACACCCTCCCAAAGGGTGTATAGTATAGCCTACATGCTCCACGACATCCAAAATTCTCCAACCCCAAATGGCACCCCTTTTCCTATAAAGTGCACTACGTTTTACCATAGCCCTATGGGCAATGGTCAAAGTAGTATACTAAATAGGTAATAGGGTGCCTTTTGTGACAGGGAACATGTTCCAGTCCACAGGCCTGACAGTGAAACTGCTCCCCCCTCCTGTGGAACAACAAGGCTTCTGATTGGGCATCGTCCTACTCTGATTGTCTCTCTGAACTGTCCTCCTCACTCCTTCTCAGCCTCATCCAAGGCCATCCGTTTCAGTAGCCGCCGCTCCTTCCGGTCTCGCATCCGCTCTTTGAAGTCTTCCAGCTCTTTCCTCTGTAACACAGATCGTTCAGTCATAATCTACCACTGTCAATCAAAACAGTTATTTTTAAACTTTATTTGTAGATTTTCAATTATGAGGACAGAGACAACAAATACAACATCCTCTGTCCTTCGATCCCCCACCAAATCAAAACAGTTCTTAACATAATATTTTGAGTAGAATATCCCTTTAAATTGTATTGGGAGTGGGATATTCCTTTAATCTCAAATCTTTACCCTCCAAAAGTATCACTATTAGTAGGCATTGATATTTGTCATACTTCATTGTTCCTAAATCAAGAGAAAATGTGTTACTTTTATTTCTTATTCTTGGGGGGTATTTTTTTAACTACATTGTTGGTTAAGGGCTTGTAAGTAAGCATTTCACTGTTGTATTTGGCACATGTAACAAATAAAATGTGATTTGATATGTTGGCATAATAACATGACCTTATTCACACACTCACATGCATCTTCTCATCAGTTGGGAAAATCTCCCTATGAAGGTTGTAGAAGAAATCACCATGAAAGAGGAAAGGAAAGTTTAACATTAATGAACATCAGATAAAAAACTACTTATGACATGGTCATACACAAAATGTCAGAATTTGCTTTAGTTTGTCAGACAGTACTGTCAACATTTTCAGACTGTCTACACAATCTAATAATGTGTAGCCTAAACAAAGTTTAAAGCACTGAAAGAATGAATCAGAGCCTAATAACCCATTGGGCTTTATTGTGTATTAGCCTCAACAATTGTTATGCATGTAGCAATAAGAACTCTTTACAATGGAAGTAATAGCTCTCTAAAACCACACCACCTACATTTGAAGTTAACAGAGGAGTGAGGCAAGGTTGCCCATTTAGTGCATTCCTCTACCTCTTGACAACTCAGGTTTTACATCTACTAGTATCCCAGAATTCCTTTACGGGTATTAATATAGATTAAATAATTAACACCTCTGCATAATCAAAACAGCTTATGTTAAAGTTCACAGTTAGCTAGTGTTATGTAAACGCAAGCTCAAAAGAAGCAGTGGCCTAGCTTTGGCCCCAGGTGAGAGCAGGTGCCCATGTAAATGGGAAGTTTGAGCCTTTTGGGTAAACACTTGTGTGTTGCTTTGCCATGTGGTATAACGAACTGAAGTAGATAAACCAATGAAGAAGCTGATAATGTGTAGCGTGATTATTTTTGTTGTGATGCAGCGCATGGGATTGTGAAGACTAAAGTGTAGGGTATAGCAATGTACTAATGCAACCTGTGCGTGTACGCGGCGTTACGTACTTCACGTTCTGTCTGCGCATGACGTCACCGACGACGAGAGGTGTTTGTTCTGGATCCTGGGAAAGAAAGATCCCGCGCACCTTGACAACCGAATAAAAGAGGTAAAACGTATTCGTTTTTTTTTTTTTTCCCCACACCGTGTGAATGCACGCCTTTATAAAGTAATGTATTTCACACGAAGCTCCTGTTGAGCACAAATCTAAGGACTCCGTCGTTTTTGAGGTCGTCGTAGCGTGCGCCTACAGGGAGCGAGCGGTCTGTAGGCCTGCTACTGAGACACGGGAATTGAACAAGCTAACTAAGATATCCCTTTCTAATATCTCTGATTAAGCTAACAAAAAACGAACCCTTCAGTGTTAACGTTATGGCCTAGTATTGTCCTGATTACATCACAACCTACTTAATTTGGATTTCCACGGGCCTCTCTTAACAAGATTACAGTAACGTTAGCTAAGCTAACTGTATCAACTAGCTACCTATCATCACTAGTATTAGTTAGCTAGATAGCTACCTTGCTATCACTTGCCACAGGTCGTTGACTTGGCTAGTTGTTAGCCAGCTAACAACATCAACAGTATTGACAACTAGTTGATTAGCTAGCAAGTAAGCCAACTAAAGCTGCTTTCGTATGAGCTCAGCTTGCTGTGTTGGATGGTATGCGCGAGACTACCGAACCTTTTGGGAATACTGGTACAAAAATTGTTACGTAGTTAGCTTACATTCTAGAAGAGAAGATACGCAAGAAACACATCATTTTCAGTTCAGGTCGCTAACTAGCTGGATTTTTAACAAATGGTCACTTTCCAAATTTAACGAGGATGAACGTGTTTACTTCTCACATATCTGGGCAGACAATTTGACAATGACAAGTGACTGTTCATACAACGCCATTTTCGTTCCCCCAACTGGATTTGAAGTAGGTAATATTTCGTAACTACGCCAAGGATCCACCACTGTAATGTTACGTTAGCTTGCTAGCTAACGTTAGCTGCTTCCGACTGGACTCTTTGTATACCTAACGAGACTTCGTTTTAAGCGTGTTCTCTTGCTCGATTTGGCGAAACCGTGACATCTGCACTTATGCAGTTGCCACTAAAGTAATATAGTAACAAAACATTTGAAAAGGCGTTTGGGATTTTGAATAGGGACTTGAAGCTGCTTGCTTGCAGTCGCCATTTTGTGTTGTCCCGGGAGGTCTGAAGAGAAGTGGAAAAACGTTGGCGGTTTATAGAACAGATGTAAGGCAACAAGCTGAATTGTCATATTTTGTTTGTCTGAAATCTCATCCATAGAGTGAACATTGTTGGTGTATTTCAAGTACAGTATCGTAGCCTTGTTTTCCGTGACAATTTCGCTGCTACTGTCGACGCTGTACTTTCGTTTTGACTGATTACTCTCGACTTTGGCATACCGTTAGTATCCTCTGATTAGGGTCAGAACAAGCATTTCACCTATTGATGTTGCCCAGGCCTTGTATTTGTATCCTTAAGTACACACACTTCACTTAATGGTATTTTGCCTACTCTATGTACCAGGACCCCTCGGAGCTGTCACCTCTTTTTCTCTGTTGCATTGCTTTTCTGAAAGTCAATTGCATTTACCATTAACGTTATTGGTAAAGTTGAATTGCATTTATGAAGTTTTTAGGTTAGTGTGTTTATATGTCCATCCGTATCTATCTACACTGGTACCACATGCATCTGGATTTGTGTCAAAAGCTAGTGGAAATAATTAGGGAGCATCCAATAAAATGTGCCGTGGTCCCGTGTGGCTCAGTTGGTAGAGCATGGCACTTGCAACGCCAGGGTTGTGGGTTCATTCCCCACGGGGGGACCAGGATGAATATGTATGAACGTTCCAATTTGTAAGTCGCTCTGGATAAGAGCGTCTGCTAAATGACTTAAATGTAAATGTAAATGTAATGTGCTGTAAACACAAGGGGGGTTGAAAGACAGGAGGGGTGTTGAGGTAAGAGGAAGAACAGGAGAATTTGGCTAAACCCTTTGATCAAGTCAAATGTGTGACGACTCCACTGTCCAGCCTAGCAACGAAAGCAGGATGTAACAAAAGATTTCCAGAAAAATGCATGTTAAATATTCACAATATTAGTAGAGCGAGAAAGTTAGGGCCATATTAATTTGGGATGTGATTTTTTACTGCTATTTTTTTAACTTTTTTTTTTTTTTTTTTTACTGCTATTTTTTTAGTAGGTTAGCACTAAAACGATAAAATGTATAAAGTTCCACGTGAATTCACAATGCAGCTTTGCTGCTGCTGCTGGCAACGGTTTGGGTCCCACGGTGCATCCCTTTCAAATAATTAAGCATTGCACCTGTACTGCCATTACTGTATTTCTTTCTCATTTAACTTCTTGCCATACAGGACTTTGCTGCTGTCGCTTGCCTTTCGCTGCCATTTTCCAACTGTTAAAACTTCTTATGGCTGCAGTCCCGTTAACGGGACCGATATGACAACAGCCAGTCGAAGTGCAGGGCGCCAAATTCAAAAAACAGAAATCTCATAATTAAAATTCCTCAGACATTCATGTGTCTTATATCATTTTAAAGGTAATCTTGTTGTTAATCCCACCAAAGTGTCCGATTTCAAATAGGCTTTTCAGCGAAAGCACTACAAATGATTATGTTAGGTCACCACAAAACCCAAAATAATCAGACATTTTTCCCAGCTAAAGATAGCTTCACAAAAACCAGAATAGAGATAAAATTAATCACTAACCTTCGATTATTTTCATCAGATGACACTCATAGGACTTCATGTTACACAATACATGCATGTTTTGTTTGATTAAATTCATATTTATATAAAAAAAATCTGAGTTTACTTTGAGGCGACTAGATTCACTAGTGGCAAAAACATCAAGTGACTTTGCATAGCCACATCGTTTCAACAGAAATACTCATAAATATAGATGATAATACAAGTTATACACATGGAATTATAGATATACCTCTCCTTAATGCAACCGCTGTGTCAGATTACAAAAAAACTTTACGGAAAAAGAAACCCACGCTATAATCTGAGACARCGCTCAAAAGKAAAACACCACAGCCGCAAAGATGGCGTCAACATAAACAAGAAAATATATGATAAATATTCCCTTACCTTTGATGATCTACATCAGAAAGCACACCAGGAATCCCAGGTCCACAATAAATGTTTGTTTTGTTTGAAAAAATCCGTTATTTATGTCCAAATACCTTCTTTTGTTAGCGCGTCTGGTATACATATCCAAACGCTAATTCTAGTCAGCGTTATATCGGACAAAAACTTCAAAAAGTGATATTACCGGTCGAAGAAACATTTCAAACTAAGTACAGAATCAATCATTAGGATGTTTTTAACATATAGCTTCAATAAAGTTCCAACCGGAGTATTCTTTCTTGTCTTCGTGAGCAATGGAACACAAGTGACTACCATGAGGGAAAAGCATGATCAGAAAATGGCTGCTTGATGGACACCTGACTGATTCTGCTATCATTCTCTCCCACAGCATCATAGAAGTCTCATTATAATTTCTATTGATGGTTGACATCTAGTGGAACCCCTAGGCAGTGCACAATCATTCATATCTCAAGGGGATTTCATTAGGGACTCTGGTGAATACATACAAGCTCAGATTTCTGACTTCCTGTTTTGATTTCAACTCAGGATTTTGCCTGCCAATATGAGTTCTGTTAATCTCACAGACATATTTCAAACAGTTTTAGAAACTTTAGAGTGTTTTCTATCCAATACTAATAATAATATGCAAATATTAGCAACTATGACTGAGGAGCAGGCTGTTTGATATGGGCACCTTTCATCCAATCTACTCAATACTGCCCCTTCAGCCATAAGAAGTTTTTAACAATGATGACTTAATGGTGGATAGTTGACTCCAAAATAATTGGTGAATCGACTCCTACGATTTAGTATTTTTGGACCGGAGGAGTGATTAGTTGCCCTACGTCCGAGAACACAAACACTCGCATCTTTCATAGCTAGCTAGAGAGGGACCGGGAGAGGGGCACAGTATAAGCAGGTTGACCACCAGGTAGAGAGTCAGAACCATGCACTAGGCCTGTCTATCGGCAATCAAAAACTGTATCTCGCAATGGAATGGTGTGTATCATAATTTCTTGGCTTGCAATGTCTCGAACCTTCAATAAAGCAGGCCCTAGCATCAATGAATTGGCTAGGTTATTGAGATGAGCGAGATGCAACACTTAGCTCAAACACAGTATATGCACAGGTTTGGTAGCCAGGGCAACCAAAGAGCGGGGAAGTTGAACCTCGCGCTTCAACACTCTTAGTTGTTGTGGAAATTTAAACACTACACTAGGCTGTTTACTTTCTGCATCAACGTTTTCACTTAGGGATTTTTCTTACTGTTAAGGATCCCAATTTAGTTTTAAAAGTTTGAACATTTAAACGTTCACACCATTTAATGGTAATCGAATACAACTCTTGAATTGCGTCCATCCCTAGTGAGGATATTGATTTTGAGGCTTAAGGTGGGGCATGGATAATTTCTTGGCTACATCTGTCTATATGCTGTTCAGATTGTCATTGAGGCCATGTAGCTATAGGGCAATTCCACAGTGACAAAATTATGCTGAGACTCAGATTTGTCTCTTAAAATGCATGCCAAACAAAAAAGCAATGATTGCAAAGTTCAACAAACCATACAACTCTATGCACAAGAAACACAACAATTTCTACAGAAAATGTAACAACATGTTTACTTGAACAGTACAGATGCAAATTTTGGTCACAGAATGCCAGCACAAATAGCAAAAAACATAATTCTGTTACCAAACATTGCATCTGCACTGTTCAAGTAAATTAGTTTTAGTAAAATGTTCTGTGAACATATTAAAAATAGTCCAGTATCATTATGTTACTGTGGAATTGCCCTCTCTTACTTTCTTTCCCTCCTTGAGAAAATCTGCGGGTACTCTCTGTGGTTGAGTAACCATGGTAACTCCATCCTTGGCCTAGTTGTGGGTATAACCTCTGAATGGAGGGGAGCGAACAATAAAATCCATAGACAAAAGAACTTAATTTCAACCTCTTCCCGTTTAATCATGATTCATTAATCAATAATGATTTACAGTCTTGATTATTACCATCATGTTATGGTAAAACTATACTAGTCGTCTAATATTAAACAGCTCGTATGGATTTTCTATCCGTCTCCCTGATGAAGTTGTCTGAAAGCAGCTCCTGGAACATTGACTGCATCTAGACTGTTGACTCATCATGCCTCCCTTGTATGCCATTCCATAAAAGCCTTTCAGTAGAGCTGTGTCCAGCATACTTTTGGTCATGTAGTGTATGACTAGTATAGTTTTACCATAACATGATGGACACCTGCTTGTCGAACATCTCATTCCAAAATCATGCGCATTTATATGGAGTTAGTCCACCCCTTTGCTGCTATAACAGCTTCCACTCTTCCGGGAAGGCTTTCCTCTAGATGTTGCTACATTGCTGCGGGGACTTGCTTCCATTCAGCCACAAGCATTAGTGAGGTTGGGCGATTAGGTCTGGCTCGCAGTTGGTGTTCCAATTCATCTCAAAGGTCTTCGATGGGGTTGAGGTCAGGGCTATGTGGATGCCAGTCAAGTTCTTCCACACCAATCTCGACAAACCATTTCTGTTTGGACTTCGCTTTGTGCTTGGGGGCATTGTCATGCTGAAACAGGAAAGAGCCTTCCACAAAGTTGGAAGCAAAGAATCGTCTAGAATGTCATTGTATTCTGTAACGTTAAGATTTCCCTTCACTGGAACTAAAGGGCCTAGCCCGAAACATGAAAAACAGCTCCAGACATTAATCCTCCTCTGCCAAATTTTACAGTTGGCACTATGCATTTGGACAGGTAGCGTTCTCATCACTCCAGAGAACGCATTTCCACTGCTCCAGAGTCTGATGATGGCGAGCATGAAGCTCCCGACGAACAGTTCTTGTGCTGACGTTGTTTTTTAGCACTCGGCAGTACTGTTCTGTGAGCTTGTGTGGTCTACCATTTCGTGGCTGAGCCGTTGTTACTCCTAGACGTTTCCACTTCACAATAACAGCACTTACAGCAGCTCTAGCAGGGCAGAAATTTGATGAACTGACTTGTGCCACGTTGAAAGTTACTGAGCTCTTCAGTAAGGCCATTTTACTGCCAATGTTTGTCTATGGAGATTGCATGACTCCCCCTTGCACACCTTTCCTAAAAACAGCAGTCTGATTGCATCATGTGTGCCAAGCCAGGACCAGAGAATGTAGCACTGGGCTGTGTTCAGCATGAAACAACGTTTAGGGTCGTTGAGAATCAGATGTAGGCGTAAATATTATTTAGTGAGTAACACACATGCCTCTTACCTGTAGTGTGTGAATCATGTCAGCTCTACTGGTGACATTTCTATCTGCCATGTACGTTGCACCTTCCTGAATGCGACCCAGATTGTCTAGACCCTAGTGTTTGTGCGTGTGTCATGTTTGAGAGTTTGCTTCCCTCTCTCTCGCTGGTGTTCTCATGGACTGTCTTCTCTGTCCTCTTCCCAGGTGTGCTCCCCTTTTCCTCATCAGCAGTGTGCTCTGTGATCTATTAGCTGGGCTTGGGCCAGCGTCGCTAAGGGGACTCTTCTCTGGATCAGGTGACGGGCTGGGCCACACGGCACCTCTTTGCTGAATGAGGCCGGAGAGGAAATGCACTCTCGAATAAGGACCTCCACGCAGAGATACACATGTAAGTTTATCGTCTAGCGTACTAGTATATTTTCCTCTGGAACCCTGACTGAGGGAAGAGTATAGCTTCCCTGGCCATGTGTGTAATGTGTACTGGATCGTGTTCAGCAGGGAGAAAGCGTTTCTAATTGAAGTGAAACAGGGAGGCACTAGGCTAATACCTGCATTTGTCCAATAAAACCACTGATTGTAGTTAGTGACCCACTGAACAAGACCAAGCTCTGCAGTGGGGAGTTTCAGTGACATATATCCATCTAATAACATGGCAGCCTGTGTATGTCTGCTAATGTGACCCTGAGACAGGTGTGTGTGCGTTCCAGTGTTTTGTTTTGTTCTGTTTTGAGTTTCAAAATGTTCTTGTATTATGAGATGAGTGCCTGGCACAAGGATTTGAAAGGGCTTTGTTTTCCTGGTTTTGTCCCACAGTGTACTATTCTATTTCTGCATCCCCTATCCATCACCTGCCTTATACCCCTCGCCCATGCCCTTACACATGACCAAAAGAGGTGCCCTTACACCTCGCCCATGCCCTTAATTGCATGTAAAAACACACACACCCAGAGCCAGCAGCTTGGCTGGCTGTCCCTTCTCTCTCCTCGACCGGGGTCCCTGTTGGTTTTGGCTGCTCTGTTGCCCACATGATTAATGGCCTCTGAAGTCTGAAGGCACTTCCTCCTCCTGGCCTACTCATCTCTTCTGTGTGTGTGTGTGTGTGTGTGTGTGTGTGTGTGTGGTGTGTGTGTGGTGTGTGTGTGTGTGTGTGTGTGATGTGTGCAGCGCGAGAGACGGTGTTTAATTCTTCTTGCATGACTTTAAAAAAATTATTTTTGCTCTGCGTTGTTGGTAAGTGCTCGTAGCAGGCGTTTCACTGTAAAGTCCACCGTTGTATTCGACACATCTGACAAATAACATTTGAATTGTGTGTGTGACCAAGTGTGTGTGCCTCTCCTGCCTTCTGACCCAACCCCCCATCCCATCCTCCCTAGTAATGCAGGAAGCCAGACCCATACAGCCCCCTCCTCCCCTCTCCCATCCATGACTGAATGTTGCAGTAAGTGCTCAGTAAGGTAGGGCGATGTCAACATTAGTCCTGTGTGTCTGTTTGTGTGGCGTGCACATGATTGAGCAGTGACCGTCTGAGCAATAGGCCGACATCATGGGTTGAATAGAAGCGGCCTACCGTCTGCAGAACTGGATAATAATTGCTTTATTTGCCACATAAAACAGTCAAAAGGTATATTGGCTGGTCTGTCTCATAAAGCTGTGATTGAAAGTAAGTAGCCTATGCTTAGGCTATGGAATTTAATTCTTGTTATTTTTGAAAGCCGCAGGGACTTTAACACCGTAGGTTTGAATACTTTGGAAATAAGCTACGGTTCATAACTTTAACTTGTCTTAAAGCTTTTATGATGGGCCTAGTGGGAGGATAGGTTGTTGGCCCTTTTGGTTTTCAACTCCTCCTGCAAGGTTTTTCCCGGCTCGCATTTAATCATTTCTTAACCCCTAGAGTCAATGTCTAATTAGTGTAACAAAAAATCCCCTTCAAAATCAGTCTGTTTTAAGCAAGAGAGATCCGTTTCTTTTGTCTCATTCTGTCGACATTCTGCGGCTGCGGTGGAAGGTAGCAGAGCTACAGCAGTGTTTGTCAGACTAGGAGACATCCCGAAAATCGGTCTTCTCCCAAAAAATGTCTGTGGTGTCTGAACGGTTTGGCCTAAAAATATGTCCCCTTTATGGAAAGATGACTCATGAACACGATTGTGGTCTGTTTTGCTCTACGACCCCCACAAGCGTCACTCGACTTGTCTGAAGTCGGTACCACCGATCTGCCAACTTCTGTCTGTCGCGACCAAATATTTTTGGCTACACACTATTATGACCCCTCTATGGAAATAGGAGACTCCCACAAACATGTACATGCTCTACACAGTTCCATTTGAAAAAAATAAGTAGTTGAATACAGGGATTAAATATGGGTAATAATAAATTATTTTTGATCTTCTCACTCAGATATAGGACAGACACTTAAAACCAAACTTCCCTTTTTATTTATTTTTTCACTGTCTGTTTTTCCATGTATGAATCGGGTATTCAATGCGTTTCTATGGGCAAATAGCAGTACGGCCAAATTCAAGTCTTAGACTCTAGGGGGTTAATAAGCTTAAACTTGTAAAAAATAGAAATCTATATGATATTTTTATATTTTTGCAAAAAATTCTTACCCTGTTTTTGCTTTGTCAATATGGGGTATTGTTTGTAGATTGCTGGGTATTTTTTATTTATAAAAAAAAAAAAAAAGAATAAGGCTGTAACTTAACAAAATATGGGAAAAGTCAAGGAGTCTGAATACTTTCCGAAGGCACTACTTTTGCCCAGGTCCGAAAGCAATATTGTGCCGTTCGGGAAGTAGCCCCAGCCTCTATGAATCTGTAAAGTTGGCGCTTTGTCACTCTGGCAGCTGCTGTATTGTCCCTGTGTAGGGGTGCTTATGGCACGTGGACAGTCTGGGAGGAGGGGGTGAGGGCGTGCTGCTAGGAAGACAGTGTCTGTAATACAGAAGGGGTCCTAGGGGGCGTTTGAAATGGCACCCTAATCTCTAAAGTGCGTTACTTTGGACCAGTGTATACTTTTGTCCAGAGCCCTATGTTACCATAATCCCTGTGTAGTGCACTACTTTTGACCAGAACTCTATGGGTCCTGGTCAATGTAGTACACTATATAGGAAATATAGGGTGCCATTTGAGACACCCAATACATACACTGGCTGTATGTGTGAAATCAGATCTGACATATCTGTCACTGGTCAAGGCTAGACAACAGTATAGAAATCAGTGCTCAGCAATACTGTATGAACTTAGTGGGAAAATCAACTAAATGTATTGAATTGATTAGAAAATCCATTAATTTGCCAAAGATTGTTATAAGACATGAACAAAATGCGTAAGTGATACATATTTTCCTTCAACTTGCTGAAGTGGCAAAAGCACAGGAATGCCCCTGTCTGTGTGTGCGTGTGTTTGTCTACCACTTTGTGCAGCCAAGGCTAAATCTAAGCCATCCGCAACCATAATAATTTCATAAAAAGTTTAACCTGCTTTTTTTTGTTGCAATAATCACTGATCTGGCTTTCAAGTCTGTTAATGAAAATGCCCTTTTTGTTATAAAGTTAAGCAGAACCATGCATAATGCACATTCACTAATAATGGCTAACTTGTTGTAGCACTGCAGGCATTATAGAACATTAACACAGGTCTCATAATCAATCTATCAAGCACAAGCCAGCTAATCTTTTTATTTCAAGTTTAGCCAACTTGGATCTATTTGCTAACTGACAAGGTAGAACAGTTGAATTGTTATGAACACACCATTCTGTCCGTCCTCAACTGTTTGAACAGCATACTAGCCCGTCCACTTTGTTCAGATGTTGAAATCAAGTGGCCTACCTTATTTCTCAGATTGAGAACCAGTTGCCAATTCCTTATATAATTGTGCTTTATGCTTATTGCAGATTTTGTGTGTTTGTGTGTATAAATGGGAAGGAGCACATGGCACAGGTGGAGATGTGACCAAAAAGACATCCCTAGCTTGATTCTTGCGATACAGGCATTTGGAATATCACGCTAAACATACATTTGAATTCATCTAATTCATTTGATGTATCGCCCAGCGCTACCCGATTTTCCTTTGACCCTTGAAATGCGCAGTCTAATTGTGTAGGTGTTAGAAACAAATATGAAGATATTTATATACACAGCCCTGATTGGCTGATAGGATGGTCTAGAGCCCATCCCCTTACTCAGATGAACAGTCATTGGTCTATTATAATCAGATCACATTGTGATATAATGATGTGGAACAAAAGTTCCATCCCACACGAGCAGGCTGAAATTCCAGGCTTTTTTTTCTGCAAACATCTTACACAAAAAGGGCATATCATCATTTTCACAATTTCAGACTGTTATTTCAACCTCGGTGTAGAAATATAAATAAAAAAACAAGAAACAACCATTTTTTTAAACTGCACTGCCCCTTTTAAAGTGTGTGTTTTTAGTGCGGTGGGGGTGATTGATCTGCGCATGTGCCATCACCGGTAGCGAAAGCTTTATATGTCCAAACTCAGAATCAAATAGTATTTGCAAAAATAACATGGTCACTAACTGTGGTAAAACAACAATTGGGTTGCCGATTTTCTGCATTGATCACAAGTCCCATCAGGTAGCCTGATTTCAGATGTCATATAAACAGGATTATTAGAGAGATTGTTCTTCTTGCAAAGTATGTACATGTTTTAATTGAACTAATATATGAATTTGATTCTCCACAATCGTATTATTGTGTGCATGTAACCGTGCTCTCTTTCTCTCCCTTCCTCTCTATCTCGCTTTCCATCTCTTTCTTTGCTTCTCGCTCTCTTTCCCTCTCTCCCTCTCTTTCTCTCGGTCTCGCTTGCTCTTGCATAACACACATTAATCATGTGACTTAGGTCAATTGAACAATGAACAAATGGTCTGACAGACAACGATATCTGTTCCACACAATACATTTCTACCTAAACATTTGTTCTGTGACGTTGCACCCCCCTGAACAGAGCCTTGATCTGTGCCTCAGAGCCATGAGGTAAATGTGACCCAGGGGTGTCGTTCAGTTGGTTGAGCTCAGTCTACTACTCAGGGTTTTCCTTAGCTGGTAATAGCCGGCTTTTGTCCATTTAAAAATAATGGATAAGACGATAAATAAAATTGGCACAGGCCACTTGTCAGGAAGAAGAAAAAAATATGAATTGCTTTTTAATTTTTATGAAGCTTAGACCTACTGATTGTATGAATTTGGGATCTATCGTCCCAGAGTCTGTTTAGGCTATTTCTTTCTCGACAAGCTGACCGATAGAATGTCAATTTTTCTACTATGGTGGATAGTAGGTTGACATAGGCTCATAGGCGGCGCATCCATAAGGCTAGGGGAAGCTAAGCTTTCCCTAAGTAAATTGAATTAAATTGCCTAAATTATATTGCCTTATTAGCCTACTCTTGTCTATACCAAAATAAATACAATTATTCAAAATAGGCTAATAAAACATGATTTGGCCACAGAGGATCATTAGCTTCCCCTAGCCTTCAAAATAAATACATGTTTTGCCTACAGTCACATTGCTTACAATCGGAAGGAAAGGCAGCGCATGCAATTGGTGCAGCACGTGCTGCAATAGCAAGTATATTATTGAGTTGCGCCTGTCAGTGAAAAGTATAGGCCCAGCCAGGCATATCGCAATATTTCCAAATTAAATCGCGGGATAACATAGTTTGGAATACATTCTACCTAACATAAAGAGAAGACAAAGAAAATACACGAAACAAAAAAAACGACATATCAAAAAACTTAATTGAGCGAACAACAGTAGGCCAGCGGAGTGCATCGGCCATGCGCACTGCGCATCTTCACTCTCATTGTTGGGCCAGTGCCACTGTTTGTTTTTGGACAATAATTTCCTCTAGTTTAGATGGATGTCATTCTATTTGTCTCCCTTTCTCGTAGGCCTATTGTATGGACAACGTCGTTTTTACTGATCTGTTGGTCAGTGTCAGCACCGTAGGCTACCCTGTAATTTGTCATATTCGAAAGATTCTGCTAATGTTTCCAGTCACAAAGTTTAGTAGAATTGCATGAAATGTGTTTTTTCGGTGCAAAGAAAGATGAGACGTTTCTGATATAGCCCAGGCCTCCACACTATCCTCGCTCAGCCATGCATTGAACGGTCTTTTTTGCGAACAGTGATTGTGTTATATTAGTCATAATTTAGGCTATCTAATCACATTACTCATCACATTACGACTAGTAGGCTATATTACATCAGTCTGCAAATGCGATGATTCGTGGAATGCTTTATTATAAAGGTGCATTTTTATGGGGAACATTTGCTTCACCAAACAACTCAGGCTTTGCCTATGCATAGGCTAGTGATTTTTCTGTTCCTTTCAAGTCTTGTTGGCTGAGGAAAAGTAAATGTGGTCAGTTATTCTAACATCTTCAAGGTGAAAGGAAAGGACACGCATCCAAATGCATATGGGTCCGGTAAATTTCTCAAATGTCCTGTAAATTAAAATCCTGCTGTCAAGTGTCTGGTGCCACATTTTCATAACTGAAACCCGGGTACTATTGTACCCTCAAGACACCCCGGTCTTAATTACAGCACAGCAGGCTTCATTCTCTCTCTCTCCTGCAATCTATCTCTCTGGACATGGGTGATCTCTCCCTTTACTTCTGCTCTGTCACTCTTTCTGTCATGCCCTCAATTTTCTCTCTTGCTCTCTCTCTCCAGTTGTATGTGAAGTGGTCTCTTGTCATCATCATGTTATTTGGTAGACAGTAGGTACGAGGTACGCTCCACACACTTGATTGGTGTCATTTTAATGGGTCATGATGAGGTGAATCACTGTTTCTGGAGACAGATGGCTGGCTGATTTACAGGGGGGATTAACTGTCTTCTGGGGAACGCTGTAGCTGTGTGTGTCACACTCTCTCCCTCAAACACACACAGCCTTGAATGAAATGACTACTTGCTTACAAGTGTTTTATTACGCTCGTAAAGCAAGGGATGCCTTTCTGTTAACTTGTGTGGGAATTCCATTATTCCACAGTATATTGTTGGGGAGTATGTTTGAACAGCCTGTCTCGTGCCAAATGTCTCCCCCGTGTCTGAGTTGATATTAGTTTGTGGGAGATGAATATCCACTGTTTCAAGCAGGATTTATTTCAGCCAACGGTGCCGTCTCTGACCAATGTTTTTATAGGCCTTCCTATTGGCCGCGGAGACAAAATGTTGGTTGTTTTAAAGTTAATTTAATTTGATGCAATTCTACACATTTTGCCATGGTTTACACTGTGTTCTTATGCTATCCGGATGACTCAAACATAACAAATTCAATGGAGGCCCCATGTCGTTTTGAGAGTTTTAGATTCTCCCTGACTGTCTTGTTTTTATTTTGGTGATTGTTAGTTTTCAAAGGTTACCTTATTTAAATAATGTATAGCTCCATTATTTTCTACATACTTTATCTCGCTTAAGTTTACTCTGAAAATGTTTACCATCCCAAAATGTGTTATTTACAATTTAGCAGTGGCGGCCCACTGGCCTTGTGAAGGAGGAATGGATAGCTCGATCCTCCCCCTCTTATAGCAGTCTTACATATCTCTCTCTCGTATTTTCTCTTCTTTCTCTCTCTGCATTGACAAAAGCCTGGCCGGCGTGGATGCTTTTGTTTTGGCCTAGTCTAGACGTGCTGCGTGAGTGTGTGTACGCGTGCAGCAGCAGTGTGGCGGTGAGGGAGGGATGTAGGGAGAAGTAGCGAGAGCACTAGATAAGGTAGCCCTTGGTTTGGTGGGGGTAAGCAGGCTTTGATTCACAAGATCAGCCCGAAAGGAGAACAGCACGTGGGGGAGGGGCAGGGTGTTATGGAAGGAGGGAGGGAAGAAGGGTGGTGTGCCAAAGGTGTGGAGGGAGAGAGAGAGGGAGGGACCTCAAGCTATTGATGGGGAAAAGAAAAGGGAGGGGTGGAGGGAGAGGGAGGGGTAACAAGCTGTGGGCTGAGACTAGCGCTCAATGAGGAAGCGAAACAGCCAAGCCATTTTCAGCGTTGAATAACCACCGCACGCCGCTTGCTGTGTGTGTGTGTGTTTGAGAGAGAGAAGAGCTACGAGAGAAAGGAAAGAAGCAAACTCTCCTCCTGGATATTTTTTTTTTACCGGAGCTCTCTCCTTCCTTTCTCACTCTTACTGCTTGTGAGGGGGGAGGCCCGGGGTGGACACACAATGGGGCGAGGAGCCTGTGGCTACTGGGCCGTTGTATTGCTGCTGAGAGGGGGAGGGGGTTGAGCGAAGGAGACCGGCACACACAGCTAACTCAGCCAGCCGGCTCCAGCCAGGCCTCAACAGGCTCAATCTTACCCCGCTCCCTGGCCCTTTTCTGTTTTGTTTTTTTTGTGTTGTTTTTTTCAAGGAATACCCCTCACTTAAACCTGGATCTTTGGATTATTCGTGTGTGGATTATTGTTAATGGATTTTGTGAAACGGATTTATATTGGAACCTTGAAAAGAACCGATTTCTCTCTTCCTGTATTTGTGAGAAAGGGAGCCAAACTTCTCCTCTTTTCTTTTTTTGCTTTGTGTTGAGGGAAGCTTCTAGATGGATTACAAGATGCATGCTAAATCTAACGATCTGCTGGATTTTCAGACTCTGGATGCCCTCTTGGAAAAAATTTCACATTATTCTTCTGTCTCTGTGAAAAGGTAACGTTTGGCCGATAGAGATTTAAAAAATAATATTCCTTCATGTTTCCCATTCAAGATTTTACTGAGTTACAGTTGATTGGAGGAAATCAGTCAATTTAAATAAAATCATTAGGCCCTAAACTTATGGATTTCACGTAACTGGGAACACACATGCATCTGCTGGTCATAGATACCTTTAAAAAAAAAAAATGGGTCTCAGGATCTCACTCACGGTATTTCTGTGCATTAAAATTGCCATCGACAACATGCAATTGTGTTTTTTGTCCTTAGCTTATACCTGCTTATAACCCCACTGCTACCATGGGGCACTCTGTTCACAACGTTGACATCAGCAAACCGGTTGCCAACCCGACGCCATACAAGTGGTCTGCGGTTGTGAGGCCGGTTGGACGTGCTAACAAATTCTCTACCATAAGAGAAATGAACATAAATTTATCTGGCAACAGCTCTGGTGGACATTCCTGCAGTCAGCATGCCAATTGCACGCTCACAAATGTCAACATTTGACATTTGTGGCATTGTGTTGTGACCTTTTAGTTGCCTTTTATTGTCCCCACCACAAGGTGCACCTGTGTAATGATCATGCTGTTTAATCAGCTTCTTGATATGCCACCCCTGTCAGGTGGATAGATTATCGTATCTTGACTAAGTAAAAATGCTAACAGGGATGTAAGCAAATTTGTGCACAAAATTTGAGAGAAATACGCTTTTTGTGCATATGCAACATTTCTAGGATCTTTAATTTCAGCTCATGAAACATGGGACCAACACTTCACATGTTGCGTTTTTTTATTTTATTCAGTGTACATAAACTAAGCCTACAGCTTACATTTGTACTGTATTAAGGCCACCTAATCTAAAACGTGGAACTGAAATGGAAAGCTCCAGTTTACAGAGAGAGGTCTTTGTTTGTGGACATCAAATATGACCTATTAATGTGTCATTTTCTCTGAAGTAGCCTATTAGTTGAAAGACTGTGGAAATCATTGGTTCAGAGGATTGCATTGTTAGCCACCATTCTGCCAGTAACTCTCCTGAAGGGCGATAGGTGTGGGGGGGAAGGGTGGGTTACAGAGAGAGTGGGTTGTATTTGTGGCAGCAGGGCTATTTTTTGGGGGTAATGTATCCTGATTCCTGGAAATGCTTTGGTGAATGAATTGGCCCTGTGAGTTCAGCCTGTGAGGAAGGAAGGGAGAAAGAGAGCAAGGGGGTTCCGTTATCTCCAGTTCTCTGTGTTTTGTTTACAAAGTGACTCAGTGACTCGTACGTGAGTGTTATCACTCTCTCCTCTCCAGTCTTGGTGTGTGTYCTCCTCACCCCTTCGTCCTGGCTTTTTGTCCACTATAAACAGATTATTTTGTGTATTGAAACGTTTCACTCCTGTTGAGCACCACCCTGTGTGTTTGGTGCACCTAGATGCTCAGTCCGAGATGGAGATTGTCACTGGGAGTGTTTCACCACAGTGTTCTGTGACTTCGACCAAACACAACCAACCTGGTTAATGTAGGCTTGTCACCAGCAGCAGTGTGTGTCTGTGTGTTAGGGTTGGCTGATAGACTATATGATAATATTGAGTATTGGTGATATTTGAACTTGACAAATCAAAACTGTGCAGTTTTATCAGAACATATGTTCAATATGAATAAAGCCTTTATTTATTTTTGTCATATGTGTATGTTCTTCCCGAGAAGGCGACTATACTATCATAAATAAGCACAGTGGAAATATTTTGTCATCAACAATGCTGATGATAATAATGATAATATCATATCTGCAATATTTGGAGTAGCATATCATGGAATAGGTCTCCCCAAATATTGCCCAACCCTAGTGTGTGCATGCGTGTGTGTGGTGTTGTCACTCAGAGGAAGCCTGCTTGCCTCTACAGAGCCCCACAGCACACACAGCCAGTAGAGAGAAGGACTTTGAACAGTCAGACATGACGCATGCTTCTGACTCAGTTGGGCCCCCTCAAAAAAGTGGGTTTGTGTTCCATGAATGGCATGCCAGATGTGTGCATGAGCCTGCATGCACGTAGGTGAGAGCAGTGCTCAGCTGAAGTGAGAGGTGAGGTAGTTTGCGTCCCTGGTCCACAGTAGTTCCATATGTAAGGCAGGATTCCCCAACTGGTGGCCTGCGAGTGGCTTTATTTGGCCCCCCAAGTTTCCAAATATTTTTGTTGCATTTTCATTGTTGGAAATAAAAACACTAGGAAATCACCTCCAATTGATTTTAATTTAGCAATAACAAGGTTTGAAATAATTGTTTTAGTCAAATATTATATATGTTTGGGCTTCTTGTGGTCAATTTGCAGTATACTAATTGTTTGTGATTATGTTCTGGCCCCTCAAGCATCCGCTCAATAAAAAAATGGTCCCCCGGCTGAATCTAGTTGACGATCCCTGATGTGGGGAATGGGGTGTTATTTGGGACAAAGACATAGCCTAAATCCTGGCCAGGCTGACCGAAAGCATGCTGTGCCCATTGCGGACCCCCACTGGGTGAAGATGTGACGGTTCACTCCACTGTCTGACGCACAACATACTGTAGATTCAACGTCTTGGACTGACGGAAAGAGTTAAAATGAAGTAGGCTAGACCCATTAGTCTATAGGCTGTGTATTTCCCGCAACATCATCAAACCAATAGTTTATTTATCCAATGTTTCGTAATGATAAAATTCAGATTTTGTGGCATGACTAACGTTCACTACAGTTTGTGTCCAAATATGAAATTCCAGAATGAAGAGTACTTTTGATTGCCGACTGCTGGGTCTAGCGCACGGTTCTGACTGTCTGCCTGGTAGCTGACCTGCCTATACTGTGCCCCTCCCCTCTCTCCGTCCCTCGCTAGCTTGCTATGAAAGATGCGAGTGTTCTCTGAAATACGGCAACTAATCAGTCTCCTCCGTTCCAAAAGTAAAGAATCTTAGGAGTTGATTGAATGTTAAGAGGCAGAAATGGTGGTTGACACTGGGAGTTGACGTGCAAGGAGTCGTGGAATCAATTATTTTTGGAGTCTACTCTCCACCACTGTCATCACTGTTTAAGCTGGAAAAATGGCAGAGGAAGGCAAGTGACAGCAGTGAAGTCCTGTTTGGCAATACTGTGAAGTTAAATGAGAAGGATATGCGAACTTTGCGAGGTGGAATTGAGGTAAAGTTATAGCAGTACAGGTGCAATGCTTAACCATCTGAAACGGATGCACCGTGAGACCCAAACCAATGCTGGCAGCAGCACCGCTGCGTTTTGAATTCACACGTGGAATTTTTACGGAAAAACTATCTAAAAATGTGTTTTGCAGTTTAGTCACAAGTAGTCCACTTTTTTAGCCATTTGGGACCAACTTGTAGCTGCATGTCTCTTACTGCACTGTTGTGTAGATTGGGATCCTCTGGGCTACTTTCCTACTGGCTGCAGCTACCTCCCCTCCCCAGGTGCTTTTAAATGTTTTATTTTAAATCAGTTAAGAACAAATTCTTATTTACTATGACGACCTACACCGGCCAAACCTGGACGACGCTGGGCCAATTGTGTGCAGCCCTATGGGACTCCCAATCTCGGCCGGTTGTGGTACAGCCTGGATTTGAACTAGGGTGTCTGTAGTGATGCCTCTAGCACTGAGATTCAGTGCCTTAGATCGCTGCGCAACTCGGGAGGAAAACGTGAATGATTATTTACTTTCTAGATGGAATAGATTCGCCTAGTAGATACAGTACATCTATTTTGTAACCTGACATGAGGTGTATGTGTCCCAAATGGCACCCTATTCCCTGTGATGCTAGTCAAAAAGTAGTGCACTATATAGGGAATAGGGTGCCATTTAGGACAAGATTTCCCTTTTCAAGTGACAGTCACTGACAGATCCTGATTTCCTGGCTACGACTAGGCCCCTGATAACCAGAGCCGCCTCCTCCCCTCTCTCCCAACATTCCTCGGCAGTCTGTGGTGATCTATGTCCAGGTTAAAGGTCAACTGTTCGAGAGCAGTGGGGGTGTGTGGTAAGACGCGCACACACACCGGTAGGCAGGAAGTCAGCCAGCGGCAGCATTTATAGTCAACTCTTGTTGGAATCTGCATCTGCTGAGTCATATTTACAAAGTGCATCAGAGTAGGAGACAGTGCTGATCTTGGATAAGGTCCCCATCCATATAATAGACTACCAGTGTGAAAAGGTTCCTCTTGCCAATTAAAACCAAACGTGTTTCTGTCACTAATGTGTAGTAGGAAGGTGAGAATGGAGCCAAGTAGACCTGATTAGGGAACACGTCTCAAATGGCACCCTATTCCCTATAGTGCACTACTTTTGAACTGGTCAGAAGTAGTGCAATACATAAGGAATAGGGTGCCATTTGGGATGCAGTTGAGGTGTAAAAAAAAATAAAAAAAGGAGGGAGGGAGGGGAGCTAAATAAACATTTCTTCAAACATGGGAAACTGCAGCAAAACCTGGTGAAAACCAACAGGACTTGTGTGGCCTCTTTGCCTGAGCTAATTGTGTTTATCTGGTCAAATAGGTTCAGTCAGCAGTTAGTTGAGGGTTTAAGTAATCACACTAAACTAGACCCAATAGTGGAGCAATAGCACACAGTGCGGAGAAATTGTGTACTTTGTACTGTGTGTGTGTCCCTGGATTCCCTGGTCGTTGTTGCCTGGCTGTTGTGAACCATCTGGTGGTGCTGTTTGTGTGTGCTGGTATACGTCGGCAGATTCCTAGTCCCAGAAAACACTGCATCCCGGCCCAGCTGGAGCATCAGCCTGGTGTTGTGGCTAGCTAGAAGCTACCTAACGAACACATTGCTACACTCTGTCCCTGTAGAGGGAGCCCTCCCGTCTGTCCCTAAACTGTCAGTCTGTACCTGCCACAGACACCTCCCCAATATCTGTCCTCCTCCTGTGTCTAAGAGCTGGGTGGTGTTCTTCTGTTTAAAACAGGGAGGGAACTGTCCTGGATTTGTCCATTATGTCCAATGAGGAGATGCTAATTTTCATTACAAACACAAACACATTTTAAAATGTTTTCTGTTGCGTGCCCCAATGAACACGACCCTGTTCTTTGCGGAGGGCCTGTCAGTTCCTTCCTTATGTCTGCTGCTACTGCTGCTTGGTCCTATTGTCTGTCCCTGTCAACCTCTTTTGTACTGCCACCTCAGTCGAGCGCACACACTGTACAACACACACTGTCTGTACCACCCAAATGTATTGCCAGAGGAGCCCCAGCTTCTCCCTCCTTTAAAGTTGCATGGTACCAAAGCCACCACTGTTCCCAATCTGCTTTCCACTAGGGAGTTATGTGGATCTTTGTCTCTGAATGCAGGCTGCTAATTTGGTCATCAGGAACAGCTCTGTCCTGTAACATGTCTAGCATTATATTCAGGAAGTTTGTACTCTGTTATAAGAAACGTTCAATTAACTGTTTTGGGCAGTGCTTTGACCTGAGTGGGAAGGCAAGTAGCAGACAAGTTAACATTCCTCTCTCCTGTTGTCATCCCATACAGAGGTCAGTCAGTGTGTGGGTGTGTTTTCTCCAGGGAGGCCTAGGCAGTGATCATGTGCTTGGTTAACTGCTAACTTCTCAGAAAGGTGACTCATCAGGAATGTGTTTAGTTCGAGTGAGATCCATACACTGGTGTGTGTGACTGGCCAGAGTTTTAAACTAAAACCCCTCATGATCAATACTTTATGGTTGGGCACATTGCTACACTTTGCTGTGTCTTTGTACTCTGTCTCCAACACACTGGCCTTGTGACATAGTAGCCTGGGAGGGGAAAGGAAAAGAAGGGGAGAGGCAAGAGGAGGCATGGGAACACTGGGTTCCACCAGCAGCCAGATGATGCCAAACGTACCACACACAACCTCCCACATCCTGAAAGAGACCAGAGACTTCCAAGGAATGGGATAGTCTGTGTCTTACCAGGGACCCGCATAAACCATTACAGCAACACACACAGGCCCTGCTAAAACCCCAGCGATGGCTAACCACTAACCCACCTCTGATCTCTCTCACACACACAGGGTTGGGGTCAATTTCAGTTCTAGTCCATTCAGAAAGTAAACCAGAATTGGAACTAGAGTTTCAGTATAGTCCTTGAATTGACAGGAATTTAAATGGAATTAACCCCAACCCTGACACACAAACTGACAGATACAGACAAAGCCTTTTTTTTTTTATTTTTTTTATTATGAAGGGCCGGAGGGAGGACCTAAGGGCTGTGCCCCCCTTTTGGACATTTTTGTACACCTGTAACTGCCATTTCCTCCAATCCAGAGCAAAAATAATCCTTATATATATATCTATATATATATATATATTTATTTTTTTTACACAAAGTAGAGCAACGCCTCTCTTGCATTCTTTAGGGAGAACCCTTAAACCTGTAAGATCAGAGCTCAGAACAGGGATGGTTGATCTTCCTGCAACGCACCCACTCAAAGAACACATCTAGTTTAGGTGCGGTAATTGAATGTGGGATCATGCTGATGATGACGCAGGGTTTTTTTGTGGTTAGGTTTTGGGGCATGATGGTAGCGCTGGGATGATAAACCGAAAATTACAGACACACATTGCCTTCCTCTTACCGAAGCATTTAGCATACGTTTGTACTTTTATGTGTTTTTAGTTTCCCAACGTTCCTGTAGATTGTTTTAAAACCATTATTTGGTCAACAGTAATGGCCTGTGCATTATGTTGATTCCTGCCATGAAAGTGTCTGCCTGTTCTTGTTTCGCTGTCGGCTGCTGTATGAGCGAGCCACTCACACCCCTTCCCCGGCTGCGCACGGAGAAGGGAGATGCATCGTGAGAAGCACAACCATATAACCGTTGCTCAAAAATCCAATTGCGGAGAAAAATACAGTTTTCAAAGCAACTACTGTATTAGTTATAGTGAGGTGTCATAGCTTTCTGTGAGTATATATTTTAGTTCTCCCCTTTAATATTGCGTTCATGGCACCATTTTACAACCGGAGTAGGGTGTGGTAGCCTATGGTTTTGATGTGCCCGCAGAGCACGCCATTCGCAGTGAATAAGCCTATCAAGTAGGCTAGGCTTTGGAGGACAGTAGCCTACATTTACTGATAGATTAATCAATTAGCCTACATGGCTATATAGCAACATTATCATAGTTAGAGTTAGCAATCTATCTCAGTGTTTTTTTGAGTTCGTACTTGCTCAGGTTGTGAATAATATAGCCTAGGTCAATATGCACAAAGATTCTGCAAGTTCTCTGAAGAGGCAAAAGTACACCTGATATTTCTGGATCCTAGTTTGACAGGTTGCACATCAAAATATAAATTATGCATTTCCTGGATATGTTAGATGAAATAGCTTACTTTTTGAATCATAGGCTATGATCTCAGTTGTCTTACTTTACATTTACATTTACATTTAAGTCATTTAGCAGACGCTCTTATCCAGAGCGACTTACAAATTGGTGCATTCACCTTATGATATCCAGTGGAACAACCACTTTACAATAGTGCATCTAACTCTTTTAAGGGGGGGGGGGGTTAGAAGGATTACTTTATCCTATCCTAGGTATTCCTTAAAGAGGTGGGGTTTCAGGTGTCTCCGGAAGGTGGTGATTGACTCCGCTGACCTGGCGTCGTGAGGGAGTTTGTTCCACCATTGGGGTGCCAGAGCAGCGAACAGTTTTGACTGGGCTGAGCGGGAACTGTACTTCCTCAGAGGTAGGGAGGCGAGCAGGCCAGAGGTGGATGAACTTTAATTTGCTCTAACTGTTGTGTTCCTATGGAAAACCTGGTTTTTGTTATATCTCTGTTGTCTTGTGGTTAAAATGTCACACGCTGAGTAGAATGGGGAAATCCCTAAACATTTAGGAAACTACAGTACTCTATCCGCAAACTGTGCATACTGAACTGATGGCCTCTACAGAATTTAACTAACATTTGTTGCATAAACGCATACATTTTCCATTCTAAAGTCAAATCTGCTGCTGATGGAGCTCATGAGCTGGGCCTCTGAGCTGATGTTTGTGTGTGTGAATGTCTGTGCTGTATGCACTATATAAGCTCCTGAGCTGAGCCATAAGGAAGACATTTGAATGCTGAATGTGCCATGCAGAGGTGCAAGAACAGGCCGCCTGCCTCGCGTTAGTCAGCTGTGCACAGAACCCGGTTTGACTAGGCTACTGATATTGCATGGGGTTATTCGACATGCAAAATTACTGTTGGGTCAATGGCTGTCAACGCACTTACATGCAGTTCGAAACTGGAGAGGACTCATCAGTTGTTACAATAGATTCGATTTTGAGAAGGTAGAAAATGTAATACAACGTGAACCGGCCATTTGTATCTTAAACATTTTGAATCGGGGACCGATGCATATTGGTGAATCGTTACATCCCTTGCCGTTAGGAGTTTAGCAACTGTAGCCATGTCACCCACAGAGTCACCCACAGAGTTGGGAAGGGTATATTACTGGAAGCATTCAAAGTTTACCAGTAAACTACCATTAATTTAGTTAGTTCAAGGAATATATGCAATTTTATCAGGTGACATCTTGTGGCCTTTTTGGGTACTACAGGTAATCACAGCTGTCTGTAATTATCTCTGGCCCTCTGTGGCTTTATCACGTCTTAAAAATTAAAATAAATTAAGCTGTATAACATTATCCTAAGTATGTAAACCATCAACTTATTGAATACCATTGAGGGTTTCAGCATTCTTTTATTTTAATTTTATTTTTTTACACACCTTTTATTTATTTTTACAGTGTCTGTCTTTGTTGTACATGTTTTAGGGCCAAATTGATGGCAGTTGTGAAAAAAAGACAGTTGGAAGAGCTATTTTCTCTTGAACCTGACAGTCTATCCACTAGAAGCTCATGGACAATATGGGCACAGATAGAAAAATGTATACAATATATGAAAAAGTTATTAAAGTATAAATTACCCAAGTTGCCATAGATGACCTGTTACTTACCAAAATTACTGAAGATTCCGTTAACTGGTAAATTAGAGGGAGCTTTTCAACCCTATATGTCTGACAGAGATGCTAATGACTGTCTCTGTCTGTCCCACCTTCTTCTCCTAGAGAGCCTAGTGAGGAGTGCAATGGAATCATCGGTGCTCTCTCAGTGGAGTCGTCCGCGCCGGCGTCGAGACTAAACAACTGGTGTCCCGCGGCCACCGCCGCCCCAACCCCTACCCCTGCTCCGGCCACTGTGCCCGCGCCCCTAGTCACCTCTGCAAGAATGGGGGACGGCCTGGACGCAACCACAGTGCAGATGTCTTCGTCAGGCAGCAGTAGTAGCAGCCAGGGGGGGCAGCCCCAGCCATCCAGCTACGTACCAACCGTGCCAGAGTTTAACCCGCCGCCCCCGGAGTACATCAACCCGTCGCAGCCCAAGCGGCAGACCAACCAGCTGCAGTACCTGCTGAAGGTGGTGCTGAAGACCCTGTGGAAGCACCACTTCTCCTGGCCCTTCCAGGCACCCGTCGACGCCGTCAAACTCAACCTGCCGGTGAGTGTTGTGTTTCTGCCTGGCTGGCTGTTGTGTCTCGCTATATGGACTAGAAAAGGAGAAACGTACGACCTGAAAATAGTCTTTGAAAGTTTATTTAATTTCAAAGTTGAATTCACTAAATAGTCTTCAGAGCAGGTTTGGGTTGGAGTGTAGCCTGCTTTAGACCTCTATCCTGACTACCCATCCACATCGCTCTGACCAAACGCCACACTCACTAGTGTTTCTTCTCCACCATGAGTTTGGGTTTGCTTTTCTCCCTGGCATTTTATAAAATGACTGTTCTGATTGGTCCCAGATACGGAAGGGTTGGGCCAGAGCCGTTATTGGCTTTGATACTCTGATTGGTTAGTGACGTTGATGAATTTGTATTGTACAACTTCATCATTTTGATGTCAGCACAATTCTTTGGGGATGGCAGTTTCAGACTAAATGTATGCAGTGGAATTAATTTCAGGATGAATCATCAGGCAAATTAATTACATTTCTATTTATCAAATCAGTTGTAGACCAACAGTGAAATGCTTACTTAACGGTCCTTTCCCCCAACTATTTTAATGTTACAGGACCTTTTCTAACAGAGTTAAGATAAAGAACAAATAAAGTTTTTTTTGGGGGGGGGGGTAGTGACACGAGGAATAAATACACAATGGATAACGAGAAACAATGAGTCCAAGTTACATGGCTATATACAGGGAGTACCAGTACCAAGTCGATGTACAAGGTAATTAAGGTTGCGATGTACATATACATTCAGTGACCAGTTTATTAGGGACACCATCTAGTACCGGTTCGAACCCCTGTTTACCTCCAGAACCGCCTGAATTATTCGGGGCGTGGAATCGTTGCTCAATTGGTATCAAGGGGCCTAACGTGTGTCAGCAAAATATTACACCACTGCCACCAGCCTGTACTGTTGACATCATGCAGGATGGGGCCATGGATTCATGCTGCTTACACTAAATTCTGACTCTTCCATCAGCATGACGCAACAGGAACCGGGATTCGTCAGACCAGGCTATGTTTTTCCACTTCGGTTGTCCAGTGTTGGTGATTGCGTGCCCATTGGCGCCGCTACTTCCTGTTTTTAGCTGATAGGAGTGGAACACTGTGTGGTTGTCTGCTGCAACAGCCCATCCGATGAGTTGTGCGTTCCGAGATGCTGTTCTGCCCACCACTGTTGTGCTGCGCTGTTAATTACCTGTTTGTGTACCGCCTGTTAGCTTGCACGATTCTTGTCATTCTCCTATGACCTCTCGTCAACGAGCTGCTTTCGCACCCAGGACTGCCGCTGACTGGATTATATATATATTTTTGTCGCAGTATTCTCTGTGAACCCTAGACACTGTCGCGCTTGAAAAGCCCAGGAAGCCGGCTCTGTTTCTGAGGTTTCTGGAACCGGCGCGCCTGGCACCGATGATCATGCCACGCTCCAAGTTGCTTAGGTCACTCGTTTTGACCATTCTAACATTCAATCAAACAGTAACTGGATGCCTGTCTTCGTGATTTATATAGCAAGCCACGGCCACGTGACTCACTGTCTGCAGAAGCGAACCATTTTCATGAATGGGGTGGTATACCTAATAAACAGGCCAGAGTGTAGGTAGGAGTGAAGTGACTGTGCAACGGGATAGATAATAGACAGTAGCAGAAGTGTGTGTGTGGCGTCAATATGCATGTGTACGCATGCTGTGTGTGTTATGTCTGTGGGTAGAGTCCAGTGTATGTCCATAGTCAGTGCATGACAGTTGGTGCAAAAAAGGGTAAATGCAGGTAGTCTGAGTAGCCATTTGATTAGCTATTTAGCAGTCTTGTTTAGTTGTCTTATGGCTTGGGGTAGAAGCTGTTAAGGGTCCTGTTGGTTCCAGACTTTGTGCACTGGTACCTCTTTCTTTGCGGTAGCAGAGAGAACAGTCTATAATATTTCCAGGGATTGCTAGTTTTCCCTTTTCTAGGTCACGCCCTTACAACTCTGCACCCCAAAGTTTGATTCTACTAGTGTTTCTCTGTGTGGCTGTGCCACCCAAGCACCCAACATTCACACTTGGCAGATTCCTCTGTCTGACTGTGACTGTGTTGTTTTAATTGAATTGTACTTAAAAATATATATATGTTTTTCAGGACTACTACAAGATTATTAAAGTTCCTATGGATATGGGAACAATCAAGAAGCGACTTGAGAACAGCTACTACTGGAACGCCCAAGAATGNTTTCAGGACTACTACAAGATTATTAAAGTTCCTATGGATATGGGAACAATCAAGAAGCGACTTGAGAACAGCTACTACTGGAACGCCCAAGAATGTATTCAAGACTTCAACACCATGTTCACCAACTGCTACATTTACAACAAGGTAACGATGCAGTAATGCACCGTAGCTGCTGTCAACCACCACCATAGAAATATAATCTATAGAAAGGGCTTGGAACCGCTAACTCTGACAATTTGAACGAGGTTGTTCATTTCATGACCACCACACCACATATAGTTAGTGTCAGAGACATATATTTAGAGTTTAGCTTACTTTTAGAATGGACGCTGTTTTAGAATGGATGCTTTTTCCTAGGTAGTGCTAGATAAATGTATGTCTGGGTCCTAGGTAGTGCTAGGTCTGTGCACGTCTAGGTCCTAGGTATGTCTAGGCTTTGGTTTCTGGTACTGTATTAACATGGAGTGTCTGTCTGCTCATGCCTGCAGCCTGGAGATGACATAGTGTTAATGGCTGAGCARCTGGAGAAGATGTTTCTCCAGAAGATTACTGAGATGCCCCAGGACGAGACGGAGATTGCTGTCATGACCGGCAAGGGACGAGGCCGGGGCCGACGGGAAGGAGGTAGAGTACAGCACACAAACACACAGACACACTGAAACGCATACACACTCCTGGCCTGGGGTTTCCAATATCCTACTGAACTGTGCTGTGCTGGCCAGGTTACATGTCCACCATAGTTGCTGGAACTTTGCTCGAAAGGACAATGTGAAAGGGAAATACCTGAGCCAGCACAGTAGGTTTCAGGTTGTCTTTTGTCATATCTTGTGACTTTTTTGGGGGGGTTTCATGTTGTTTCGAGTGAGTAACCTCCACTTTTCATAGTAAATAAAAGGAAGAATTATCRCTGTGAATCATCATAATGTTTGTGTCAATTAATCCCTTAAGGGATGGGTTGCCAACTGGCACCAAAATAGATTTAAGTTAATTAAATTTAGGGTTTGGGGTATCCACATTTTTATACCGTTTTTGTACCATACCGTGTATACGGTGTTACCACAAGGGGCGCAATTAAAAATGTGTGTTTTTACGCTCAACAATTTGGCAACAGGGATAGCGGAAGAGAAGTGTTTCCAATTACATTAGTAGACAATTAGTATGCAATGCCTACTCATAATAGGTTGAAATCACACGAGGCAACAACAATGTAATTGGAAACACTTATGTTCCTCTGCCTTTTTACTGCAAAACATAGAAATGCACGATTTTCACATGTTGATTTTGGGGTGTTGCTGGAGATGATGAATATTATTATTATTATTATTATTTTTTAAACCACATCAAGAGACCTTGAGGTCTGTGGAAAAATTGGAGAAAGTAACATTTTGGGGTTTACTTACCCCTTTAATTACAGTGCACACCAGCAAGAGGCTGTTTTTAGCTGTGTTGTTATGGCACATGTGATGGTAGAGTTTGCTAAACAAATACCCACTGGATTGATGCAAATAATCATGATTTCATCCTGCCAGGTTAGCATAAGCTACTTTGTAGTTAACGTTTAATTGAGAAGGTTTTTGGGGAGCCTTTCCATCTACCAGAACTTTTCATTAGCGTCATGCTAACGGCTGCACAAAGTGGTAGACGCGCGCACCGTACATACACAGACAGGGAATTCTCCTTGCCTCTTCAGAAAGTTGCAAGAAATGCGAATCAATGATGCACTCTGTTATGGTAAACTTAGACTAATTGCTACGTTTTCAATACATTTAGTTGATTCCTTACTAAGTTCAATGCATTTTAGAATTTTGTAGAATTCCGTTTTAATGTCTGGATTCCGTGATTTCCGTCCACATTCTGCGTATTGCGGATGTTATAGAGCCCTAGATCTTTCTCCAGGAGGGGATTGAATCTCTACTGTAACCAAGAAGCTTGATCTTGACATCTAGCCACTTATCTAGCAAGTTAGAAAAAACCAAATGCATAGCTGGAGCCCTGAGCTGGATATCATTTAATTGACATCTTAGATTTCTTGTAGTTGTACTTATTCAATTTCATTCATGCATTGTTCTGTCTCTCTGTGTGTCTCACACCCTCCCAGGTCTGAACTTGAAGCCAGGCCCGACTATGGATTCTCCGTCCACCACCCCCCAGACACTGGGCTTCTCCAGCCACTCCCCAGGGCCCCAGACCAGAGGACCACCAGTGCAGCAACAGACCCAGGACCAGGGACCCCCATCTCTACCTCCTCAGCCCCTCATGCCAGCCCTGCCCTCCCGCGTGCCCCCAACGCTACCTGTCCACACCCATGCCCATGCGCCACAGCTGGGGGCCCCCTACTCACTGGGCCCGTCGGACCTACCTCTCCAGGCCCCCCCTAAGCTCCCTATTATGACCTCCGTGCCTCCCCCCCCCCACCCAGACCACCCTGCCCCCCACCTCCATCCAGAGCACTGCCCCCATACTGCAGAACCCCGTGCCCATGGCCAAAGTGAGTAAGATGGAGGGTTTTGCATGCACAGGTATGGTGCAGGGTATATCGCTTGCAGAACTGGGTTGTGTTCATTATAGTGGAAAATGAGAATGAATGAGAGTTTCGAGGTGGTCACTCCCTGTTTGTCTGTTTTCTTCCATTTGATGCATAATGTACGACTCTTTAAATAGTATTTGATTCAAATAGTATTTGCGTTCCTTTAAATACTTTGAGCATTTAATTGAACATCTCTGGAGTGCTAAATGGGCATGGTTTGCACTTTTAGGGCTACTCCATTGGTTCCATTGCGCCAAGCAAGCTCAATCAATCGCAGTTCAGAATGCTTTTGACAAAAGTACAATGTGTTACTTTGCATCTGATCTAAAACAATCACATTCACCTCTCATACTCTGCCTCTTCCCCTTTCTGTCCCCCTCCCTGTGCCCCTAATTTCTCTATCCCCCTCTTCCCTTCCCCCCTTCTAGCAGAGAAAGAGCCAGAAGAGGAAAGCAGACACGACCACCCCCACGGCCAACGACCAGCTGAGTGAGTCTTCTCCAGCCGAGTCCAAGTCGGGGAAGACGCTGCCGCGGCGTGAAAGCGCCAGGCCCACCAAGCTAATCAAGAAGGAGGCTCCAGACTCCCAGCACCACCTGGGCCTCGGGATAGGTCTCGGTCTAGGGGGACCCGGAGGACCAGGGGTAGGGGCTCATAGCCCCAAGCAGCAGGAGCAGCTACGGAACTGCTCCAGCTTGGTCCGAGACATGTTACATAAGAAGCACGCGGCCTACGCCTGGCCCTTCTACAAGCCAGTAAACGTGGACATGCTGGGGCTGCACGACTACCACGACATCATCAAACACCCCATGGACCTCGCCACCGTCAAGGTGGGTTTGAATGGAACACAATTATGGGTGTGTCCCAAATTGCACCCTTTTCCCGATTTATATAGTACACTACTTTTGACCAGGGCCCATATTGTAGTACATTCGACCAGAGCCCTATGTTGGATTAGGGTTGGAAGGAAAGCCTGAAGAAGTGTAGCTCTCTAAGGGATGCCCTTGTACTCTAAAAGGATTCCAACATTGTGACGTGGTTTTATTGACATGTTGTGATGTGTTTGTAGTTGAAGCTGGACAACAGGCAGTACAGAGACGCCCAGGAGTTTGCTGCCGACGTGCGGTTAATGTTCTCCAACTGCTACAAGTACAACCCACCCGACCACGAGGTGGTGGCTATGGCACGCAGACTACAGGTAATAACACTTCTAACACGGTAAATAAGACCCTCATAATTATATTTAATTACTTACATTTTCCAGAAGGAACTTAAGTTGTGGCAAGTCTGAGATAAAGATTCATAGTAAATATATAAATGGCAACATTCACGTGTGACAGATAAACAGTTAAGGTATATACGAGATAAATGTAAGTCACAAAAATCTATTTCATAACAAATGCCCACATGAGCTTAGGCCTTTTCATGTACCTGTTTGTAACTTTTTCATGTACCTGTTTGCTGAACTATTTGCTGTGTTTTACTGGTGCAGCAGATGTCTTTGAAATCTGGGTTGTTCAGTAGGGAGAATACGTTTTGAAACCGAGTGAAATTCATAGGTTCCTGAAGTTTTCCAAAATCAGAACGCCGATGTTTGCTTTTCCATTGCAACTAGTTTTGCTACGGTGTGCCCGATTGAACACCACCCAGTTCTGTTCTCTATCCAGACTCTGACACTGAGTATGTCCTCTCCCTCCCTCCCTCTCTCTCTCCAACAGGACGTGTTTGAGATGCGCTTCGCCAAGATGCCAGATGAGCCCGAGGAGATGTTGGCTTCGGCTCCTGCCCCTGCGATGCTCCAGTCCTCCGCTCCCATCATCAAGGCCCAGCCTCCGCCCATCCTAAACCCTGCCTCTTCCATCCTAGGTCCTGCCTCCTCGGTCAAACACTCCGCTTCCTCCTCGGACAGCTCCAGTGATTCGTCTTCTGAGTCGGAATCCTCCACGAACGACTTGGAGGAGGAGAGAGCCCAGAGACTGGCCGAGCTACAGGAACAGGTGAGGAAAGACCGAAACAACAACATGGAATGCAAGTAGGATTGGATTTTTTCCCCTGATTGAGGGATTCCAGCTTCTCTGGTAACATCTATCTTAATCATACATTATTGAAATGAACCATAACCCCCTCATAACTATCTTCTTCCTGACTTTTCTATGTTGGCACTAATAACATCCATTTGTGATACATTTGATGGATAAATAAAGTTGTTTAAAATCTAATTGAATCCCTGAAGATGGATGAAGTGTGCTGTGTCTTTTCTGACCCCTGGAATATTTGGTGACGTCCAGTCAATGACTATCCATTGTTTTTTGACCATTGGTTTCCTGTCTGTCTGTTACAGCTCAAAGCTGTCCACGAACAGCTGGCGGCCCTCTCGCAGCCACAGGCCAGCAAACCAAAGAGAAAAGAGAAGGAGAAGAAGAAAGACAAGCACAAAAGGAAAGGAGCGGTAGAGGAGATCCCGGAGCCGGCCATTCAGTTCCCCAAGAAGACCAAGAACAACAGCAGCAGCAACAACAACAAGGAGCTCCTGCCCAAGAAGACCAAGAAACCCAGGTAGGAACAATAACAGCTTTTTCACACTACTGAGCCAAGCTGAGAAGAGGGGTATGCTACAAAGCAGGACCAAGGAGTTAGCCAGCTAACTTGCCTGAATATTTTGATATGTTATTTTTTTTAAGAGGAGCTTGAAATGGGCAAATTGATAATAAAAAAACCAGGGGTGAAAATATTTAAATGTAGCTTTTTTAATTAAACAGAAAATCACAAGTTATTTACGGTTGCTTATTGAAGTTAGCTGGCTAACTCAGTGGTCCTGGTTTGTCATATACCCCTCTGTACTGCACTGGCCTGGTTCTCCCACACAGCTATGGGAATTTCTGTCTTAGGTGTGGCATTGGTGTGGCAGGTAGCCTAGTGGTTAGAACGTTGGACTAGTAACCGAAAGGTTGCAAGATCGAATCCCGAGCTGCCAAGGTAAAAATCTGTCGTTCTGCCCCTGAACAAGGCAGTTAACCCACTGTTCCTAGGCAGTCATTGAAAATAAGAATTTGTTATTAACTGACTTGCCTAGTTAAATACAGGTAAAAGAAAAAATGTGTACAGAAGTCAGGACCTGTGACATTTTCAAGTGGACACATAATTTGCTGAGCGCATGGATTGTATTGGCACATTATAAACGTTGCTGATCTCAAAGCACTGATTGCCTTTGTCAAATTACTCCATGAAGCTGTTTTGTTGTTAATCCTCTAAGCCATTTAGAAGCTTCTGTCTCATTTCCACGGCAAGTGTGGTAACATGATTTGTATTCTCCCTCTGCCTCTGCTCTTTCTGCATTTCACAGAGATGTTACGTTACTGTGGCTACATTACAATGTCCATCTTCCATCTTCTAATTAGAATTCACTACTTCATTCTAAGTTGTATGCTTGTATGGACATTGGAATAGAGACAAAGGTTATTCTTTTCCAGTTGAAATTGTACTGATAGTTTATATATTCTGCATTGATCTTGCAGTAAGAAGGAGGGAGCTGCGGTGAAGAACAACCACTCTGCAGCCCTGGGCCCTCTGGCAGTGCTGCAGCCCCCAGCTCTGCAGCCCGTGTCGGGCTTGGGGGAGGGCCTGGAGGACGACCCGGCTGCAGCCGCAGCCCCCGGGGAGAAGGGTAAGCCCATGTCGTATGAGGAGAAGAGGCAGCTGAGTCTGGACATCAACAAGCTGCCCGGTGACAAGCTGGGTCGTGTGGTCCACATCATCCAGTCCAGAGAGCCCTCGCTGAAGAACTCCAACCCCGACGAGATCGAGATAGACTTCGAGACGCTCAAGCCGTCCACGCTGAGAGAGCTGGAGAGATACGTGTCGTCGTGCCTCCGCAAGAACAAGAAGAAGGTTCCTGGTGAGTCTCAACATGCGTATCTTTGCCTCCCCCTGTGGCCAAACAGAAACTCCCTGACCCCCTACAAATAGTTTGAAATGTAATGATGTTGCATAATTCATTCAAATCAATCCCAAAATTACGGTTACAAAACATGAATAACGAAGTATTGATAAGATAACTTTTCCACAGCTTTCCTTTAGCTCCTAGGTCACTTTTTATCGTTTTGCCAAGCGGTTTCCTTTAAATTTGTCTCAGCAATGTAGTTTTATGTTGACCAAACATGTTTGTGGAAGATAGTGTGTCTTGAGAAGATGTCGAGTCATGTTCCGCCCTCTCCTATAGTGGCAGAGAAGACCATGGAGGCCATGACGGCCGCCAAGATCAAGGCCAGCTCCTCCTCTGACTCCGACAGCAGCGACTCCAGCTCCTCAGACAGTGATGAGGAGAAGGGTAGGGACACGCACCAAGCCCTTCTCATTTCACTCCTCTAATGTTGTTTTTAAGCCTTTATTATCTTCTTTGGTTTGAAGCTTAACATTGAGGTATTTCACATGTGCCCCATATTATTTACCTCATGCTTATATCATGGTCAATACTTGAATATTTAACAATCTCACATTGTGGCTCTGGTCAACAAAATATTTTTATCACATATTCAGAATTGATAGATGAAAGCTTCATTCAGTAGTCAGGATCTCCTCTGCCTTCTCTTGTCAGGAATCCCTCCTAAACAGAAACAGAAGAAAGGCCACGGGACCAACGAAGGGAAGAAGCCCCATCTCCACCATACCATGTCTGGAGCTGGTCCCCTCCCCCAGGGCCACCCTCACCCCCAGGGCCACCCTTACCCCCATGGCCACCCTCACCCCCAGGGTCCTGTCCTGCAGCCCAGCATCCACCTGAAGCAACAACAGCACCATAACCCCTCCCCCGCCACCTACATGGCCCCTCCCCCGGTAAGATTGATTGATTGAATTTATGAGATAACTAAAAGTAGTAGGCTGCTCCAGCCGGAGACATATTTAACAATTTGGTCATTTAGATAACCACATATCGCAGTCGTAAGTACATGTTCCCTCAGAAAAGTCAGTGCTAGTAGGAAAATACACAAGTAAAGGATTTATTTAAGATACTTAACATTGCATACATGATCAATTATCCAGAATAAAAACACAAAGCTTGAATGATTATTTCCTATGTGTTTTTAAAGATAATACATGATAGAATTGTATTGTCTGTATTCATAAAAGCTTATTACAGGACTTAAATACAGCAGTAAGACGATATAGAAACCATGTAGTGGGGCATTTCGCTACACACGCAATAACATCTGCTAATTATGTGTATGCGACCAATACGATTGGATAGGGATGGGGACTGTACAGTGGGACTTTACAGCTGACTAAAAAAGCATTTGGAAAAGTGCAGCAGTGAAGTTCATTGTATGATGATGGTGCGTGTGTGTGTGTAATGTCTAGGTAACGGTCACGGCGTTGGAGTCCTCCCAGCTGCTGGAGAACACGTTTGATTTGCTGCCCCACTTCGGCCAGCAGCCCCTCATGCACCTGTCCCAGCACCACCACTCCTCGTCGCCTGCCGTGCCCCCCCACCTCAATGTTCACTCGGCAGTGGGGCCTGTGTCCCCGGAGACGCACCCCTTTCTCAACCAGCACCCCATCCACCCCAACCCTAACCCAGGTAAGTCCCGGCCTCTTCAAGCCAGACCTGCCTGAGGTCAGAAAGTCTTTCGTATTTTGTTCTAATACTATGGTTGATTTGAGCTTGCCTGGTGTAATGGGACCAATGGAAAAGTCCATAATTTGCCAAACACACCCATCTGGTGCACTGGGCAGGATCGATCGAATGCAAGATAAGTATTCGAAAGAACACTATTTGAACCCAGTTCTGCAATAAGCTGGTCTTGAGTTATCCGAAGGCTTCCTAAAAGTTTATTCTAAGAATTTGTTGACCTACGATTAGATTAACTAGGCAGTCCTTTGACTTTTTTCATCGTGATGTTTCCATCCTGACTCTCCTAACCACCTTTTCTCATTGTTTCCCTTCCTCCTCTTCACATGTAGCTTTGCACAACGCCTTGCCCCAGCAGCCGTCTCGACCCAGCCACAGGGCAGCAGCTCTACCTCCCAAACCCCCCCAGCAGCAGCAACCAGCGACCCAGCCAACCCTACTACTACAACAGCTCCAGCCACAAGCCCCTCCACCGCAGCACCACCTCCAGCCCCACATCCTCCACCCCGCCCCACCTCAGTCCCTGCAGCAGCGGCCCCTTTCCCCCCCCACCCTCACCCCTCAGGGCCTGATGTCCTCCCTGCCCCCCCAGATGCTCCTGGAGGACGATGAGGAGGTGATTCCGCCCTTACCCCTCAGCCAGGTGCATCTCTACCTGCAACAGCTCCAGCAGGGACAGAGCCAGGGAAGACCTGGCCAACAACCACACAATCCCCAGCAGATCATGCAGTCTCTCCAGGTTCGCCAACAACAACAGAACCAGGCTCCCCTCCTGCAGTCTGTACAGGTCTGTATTGTGTAATATATTTTAGGGCTGTCCCCGACTAAAAATAATATTGGTCGAATGACTCATCCTGTTCTTTCGACCAATCCATTTGTTGAAATGTTTAAACTTTTCCATATATAGGCAAACACAACCTATGTGTTTAAATAAAACCAACTACGTACGCACTGAGCTTGTCTGATGCACACTGTTTGATGAGTATAGGTGACTGTCGCACGTTGTCTCGCTCTCCTCCCTACTGCAGCGAAAGACAGCACAGCAAGTGTTTATTGAGCTGTCCGTGCTGAAGCTGCAACATCATTACAGCCGTATAGTTTCTTACTTGTTTCTGACAGAAGTTCTGTTACCGAAATCCCTAATTTGTTTAGGAAAAACATTCCCTATTCCCTCAACCCTTGCTCTCTTTACGTGACACATGTAAGCATCGCATGTATGTGACCAATAGGGCCTGACCTATAGCCTATCATAATCACATCAATTAATCGGTTAAAATAAAATAAACACAGTAATATCGACAGCAAAATGGATGCGGATGATGTGAAAAATAAACTTGAAACGGGAGAATGTTTACTGGTTGCTCAGGAGGGAAAGGGGAAGTCAGATGTGTGGAAGACATTTGACTGAGTTGTGGAAACTACTGGAGATCCAGACAAAAGGAGGGTATAGGAGCAAGCGTTGCGTGAGTATTGTGTGCCAAACAGCTGCTGTTAGATTACAATATAATTTTTTCTGACCAATTGGGACAGTGTAAACAACACTAAATAAGTGTGCCAGAGACTCTCTTCTAACGAATAATATATAAAGCCTTTATTACAGCGGACTAAAAACAGTTGCATGTATTTGTGAATTGCGGTTTATTTCTTGTTTAGGCTAGTTATTCGAAGCTCCCTTTATTTAATTTTAAAACAAAACTGCTTGATTTCATTTCAAAGCATGAATGTCTCGTATGCTGTGTGATGGCATGAGCGAATAAATGATTGATTGATACATTAGACTATATATTAAAATATAGGCCTAAGTAATTTACCGTATTAAGACTAAACAGGAAGCGCTCTTAGTCCTGTAGGCTACTCTACAAAGCCTACTAAGGATAACGACATTACTTATTATTATAATGATGATCATAATAATTGTAATAATAAGGAGAAGGAGATAAATAAAAGGAGGGTATAGGAGCGAGAACTGCGTGCATATTATCCGTGACAAACAGGTGCTGTTAGATTACAATATAATTTTTCTGCCGGTTTGTGACAGCGTAAACACTAAATAATAAGTAATACCAGTCTGTTCTAACTCAAGAAAAGTGTTACGCCTTTATTATAGCAAACATTAAAAAAGCAATTTCACAGATTTGGCTTTTATCTGACATTTTGCCATTTCATGAGGCTTGGTGCTCTTGAAATCAGTAGGCTATTAAACACTCAGCAGAAGCAAGATTTTTCTTATTTATTTAGATACAGTACCAGTCAAAAGTTTAGACACACCTTCTCATTCAAGGGTTTTTCTTTATTCTTACTATTTTCTACATTGTAGAATAAGGCTATATAGGCACTTCGTTCAATTGATCGAATCAGTTGTTTTCTTCCTCAATCCGTGAGCAACACCTGTCAAACAGACATTTTTCTCAAAACACAGGGATGTCGATTCGCAAGGGACTAGTATTATCAGAGGACCTTGGAGTTCGTCAAAAAACACTAGGTTATTCTGTCTGGAATTGTTTAAAAATATATATATTTTAAATACATTCTGCCTGCAGTGAAGCCACTCAACATTTACATGACCTTCAGTCATCTAACCATCTCCCGTCCAGAGCGACCCACAGGAGGGGTCAAGCACCCCGCCCAAGGGCACGTCAACAGATCTCCCACCAAGTCCCCAACCTCCAGGCCACCAACCATCCAAGAGCTGCCCCTCAACCAACCGAGCCACCCCCCCGGGAAAAAACTAGGGCTTAAGGCCAGGGCTGTTTCCTCATCTATTCTGCTGCCTCCTTTGCTGCATTGTTCTCAATCCCAATATGCTGGTTCATTTTTGCCATCATGTACATGGCAACATAGGGAAAGGCGGCAATTCTACGGCGCACTGAAGATTTGTTTCAAAAACCGCTGACAGCGACCATATCCAACACACGAGAGAGCTTCTTATAAAATTATTCTTATAAAATAATATTAGATTTAGATTTTTTACATATTTAAACCATATACATATAACTTAGTGATGGACTGTGCCATCCCCGTGGTTGCCGCAATGGATTAGTCCACCGAGACGGGCGCAAATCAGACAGGTGTCTTGTGCACTTTGAAAATAAACTGTTAGACAAAAAAAATCTTGCAACCAATAGCCTGTTGACTAAATGGGGTCAGCCCTGGTTTATTTGGATCTTTTGGAGCTACTCTTCTTTGGGTCTACATAATGCTTTTATAATATTTGTATTGTGTACGTTGAGTGTGTAATGTACATTGTTTATTTCTTATACAGAGTCACTGTGTGTCTTAGTAAAATTTGCCCTCTGGGACATTAAATTGATACTATCCTCCTATCCTAGGTCCAGCCCTCCCAACCCTCTCTTCAGCCACCCCAGCTTTCAGTCCAGCTTCCCCAGCCCCAGTCCAAACCCACACTCCCCTCGCGCCAGCCCCAGCAGATCCTACCCCCGCACCAGGTGGCCCGCCACCTGCAGCAGCATGCACAGATGGGTTACCCCTCCCAGGGGCCGGTGGCGCAGCAGACGGGTCAGTCAGACAGGCATGCCGCTGCAGGGCAACACAAGGGGTCCATGCAGTCCTCTGCCAAAGCACAGCACATCATCCAGCAACACCTCTCCCCTCGACAGATCAAGGCTGATTCATACAACAGCGGTGAGACTCAAGTGTTGATTGAGTGATTAAATTGGTTGATTGATCAATTTATTAGAAGACCTCAGATCTCACCAAACCTGGAAGTGTGTAGTGTCTCAGGAACTACATTATTATAAAATAGCAATCTATACAGCGTGACTGCAAAAGAGACAATTTAGAACGTTGTGTGTTTCGGTATGTTAGCTACACTGCTGTAGGATTTGAATCAGACTAAATGGTGTTTCTAATCATTCCCTTTCTGTTCTGCCTACAGGGCACCTAAGGGAGAACCCCTCCCCCATCATGATGCATTCCCCCCACCTCCCCCAGTATCCCCCCATAACGCACCAGTCTCCGCCACACAACCTGCAGCCCAAGAAAGTGAGTATTGTGTGTGTGTCGGTCTCTATTTCTGTCAGTCTGCATCTGGATCTGTTTAGAAAACGTGCATTCAAATAATATTTGTTTTCTCTCAAATACTGTAGCTTCGCTGGATTGTTTGAGCTTGCCTGGCACAATGGAGTTAATAGACTAGTCCTAAAAAAAAGTGCGCTCCAGGCCTGCGCAATCAAAAGCTGAACATATTTAAGTGAAAACAAATACTATTTGAATCCCTGGTCTTGACTTTTTTGTGCTGTGTGAAGTTCGATAGAGCCTCTGTGTGGGGAATGTACACGTTAACCTATTTCTATATGCTTGTTGAAGGGACAGCAAGCATTTAAGCCACAATCTTAAGTCTGTTTTTTAATGGGTGAATATCATTCATAGAAATGACCATTGAACAGCAGAACATCTTCCAGAATGTGCCTTTAACCCTATCCGGCTTTGTGCTGTGTGTTGAAGGAGCAGCGTGCGCCCCCGGCCCTGGTAGGCTTGAAAGAAGAGAAGTTGCCTCCCTCTCCAGTGATGAGAGGAGGAGAGCCCTTCAGCCCAGCCATGAGACAAGACCCTCACAAACACCCAGATTGCCACAGCAAGCCCTCTCTACCAGGTCACACACAGCAGAGTGAGTACGCCTGTGGGGACCCTTGCTGACACAAGGGAAAACATATATTTTGGGGTTTAGGGTTAGTATTATGGTTAGGTTTGAATCATGTCTGACTATAACAGAACTTATTTGGCAGGCAAAACCCAGAGGACAAACCATTCAGATTTTTTTTTTGAGGTCACTCTTTTCAATGTGTTTTCATTGGTAATCCAGATTTTTAAGGGACCTTCCTGCAGTTCCTATCGCTTCCACTGGATGTCAACAGTCTTTAGAAATTGGTTGAGGTTTTTCCTTTGAGAAATTAAGAAGTAGCCATGTTCAGAATGAGGCTCCAGTGAAGTGTACTGTTTGTTAGAGGCGCGTGACCAGAAAGCATGCTACACATTGTTTTCCTCCGGTATTGAACACAGATCATCCCGTCTTCAATTTTATCTATTATTTACGTAAAAAAATACCAAAAGTTGTATCACAAAAGTAGTTTGAAATGTTTGGACAAAGCTTACAGGTAACTTTTGAGATATTTTGTAGTCACGTTGTGCAAGTTGGAACCGGTGTTTTTCTGGATCAAAAGCGCCAAATAAATGGACATTTTGGAAATATATCGACGGAATTAATCGAACAAAAGGACCATTTGTGATGTTTATGGGACATATTGGAGTGCCAACAGAAGAAGCTCGTCAAAGGTAAGGCATGAATTATATCTTTATTTCTGCGTTTTGTGTCGCGCCGGGAGGGTTAAAATATGATGGTCTGTGATTGTTAGCTGGGGTGCTATCCTCAGATAATAGCATTGTTTGCTTTCGCCGTAAAGCATTTTTGAAATCTGACACGTTGGCTGGATTCACAACAAGTGTAGCTTTAATTTGGTATATTGTATGTGTGATTATGAAAGTGAAATTTTTATAGTAATTTATTTGAATTTGGCGCTCTGCATTTTCACTGGATGTTGGCCAGGTGGGACGCTACCGTCCCACATATCCCAGAGAGGTTAACGGGATCGACTTGACAACAGCCAGTGAAAGTGCAGGGTGCCAAATTCAAACAACAGAAATCTCGGAATTAAAATTCCTCAAACATATATACAAGTATTTCACACCATTTTTAAGATAAACTTGTTGTTAATCTGGGCACGCTTTTCATCCAAACGTGAAAATGCTGCACCCTATCCTAGAGAAGTTAACGGGATCTCAGCCGTAAGAAGTTAATGCTTCGACCACGAGACTGCATAGGCAATGCAGCAGATACAACAAAGCTCCTTTCCACTTTGCTTATTAATATAAATCCACGAAGGTTCTGTAATTACACTGTTAGTTTCTCTAACTGTCTGCAAACAGCTAGTTTGTCTTTTCTTCGCAAGTTGTGGCTAAAATGAATTGTTAGCCGCTAATGCTCATCGCTAGTCAGCTGGCTAGCTAATAAATGTACTGCGTCAGAACAAATATAGCTAACTAATACAACCTGATTTCAGTGCATGAAATAGTTAGCAACATTAAGTAATAGCAAACGTTTAATGTAGCCAAAGATTATAGGGTCCCCTGGAAAACACTGACCAACACTTTGGTTTCTACTCTGTCACAAAGAACTCCTTGGCAGTTTCATTCGTTATCATGTCAAACACTGTATTCAAAGTGCCTACTATTATATTCAAACTATAGAATTATAATAATCATTATATTTCCATGATTACAACAGTTCAAAGTGTTTTGATCTAAATCGCAAGTTAACATTTGGTTAAAAACAAGGCCTAGATGTATTGCCCATATCGTGCAGCCCTATGTGGCAGTGTGGAAATTATCTCAAATGAGAGCAGGAAATGCACGCAAAGAAAAGTTTGATTTAAACAGTATTACACAATCAGAATGGAGAAAAACACTTAGAATATATGTGTTGCCACCCTAGGGTCATGCACTACTCATAAAGCAAATGTAGAACTTTTATGATTCAAAAACATAAAATAGTGTCAAATACCTTGGCCATATTGCCCAGCCCTAGTGTGTATGTTTTTATATGGGGGGGTGTATTGTGTATAGAAGAACAATATTGGGGTAGTGCTCATCTGCAGAGAAACACACGTTCCGTAAGAATAAACGTGGTTGTGTGTGGTGCACAGCAAATGAGTGCATATGTCTTTCTTTTTGACCATGTTCTGTATTCCTTGTATGTGTTTATGTGCATCAGATGTAAAGTCGATGGACAGCTCTCGGCCGGTCATCCGTTCCTCAGAGCCCAGCGCTCCTCCCTCCTCCTCCCTGCCAGACAAGGACAAGTTCAAACAGGAGCCCAAAACGCCCGTCGCGCCCAAAAAGGTACATGTGGGTGGAAGACCAAGCAGCACGTTGCCATACACACATACACCTTATTATAAACATATGGGGCGGCAGGTAGCCTAGCCGTTAAGAGCGTTGGGCCAGTATCCGAAAGGTCACTGGTTCGATTCCCAGAGCTGACTAGGTGAAAAATCTGCCGTCGTGCCCTTGAGCAAGGTACTTAACCCTAATTGCTCATGTAAGTCGCTCATGGTAAGAGTGTCTGCTAAATGACTTAAATGTAATACACAGAGTATACAAAACATGAAGCTCTTTCCACGAGAGACTGATCAGGTGAATCCAGGTGAAAGCTCTGATCCCTTATTGGTCTCACTTGTTAAATCCACTTCAATCCGTGTAGATGATGGGGAGGAAACAGGTTGAAGAAGGATTTTTAAGCCTTGAGACAATTGAGGCCTGGATTGTATAGGTGTGCCATTTAGAGGGTGAATGGGCAAGACAAAATATTTAAGTGCCTCTGAACAGAGTATGGTAGTAGGTGCCAGGCGCACCGTTTTTTGTCAAGAACTACACTGCTGCTGGGTTTTTCACTCACAACAGTTTCCCGTGTGTATCAAGCTGTTCCTAATGTTTGGTATACTCTGTATATTATCTCTTATAATGAGAATACCGTCATAGCCAAACTATTGCCATGAGTGACTGTGATGAGTTGACCCCTTGTTCAGTCATGATCAAATACTAACGTATCTGCTCTTCCTCAATCCCCTCCCTCGCGCTCATCTGTCTATCTGTGTCTGTCTCACTCTCCGTCTATCTTTCCATCTATCCATCGGTCAGGATGTGAAACTGAAGAACATGGGTTCGTGGGCCAGCCTGGCCCAGAAGCCCACATCAGCGCCCTTGTCTGCAGTGAAGTCGTCTAGCGACAGCTTCGAGCAGTTCCGCCGGGCCGCCCGGGAGAAAGAGGAGAGAGAAAAGGCTCTTAAGGCCCAGGCAGAGCAGGCTGAGAGGGACAAACTGCGCCGGGAGCAGGAGAAACTACGGTGAGGATTACAGTTGGGTTGTCTTCAAAAACTCCGAAGTTTTTCAACCCTGCATTCAATTTTTCTCTGTGCATTTCAACATTGATGTTTGACAATACATTTTCTGTGTGTGTGTGAGCGAACCAAATTTGTCAAATGAAGTTTCACTTTGCTGTTCTATGAGTCTTGCGGGTCTGGGATTGTCGACAGAAAGAACATACCATGTTAGCTACCAAACTTTTTTCTCTATGAATGAACAAAATGTAAAATTGAAGCACTTTGCTGTTCTATGAGTAAGTCTTGGGCGTCAAGAGAACGTTTGCTACAAAGCCTTTGGGGAAACTCACTCCTTTCTCTCTCTCAGTGGTCGTGACAGGGATGATGAGGATATCGTGGAGCCTCAGCAGCAGTCGAGGAGGGTTCATGAGGAGCCTCGAAGCAGACGTCTGGAGCAGCAGCAACACATCCAGGCCCCCCAACCCCAGCAGCAACCCCAGGCACCAGCCCCCCAGGCCCAGCCCGCTGCCCTCCCCCAGCCCCCACAGGCCCCCACACCGCCCCAGCCCTCAGCTCAGGACCAGCAGAGGGAGCTAGCGCGACGCCGCGAGCAGGAGAGGAGGAGGAGAGAAGCGGTGAGACTAGTTTCCCACATAGTTGGTAGGGCTGAGAAGTGCCAGGGTCCTCACGATATGTTACCACGATACTTATTATTGCGATTCCATGGTCCAAACATATTGCTCACCATATATCTGCTGTAGATAGACGAGAGAGCCATGAAAAAAAAAGTTTTGATCATTCATGGAAACAAGTGCTGAAAACATTGGTTCCATATTTAAAAAGAAGATGGAGAAAAAACTGGTGCAGATAACTAGTGCAAAAATAATATTGCGATATTGTCAAAACGATACGGTATATCGCCAAATCCCGATATGTAACTGGATCAAATTTTTACCCCCGCACTAATAGTTGGTGGATTGCGTTATTTGTTGGTTATTGTAGGGTTATTGTCATGTGTATTGTCCTCAGTGTTTCATAGTTGGCATGTCTCTTTTTGTGACTATTACATGTCCTTGTCCTATCTCATGTATTGCATTTTGTAAAACATATATATTTTACATATATCCATACTTTTCTCTTTGGGAATTGACAGGAGGGGAGAAGCACAAGCAATGTCAAAGAGTTTATGTTATGATCAGTCTCCATTCCATGTTCAATCTCTCAGCTCTTCTGACACCTCAATCTCTATCTCCTCTCCCATCTACAGATGGCGGCGACCATTGACATGAATTTCCAAAGCGACCTGATGGCTATCTTTGAGGAGAACTTGTTCTGATGACGAGGGAACCCCCAGAAACTTAAAACTGCAAAAATAACACAACGGAATAATGAATATGGAATGGAACATTTCTTATGAAATGGAATCTTCTGTATGACATCACAGATGGGGGGGGGGGGGGGGGTAATGAACCAAGATACAGGACGTGAATTAAACAATCCCCCCGCAGAGCAGAGAGGGTGATCTTCAGCTGGACTGGCCCAGACTGGCAAGATGCTACTGGGCTGTTACCTGCTCTGCTATGCAGCCTCTTTGGAAGTAAGACGCCACATTGAAGGAGCAACATAAACAGGATATTTTCAACCATGTTTGGTGTTGTTTCTCTGGGGATTTGACCCTTGTTGTTGCCCCTGGCAACAACACATGAGGGAAAGGACTCCTGGTGGTCATGTAATGTCACACCTGTTTGATACTTTCACACGGGACAGAGCGAAGGAGAACAATGTTGTAAATGGAAGTTAAAGATGATAACGGATAAACACAGTAACGGTGACATGCTCTGAGAAACAAAGTACTGATGCGTATTTACAGACCGAGACCGAGGCGCTCATATAGACTGCCAGACAGACGTCTTTCTGATAAGAGGAGAGGCAGAATAAGTATTTTTATGTGATCTGCTTTTTGTTTTGTTATAGAAAGAACACATGAAAGGAAATGGTGGGGACAGGTGTGTGTATAGAGGGGGAGGGAATTAAACTTCTGACATGTATTTTTTTGTCAGTAGTGAGGTACAGTACAGCTTTGCCTTCTGCCTCACTCCTGTCCATTGTCCACACAGACACAGACAGTACATAGGCCTATCTCTCCCTTGCCTGGGCATACGAACAAATCAGTAACAACAAAGTATGGGACAGTCTGCCGGCAGCGGGAGGGAGAAAGCAGATCTCTTTTTTCATTATGTAGGATCTACTGTAAAGAGGTATTTTCTTATTCTATGATTACTGTTTATTAGTTTTTTTTATATATTTTTTATTTTTACCTCTCCCTCCCCAACACACTTCCCCCACCGTCTATGCCAAACAACCATTACCTTTTTAATGCTGAACTCCTCCCACTTCTCCTTTTTTTTTTTATGCTTCTTTGTTCATATAAAGTTTTTCTTTTTTTTTAATATATAAATAGATTTTTCCCCCTTGTCCTCTTCACCCCTCTTTAAACAAAGCATTTAGGTAGTTTTTTTAAGAGGATAAAACCTAATATATGCATTATTCCAACAAGTGTTAATTAATTAAAGAACCATTTGAAGTTGTCATATTTCATGTTTTCTTCCTCATCTGAAGCTGGAGCAAAACATTCTGATCAGTACTAGAGGCAGAGGCTCAGTCCCAAATGGCACCTGATTCCCTACATAGTGCACTAGTTTAGTAGTGCACTAAAAAGAGAATAGGCTCCCATTTGGGATGAAGTCAGAGTCCAGCTGTTTCTAGAGCTATGTCTTGGTTGGTTTGACTCGGAGTTCACCATCACTGTAACACCTTATTGTGTATTATTGCGCTTAGAGACAGCTAGGAAAGTAGTCATTAATTAATGGCATTTTCCTCTTTGTAGCTGATTCACAAACTATTGAACCAGAGAATCCAATAACTATTACTGAACTGTTTGATTTATGAACTGTGTTGATTCCTCCCTATTCCTTGCTCGTATTTTGTCCTGGAATTTGCATAGTTAAAATGAAAATGTTACTTTATCCACACTAGCATACTACTTTTAAAAAAAAATTAAAAAACAGCAATGTATTGGACATGCAATATAAGTGGTGTGCTGGTATGGTTATTAGAACATATCCAAAGGGTTCTAATCTGGTAGTGAGCCCGAAACTCTACTTTGTCATTTGGGGACAACAGCAACTTTATTGGGCTTTTATAAGAACAGATGAGACACTTCTTATTGATTTAGTTCCAGGATGCAGCATTACTTTTGACCAGGGCACATGGGGTACTGTAGTGTACTATATAGGAAATAGGGTGCCATTTGGCATTTGGGATGTACATCCACCCTCCAGACTTTACTAATGCAGAGACTAAAAAAGAGCTCCACCTCCTGGCTAGTCTGTGCATGAGTCTTGCTGTTAATATTATGACTACAATTAATAGGGAAACTTTTAGCTGTACAAAATTGAGAAATACGGAAATTGCATATAAAATTTGACAAAAAATATGTTATAGAAAACCCTACAAAAACAGCTCTGATTTCTATATTTTTTCATGTTCGATTCTAGTGGATACATGTGAGTTCTAATTCTGTTGGCGTCACAGGTCGAGGGTCACGACGAGTTGACCTCTGACCCGGTCCTCTGAGCTTTCTCTTATGGTGTAATTCTCCAGTGCCTGTATTGTTCTATGATTCTAGTTGGCATGTATTACACTTGGCGTGGATACGGAAGGGGAGGTGTAATATTTGATGGGGAGGGAGGGAGTTTTAGGATAAGCTTGTGTAAAAAGTCAAAGGAAAAGTCAGCATTTTATATTTTACCCATTTAACGATATTCAGGTTTAAATCTAGTTTTAGCTGGTCTTCTGTGGTATGAGTGTACACTTCACTCAACTACTTTCTAATTTTCAATCAGTACAGTTTTAAGTAGACATGTCTCTGTGCCGCGCCACTTTAGCATTTGTGTGTCAGAATGTTTGTGTGGATGATTGTGTATGTATGATTTTAGTATGTGGCGCAGGGACGCATGTGTCCCATTGTAGAAAAGCGTTTTAAACGGGGATGAAGATTAATATACAAAATGCTACAAGAGAACGAGTTTCTTGGCTAAAGTCAGTCATCATTTTGATGAATTCCACCATATATGAATAGCCTATATATCATTTTGTTTTGTTAGACAAGTTATGAAAAAGTCATACTTTTTCATTCCTTCAAGCCTTTTATTAATTCCTTAATTTTATCCCCATGGTAACTGATGGAAGTTATGTGCCATAGATATGGATTCTTCAGAATGTGCTCAGCAGAGAGTTTGCTTTATTCAGGTATTTTATTTTGTGTTACATTTTTGGTCTTTTGTTTTTTGGGGGGGGGGGGTTGTGTAACATTTTCCTTGATTTATTGTTTGGTATGTGAGTGGTCTGTCGGTCAATGATTAAATCTGTTATGATCATGGAGTAAACTCATCTCTTTTATAGAAAATAAAAAATAAACAAAATGTTGGTCTTTTTTTCATTACCTTGGATTATGGTAACAAGGGCTCTGGACTGGTTTCCTTAGTGAAGTCCTACATTTGGTTCTGTGATGTTGGGAATGGACTATTTATGGACTAGAGTACAATGTAGTACAGTACTGGTGCAATCTATCTGTAAAACTAGCCCATGCTGTCTTAGGGATACTAACTTTTGAGGGATAGAGATTGGAGGAATAGTGAAGCTTCCCATTTGTAGCATGTACAGTGCCTTCAGAAAGTATAAATACCAGGACAACATTTTTTATGCTTTGACATATTTTTTGCAGTATTTTACTTCAGTGCCTTGTTGCAAACAGGATACATGTTTTGGAATATTTTTATTCTGTACAGGCTTCCTCCTTTTCACCCTGTCATTTAGGTTAGTATTGTGGAGTAACTACAATGTTGATCCATCCTCAGTTTTCTATCACAGCCATTAAAGTCACCATTGGCCTCATTGGTGAAATTTCTGAGTGGTTTCCTTCTTCTTCGGCAACTGAGTTAGGAAAGATGGCTGTATCTTTGTAGTGATACCCGTCTGAAGTGTAATAACTTCACCATGCTCAAAGGGATATTCAATGTCTGCTTTTTTTTCACCATCTACCAATAGGTGGCCTTTGCGAGGCTTTGGAAAACCTCCCTGGTCTTTGTGGTTGAATCGGTTTCAAATTCAATGATGATAATTGTATGTGTGGTGTACAGAGATGAGGTAGTCATTAAAAAAATAATGTAAAACACTTGCACACAGTGAGTCCATGCAACTTATGTGACTGGTTAAGCAAAATTTTAGTCCTGAACTTATTTAGGCTTACTATCAGAAAGTGGTTGAATACTTATTGACTAGAGATATTTCAGCTTTTCGTTTTTAATTTGTGTACATTTCTAAAAACATAATTCCACTTTGACATTATGGGGTATTGTGTGTAGGCCAGTGACACATAATCTCAATTTAATCAATTTTAAATTCAGTAACAAAATGTGGAAAAAGTCAAGGGTGTGAATAATTTTTTTATGCATTCAGAAAGTACTCAGACCACTTAACTCTATGCACATTTTGTTAAGTTACAGCCTCTTTCTAAAATTTATTAAATAAAACATTTTCCTCATCAATCTACACAATACCTCAAAATGGCGACGCAAAAACAGGTTATTAAAAGCAGAAATAACTTATTTACGTAAGTATTCAGACCCTTTGCTATGAGACTTGAAATTGAGCTCAGGTGGATCTTGTTTCCATTGATGATCCTTGATGTTTTTACAACTTGATCGGCGTCCACCTGTGGTAAATTCCATTGATTGGACATGATTTGGAAAGGCACATAGTGGGGCAAAAAAGTATTGTCAGCCACCAATTGTGAAAGTTCTCCCACTTAAAAAGATGAGAGAGGCCTGTAATTTTCATCATAGGTACACTTCAACTATGACAGACAAAATGAGAAAAAAAATCACATTGTAGGATTTTTAATGAATTTATTTGCAAATTATGGTGGAAAATAAGTATTTGGTCACCTACAAACAAGCAAGATTTCTGGCTCTCACAGACCTGTAACTTATTCTTTAAGAGGCTCCTCTGTCCTCCACTCGTTACCTGTATTAATGGCACCTGTTTGAACTTGTTATCAGTATAAAAGACACCTGTCCACAACCTCAAACAGTCACACTCCAAACTCCACTATGGCCAAGACCAAAGAGCTGTCAAAGGACACCAGAAACAAAATTGTAGACCTGCACCAGGCTGGGAAGACTGAATCTGCAATAGGTAAGCAGCTTGGTTTGAAGAAATCAACTGTGGGAGCAATTATTAGGAAATGGAAGACATACAAGACCACTGATAATCTCCCTCGATCTGGGGCTCCACGCAAGATCTCACCCCGTGGGGTCAAAATGATCACAAGAACGGTGAGCAAAAATCCCAGAACCACACAGGGGGGGCTAGTGAATGACCTGCAGAGAACTGGGACCAAAGTAACAAAGTCTACCATCAGTAACACACTACGCCGCCAGGGACTCAAATCCTGCAGTGCCAGACGTGTCCCCCTGCTTAAGCCAGTACATGTCCAGGCCCGTCTGAAGTTTGCTAGAGAGCATTTGGATGATCCAGAAGAAGATTGGGAGAATGTCATATGGTCAGATGAAACCAAAATAGAACTTTTTGGTAAAAACTCAACTTGTCGTGTTTGGAGGACAAAGAATGCTGAGTTGCATCCAAAGAACACCATACCTACTGTGAAGCATGGGGGTGGAAACATCATGCTTTGGGGCTGTTTTTCTGCAAAGGGACCAGGACGACTGATCCGTGTAAAGGACAGAATGAATGGGGCCATGTATCGTGAGATTTTGAGTGAAAACCTCCTTCCATCAGCAAGGGCATTGAAGATGAAACGTGGCTGGGTCTTTCAGCATGACAATGATCCCAAACACACCGCCCGGGCAACGAAGGAGTGGCTTCGTAAGAAGCATTTCAAGGTCCTGGAGTGGCCTAGCCAGTCTCCAGATCTCAACCACATAGAAAATCTTTGGAGGGAGTTGAAAGTCCGTGTTGCCCAGCAACAGCCCCAAAACATCACTGCTCTAGAGGAGATCTGCATGGAGGAATGGGCCAAAATACCAGCAACAGTGTGTGAAAACCTTGTGAAGACTTACAGAAAACGTTTGACCTCTGTCATTGCCAACAAATGGTATATAACAAAGTATTGAGATAAACTTTTGTTATTGACCAAATACTTATTTTCCACCATAATTTGCAAATAAATTCATTAAAAATCCTACAATGTGATTTTCTGGGGGGTTTTTCCCTCATTTTGTCTGTCATAGTTGAAGTGTACCTATGATGAAAATTACAGGCCTCATCTTTTTAAGTGGGAGAACTTGCACAATTGGTGGCTGACTAAATACTTTTTTGCCCCACTGTACCTGTATATAAGATCCAACAGCTGAGAGTGCATGTCCGAGCAAAATCCAAGCCATGAGGTCGAAGGAATTGGTCGAAGAGCTCCGAGACAGGATTGTGTCAAGGCACAGATCTGGGGAAGCGTATTCAATGCTGCACAATTGTTTTAAGGTCCCCAAGAACACCGTTGACTCCATTTTTAAAAGGAAGAGGTTTGGAACCACCAAGAATCTTCCTAGAGTAATTGGGCGGAAAGGGCCTTGGTCACTCTGACAGAGCTCCAGAGTTCCTCTGTGGAGTTGGGAGAACCTTCCAGAAAGACAACCATCTCTGCAGCACTCCATCAATCAGGCCTTTATGGTAAAGTGGCCAGACGGAAGCCACTCTTAAGTAAAAGGCTTTTGACAGCCCGCTTGGAGTTTGCCAAAACGCACATAAAGACTCTGACCATAAGAAAATATTATCTGGTCTGATGAAACCAGGACTGAACTCTTTGGCATGAATGCCAAGCGTCACGTCTGGAGGAAACCTTCCACCCTACAGTGAAGCATGATGGTAGCATCATGCTGTGAGGATAAAGAATGGCGCCAGAGAGAATGGCTGCCGCTTTAGTCTCATAACCAATTGTGCAATTGTGTTTTTTTGCGTTATTTGTATTTGCCTCACGGTGGGAACCAGACAAGCGGAGATCATCCGTTCACCTACGCTGCGTCTCAGACACAGCGGTTGGAACCAAAAATCTCAAATTTGGACTCATCAGACTGAAGGACAGATTTCCACCGGTCTAATGTCCATTGCTCGTGTTTCTTGGCCCAAGCTAGTCTCTTCTTCTTATTGGTGTCCTTTAGTAATGGGTTCTTTGCAGCAATTTCCCTATGAAGGTCTGATTGATGGCAGGTAGCCTAGTGGTTAGAGCGTTGGACTAGTAACATGAAATGTTGCAAGATTGAATCCCCGAGCTGACAAGGTAAAAATATGTTCTGCCCCTAAACAACGCAGTTAACCCAATGTTCCTAGGCCGTCATTGAAAATAAGAATTTGTTATTAACTGAATTGCCTAGTTAAAGGTAAAATAAAATTCACGCAGTCTCCTCTGAACAGTTGATGTTGAGATGTGCCTTGACTGGTACCGTATCTATATCATATTACCTTATGATTCATGGCCACAGATGTGATGGGTGACTCCAGACTTCTCCCCTTCATGAAGGGTGGAAGGCTTCACTGCTTGGAGCTGGATCTCCTTCATATCATTGATCACTGAAGGGACAAGTGGAGTACCCAGGCTACACTGGCGGTTGGTCATCACTAGCGCATCAATGTGGAGGGCTCAGGCGAGCCACCCTTGGAGCGATGGGCAGCTCTACCATAAACTGTGGGGGATGGCGCCACTGGGAGGAGCTGTGCCTCCATATCATTCATCACTGGAGGAACCAATGGAGCACCGAGGCGACACTGAAGTTTGATCATCACTGGTTCAACCTTAACGGGAGTGGAGGCGACCAGTGGAGAACTCGGGCTACACTGGAGGTTGGTCATCACTGGTGTCGGTGGAAGAGTGTGTTTTAATCTGTTTTGTTTATTTTTTCCAATGTGAAAAATCCTTTGATTGCAGTTAAAGTAGGACCATGGCAGTGCTAGCGCAACAGGCACCACTGGTGCCGTGGGCGGCTCCGCCACCCTTACTGGTGCCGTGGGCGGCTCCGCCACCCCTACTGGTGCCGTGGGCGGCTCCGCCACCACTGGAGCGACGTAGCTGGGTGGCGATGGCTCCACTGGGTTCGTTGGCAGCACTAGGAAGAGCTCTGTGATGTCTTTGCTGTCCACTGTTGGAGCGATGTTGATTAGAATCTGTGACATCCTCCAGACTTCCCACGAGCTCTACTGGGCTGGGTAGCACCAATGGGAGGAGCTGTATACGAAACAACACTCACAATCAGTTTAAGTTCTTACTCTGATAATTAGAACCTGACTGACACTATGAAAGCTTAAACCAAGTTTATTCTTCCCAAAGGAACGAACAGCTGAATCGACAGACATGGTTACAATAGTGGTGGTGTATGTACCCCACTTTTCGGTGGAGTCTCCTCCTTCTCGCTAAACATTGCATCTTTATTGATAGGTAAGAAACTAAGTGATATGGGCAATAAACGGTTCCTTTTCCCTTAACATGACCTCACCTCGACCCCCTTCATCCCCAATCCATGGCTCTCTCCCCTTATCAATGCTGCCACGTGATCGTTTTCCCTGCACTCAGCACATTCCAAGCTTAATTGCACCCACCTTCCTGCTACAGATAACCATTAACTTCTGGTGTAGACCCTCTAAACCTAAGCACTCAATATTTCAATAGGATGCCTGATAATTAACCCTATCCCAAGTTTAGGAGTTAGAACCCAGAATGCATGAAGTTACAACGAAGATGGTTTAGAATGAAGAAACTGGTTCCCCAATAGAAATCACCTACCACGCTTGTAGGCGATGTCATGGCGTAGTTGGCTAGCAAGCTCAGAAACACGTAATCGGGTCTAACGGTTGTGTCATGCCGAACCGCACGTGTAGGCCAACAAATCAAAGGCACTCCTTCGATATGCATTTGAAGTCGAAGTTTACATACACCTTAGCCAAATACATTTAAACTCAGTTTTTCACAATTCCTGACATTTAATCCTAGTAAAAATGCCCTGTCTTAGGTCAGGTAGGATCACCACCTTATTTTAAGAATGTCAGAATAATAGTAGAGTGATTTATTTCAGCTTTTATTCCTTTCATCACATTCCCAGTGGGTCAGAAGTTTACATGCACTCAATTAGTATTTGTTAGCGTTGCCTTTAAATTGTTTAACTTGGGTCAAACATTTCGGGTAGCCTTCCACAAGCTTCCCACAATAAGTTGGGTGAATTTTGGCCCATTCCTCCTGACAGAGCTGGTGTAATGGAGTCAGGTTTGTAGGCCTCCTTGCTTGCACATGCTTTTTCAGTTCTGCCCACAAATGTTCTATAGGATTGAGGTCAGGGCTTTGTGATGGCCAATCCAATACCTTGACTTTGCTGTCCTTAAGCCATTTTGCCACAACTTTGGAAGAATGCTTGGGGTCATTGTCCATTTGGAAGACCCTTTTGTGACCAAGCATTAACTTCCTGACTGATGTCTTGAGATGTTGCTTCAATATATCCACATAATTTTCCTCCCTCATGATGCCATCTATTTTGTGAAGTGCACCAGTCCCTCCTGCAGCAAAGCACCCACACATGATGCTGCCTGTTCCCTGTTCTTCACGGTTGGGATGGTGTTCTTCGGCTTGCAAGCCTCACCATTTTTCCTCCAAACATAATGATTGTCATTATGGCCAAACAGTTCTATTTCTGTTTCATCAGACCAGAGGACATTTCACCAAAAAGTACGATCTTTGTCCCCATGTGCAGTTGCAAACTGTAGTCTGGCTTTTTTATGGCGGTTTTGGAGCAGTGGCTTCTTCCTTGCTGAGCGGCCTTTCAGGTTATGTCGATATAGGACTCGTTTTACTGTGGATATAGATACTTTTGTACCCGTTTCCTCCAGCATCTTCATAAGGTCCTTTGCTGTTGTTCTGGGATTGATTTGCCCATTTCGCACCAAAGTACGTTCATTTCTAGGAGACAGAACGCGTCTCCTTACTGAGCGGTATGATGGCTGCGTGGTCCCATGGTGTTTGTTTATACTTGCATACTATTGTTTGTACAGATGAACGTGGTACCTTCAGGCGTTTGGAAATTGCTCCCAAGGATGAACCAGACTTGTGGAGGTCTACAATTATTTTTCTGAGGTCTTGGCTGGTTTCTTTTGATTTTCCCATGATGTCAAGCAAAGAGGCACTGAGTTTGAAGGTAGGCCTTGAAATACATCCACAGGTACACCTCCAATTGACTCAAATGATGTCAATTAGCCTATCAGAAGCTTCTAAAGCCATTACATAATTTTATGGAATTTTTCAAGCTGTTTAAAGGCACAGTCAACTTAGTGTATGTAAACTTCTGACCCACTGGAATTGTGATACAGTGAGTTATAAGTGAAATAATCTGTCTGTAAACAATTGTTGGAAAAATTACTTGTCATGCACAAAGTAGATGTCCTAACCGACTTGCCAAAACTATAGTTTGTTAACAAGAAATTTGTGGAGTGGTTGAAAAATGAGTTTTAATGACTCCAACCTAAGTGTATGTAAACTTCCGACTTCAGCTGTACATATTCAGGCATAACCGCTCTCTCCACTGGCTTCCAGTTGAAGCTCGCATCCGCTACAAGACCATGGTGCTTGCCTACGGAGCTGTGAGGGGAACGGCACCTCCGTACCTTCAGGCTCTGATCAGGCCCTACACCCAAACAAGGGCACTGCGTTCATCCACCTCTGGCCTGCTCGCCTCCCTACCTCTGAGGAAGTACAGTTCCCGCTCAGCCCAGTCAAAACTGTTCGCTGCTCTGGCACCCCAATGGTGGAACAAACTCCCTCACGACGCCAGGTCAGCGGAGTCAATCACCACCTTCCGGAGATACCTGAAACCCCACCTCTTTAAGGAATACCTAGGATAGGATAAAGTAATCCTTCTAACCCCCCCCCCCTTAAAAGAGTTAGATGCACTATTGTAAAGTGGTTGTTCCACTGGATATCATAAGGTGAATGCACCAATTTGTAAGTCGCTCTGGATAAGAGCGTCTGCTAAATGACTTAAATGTAAATGTAAATGTAAATAACCATTACTAAGGATCAGAAGTCTAGAGGCTTAATACATTTTAACCCTCTTGTTAAAACAACAGAAGAAGCTAAATCAATGGCTACAGAGGGACTTATCTTTTAAAGGAAGAGTCCTAATAACCAAGGCTGAAGGTATCTCTAGGCAAAAATTTAGCGCTCTATCTTTATATCTTGATGGTAAAATAAGCAAGGAGATGGACCAGATGCTTTTCAACTTTCTGTGGAGAAACTGTACCCATTACATTTGGATAACTGTTGTAATCAACACTTATGATTATGGTGGGCTGAATTTTCTGGACTTTACTACCTTAAATAATACTTTTAAGATCAATTGGATAAAACAATTCATAAGAAGACCCACTTCTATGTGGTATTTTATTCCTCATGTTTTCTCTAATTTTTGTGGCCTTAACTTCATGTTGGTTTGCAATTATAATATTGACAAAGTTCCAGTGAAACTCTGCTTTTCATCGGGAGGTTTTCTTGTCATGGTCCTTAATTTATAAGCGTAATTTTTCTCCACACAGATATTATATATGGAATAATCAAGATATATTGTATAAAAATACCTCTTTTGTTTTTAGAATATTGGTTCCAAAATGTTATCCTATTGGTGAGCCAACTTGTAAATGCAGAGGGTTTTTTACTTAGTTATAAGGAATTCTTATCACTTTACAAGATCCCTGTAACACTTAAAGATTTTGCAGTTGTTTTAGATGCCATTCCCTCAGGTTTTGCTTTATTATTCAGGACTTGTCAAGACCTGACCCTCAGAACCTACCTTCCATTAACCTACTGAGTCATCAGTAGGATAGATTTGTTTCTCTTTTGGTCCATTCAACAGAGCGATTTGAAATACACTGCTCAAAAAAATAAAGGGAACACTTAAACAACACAATGTAACTACAAGTCAATCACACTTCTGTGAAATCAAACTTTCCACAAGGGGTCTGAGGATCTCATCTCGGTACCTAATGGCAGTCAGGCTACCTCTGGCGAGCACATGGAGGGCTGTGCGGCCCCACAAAGAAATGCCACCCCACACCATGACTGACCCACCGCCAAACCGGTCATGCTGGAGGATGTTGCAGGCAGCAGAACGTTCTCCACGGCGTCTCCAGACTCTGTCACGTCTGTCACATGTGCTCATGTGCTCAGTGTGAACCTGCTTTCATCAGTGAARAGCACAGGGCGCCAGTGGCGAATTTGCCAATCTTGGTGTTCTCTGGCAAATGCCAAACGTCCTGCACGGTGTTGGGCTGTAAGCACAACCCCCACCTGTGGACGTCGGGCCCTCATACCACCCTCATGGAGTCTGTTTCTGACCGTTTGAGCAGACACATGCACATTTGTGGCCTGCTGGAGGTCATTTTGCAGGGCTCTGGCAGCGGTCCTGCTGCTGGGTTGTTGCCCTCCTACGGCCTCCTCCACGTCTCCTGATGTACTGGCCTGTCTCCTGGTAGCGCCTCCATGCTCTGCACACTACGCTGACAGACACAGCAAACCTTCTTGCCACAGCTCGCATTGATGTGCCATCCTGGATGAGCTGCACTACCTGAGCCACTTGTGTGGGTTGTAGACTCCGTCTCATGCTACCACTAGAGTGAAAGCACCGCCAGCATTCAAAAGTGACCAAAACATCAGCCAGGAAGCATAGGAACTGAGAAGTGGTCTGTGGTCACCACCTGCAGAACCACTCCTTTATTGGTGGTGTCTTGCTAATTGCCTATAATTTCCACCTTTTGTCTATTCCATTTGCACAACAGCATGTGAAATGTATTGTCAATCAGTGTTGCTTCCTAAGTGGACAGTTTGATTTCACAGAAGTGTGATTGACTTGGAGTTACATTGTGTTGTTTAAGTGTTCCCTTTATTTTTTTGAGCAGTGTACTTGTGTTCCCGCATGTACTATCTGTATTGATTTGTTGTTTTAATAAAAAAAAATATATATATATATTTTAAAAAGACTGGATGAATATAACATTCCAAAGATGCAGAAATCGCTCTGCCATTTCCTGGTTGCAAAACTTATAAAAGTTCGCCTAATTTCAGTTTGTGACAAAACAAGCAGTGTATAGAATCATTGTACCATCTAAACCTCTGTGAAATATATTTTCAATAACTAACATTTATTGTATAGGTTTTTGAAGCCGGTGTACAAAATCGAAAGTAAATGACGCAAACATGAACCTTAATGGGAAGCATAGAAATAGCGCACATAGAACAGATCTGGCGTTTTTTAGACTTGCTTTCAACGAGTGACAGATCTATAACTCACATTTCAATGTACATTTGGTCAGGCGCCCAAAAACGTACTTATTGCAGCTTTAATAACTCTGGCTGTAGGTGATGTCTTATTAGGAATTTGACTTGTGTATGGAAATTGTCTTTCTGGGCCGGGCGTCAGTTAATCTGCAGTACCGAAGCAAAACTGTAGGAGCAGTCAACCGTGCTTCTACACCGGAACCCTGGCCTCTTGGGGTGAAAAGGTACATTTACCTGTTGGAAGTGTTCCAAATATAAGTTACATTTGGGGTTATAGTGGAGGGAAACGTTGGATAAACTTTGTTCTAAAACAGCGATAAGCAACCAAATGTTTTATTATGGGCCTACACATGATTATTATTGGTTGTATAATGTGGGTTTCGCTAATTCAATTAAACTCACGTCAGGCCCACCGCTGATCAAATTGTGTGTAGTCAGATATGACTACACACAATATGACATGTAATCCCTGTATTTATTCAGGAAAAGTCAGCACTTGTTTTGTCATGCCAGTTAAAACAACTAAAACAAAGATGAAACTTCTACTTTGACTAGGCTCATACCGTCAACCTTTCCGATTTTGTTCTAGTTCTACTGTACCTTCAGTCTTTTTTTACTGTACTTTGTACCTTTGTTTACACCTGATTTAACAATGTCACGTAGACCTTTTTTTGTTTGTTCAAGAAAATGTAAATTTGAACTATGAGGTTTGGTGTCTTGCACAATGCTCTAAATTTAATTTGAAAAACTGGATAGCTGTCAAATTGTTATTTTACAACAGTGCGCAGCGCGATCAGATAGTTGTTTGCTTATTAGCACACAAGATATTATAGTACAGTTCAGCAACTTAGTGTCAGAGCACTTTGTATTATTCTGTATGTAAATCTGAGTACTCCATTTTTAGTATGTTACATTTCTTATGGTATGAATTAATTTGTGGATGCCCATCACCCATTTCGTACGATTAGTTACAAATTACAATTCATATATGTTATGAATTTGGTAACGTACAATATGTTACGAATTTGCAAAACTCATATGTTACAAATTCTAGGTAGGTGACTAGGTGGCTAACATTGGCTAGCTCGCTATTGTTAGCTAGGCTAGGGGTTAGGGTTATGGATACGTTTTGGAGTTAGGGTAAATGTTAGGGTTAGAGGAAGGGTTAGCTAACATAAGGTTACGGTTAGGTGAAGGGTTAGCTCTGTATAGGGGTTTTCAGTGGTTAGCTTTGCCCATGGCTGGGTCCGTGTGAACTACAATTACGACGCTATGTTTTAACGTTTAGAAACTTCCATAATCATCGCTTTCGAAATGGTTTTCAAAATATGTGGTCCTTAACTTTCAAATCAGCGTGAATTAATCTTTTAAATAAAAAAGATGCCTGTTACTGTAGAAGATTTGCACAGATCCATACAACGTGTGGTAATTTCCATGTAAAATATATATTTTTTTTTATTAAGGCATGTATACATTTTTCAACCATATTCCATTCAAAAATAAATAAAATAAGCAAAGGCTTTGATTTATTGTCAGATGGAAAGGGGGTCTTAGAAAACATTTACCAGAAAAAGTCTAAAAGTTATTAGAAAGTTATCAACACTTATATTTAGTTCAGGATATTTTTTCTGCCTCCTGTAAGTTTTTGAAATACCATTAACAAAAACCCACATCTTTAAGACATTTTCTATGTTCTTTACCTCATGAGGGAGGATAATGAAAGTTCACAGAAGTAACAAGTAAAGGTAGACCTATCAATTAGTTATAGTGTTTTTACAGATATTAATTATGTTCATTAATTATTACCAAATCGGTAATAGAAGTTCTGCAATTGAATTGGCAATAATATGAAATCATAGTAGTCACAAACCACAGTTGGGTAACTTGCTACTGTCCTCCTTTCCACTGGCATACTCTTATGTTCAGCTGATAACTGTTTTCTTTCTGTTGTCTTGTGGACAAAGCAAGAGTGAAAAGTCTGGACAAGCCCTTCCATCTCCCCACCCGCCTCTTTCGCTCTCGCTCGCTCTCTCCAATGGCAAAGGTGCATAAAGATGGCGGCCCCCATGTACTTACCAGAAACACCTAATTTGCTAAGTTCGCAGTATTGTACAGTGCTCTCCATTACTAATTTTCTGTATCGGCATTAGCACAGTATACATGATCCCAATTCTAGCTGCAAGTAGATTGTGCTGATTTTATAGGCACATTTAAACCATGTCGCACGCTGTAGTTTAAAAACTCTGGGGATAGTGCTCAAACGATGACCTCATATCTGAATTCCTCCATCGTTATGCACCTTCACCATTGTCACCTCTCTCTGCTCTTTCTGACACCTACCCATGAGCCCGTTCTCTTTCCATCTACTGTAAACACCATCCTCACCCACTGATCACCGACCGACACTGGAAGTCCGGTTACTACATGATTCCATATGTGTTATTTCATAGTTTTGATGTCTTCACTCTTATTCTACAATGTAGAAAATAGTACAAATAAAGAAAAACCCTTGAATGAGTAGGTGTGTCCAAACTTTTGACTGGTACTGTGCATACCTTTTGAAGTGTATGCAAATATATTATACAAGTCGTTAGGCATTTTCAACACATTTTTCTTAAAAAGGCTAGAAGAGAAGTAGTCCATTTCTCCTCAACCATGAAAGTCTATCATGCATGTTGTTGATGTTAGTTCTGTGTGTGCAGTTAAAGGCAAGGCGAGCTGCTTTATGTTATACGTTATTGTGTTATACGTTTATTTTTATTATGATTATGTAGCTGCACAGCAAGATGACCAACCGGCGTGTGGTGCTGCTGATCGTGTGTATCTGGGCAGGGGCTATCATCATGGGGCTGGTCCCCTCCATAGGGTGGAACTGTGAGTGCCAGTGTCAACGATTGTGTGGAGAGATGTAGCGGAGTCAGGCGCAGGACACAGGTTTTGAGCAACACAACGGAGTTTACTCAAAAATCAAGCAAAATTCCAAATAGGAATAATAAAAACACACTAGCACATACAACAACCACTAACGATACAAACAATCACGGACAGAACAGAAATGTATGTCAGTGGGTTAAATAGGGAACATGATAGGGGAATTGAAACCAGGTGTGTGTAATAGACAAAACAAAACGAAACTGAAACATGGATCGGTGGTGACTAGAAAGCTGGTGACGTCGACCGCCGAACACCACCCGAACAAGGAGAAGGGCCGACTTCGGCGGAAGTCATGACAGTACCCCCCCCCTTGGCGCGCGGCTCCAGCAGCACGCCGACACCGGCCTCGGGGACGACCCGGAGGGCGAGGTGCAGGGCGATCCGGGTGGAGACGGTGAAACTCCTGTAGCATTGAAGGATCTAGAATGTCCTCCACCGGTACCCAGCATCTCTCCTCCGGGCCGTACCCCTCCCACTCCACGAGGTACTGAAGGCCCCTCGCCCGACGCCTTGAGTCCATGATGGCTCGTACGGTATACGCCGGGACCCCCTCGATGTCCAGAGGAGGAACCTCCCGCACCTCAGACTGCTGGAGCGGACCAGCCACCACCGGCCTGAGGAGAGACACATGGAACGAGGGGTTAATGTGATAATCAGGGGGGAGTTGTAACCTATAACAAACCTCGTTCAGTCTCCTCAGGACTTTGAATGGCCCCACAAACCGCGGACCCAGCTTCCGGCAGGGCAGGTGAAGAGCCAGACCCGATCCCCCGGTGCATACACTGGGGCCTCACTGCGGTGGCGGTCGGCACTCGCCTTTTGCCTCCTGATGGCCCGTTGTAGCCACACATGGGCAGCGTTCCATGTCTCCTCTGAGTGCCGAAACCATTCATCCACCGCAGGAGCCTCAATCTGGCTCTGATGCCATGGTGCCAGGACCGGCTGATAACCCAGCACACACTGAAAAGGTGATAGGTTGGTAGAGGAGTGGCGGAGGGAGTTTTGGGCCATCTCCGCCGAGGGGATGTAAACCGCCCACTCCCCCGGCCGGTCCTGGCAATAGGACCGCAGAAACCTACCCACATCCTGGTTGACTCTTTCCACCTGCCCGTTACTCTCGGGTGGAAACCTGAGGTAAGGCTGACCGAGTCCCCCAGGCGTTCCATAAACGCCCTCCAGACTCTAGACGTGAATTGGGGACCCCGATCAGAAACTATATCCTCAGGCACCCCGTAGTGCCGGAATACGTGGGTGAACAGGGCCTCCGCAGTTTGTAGAGCCGTAGGGAGACCGGGCAAAGGAAGGAGACGGCAGGACTTAGAAAACCGATCCACAACGACCAGGATCGTGGTGTTACCCCGCGACGGGGGAAGATCCGTCACGAAATCCACCGATAGGTGTGACCACGGTCGCTGTGGAACGGGAAGGGGTTGTAATTTCCCTCTGGGCAGATGTCTAGGTGCCTTGCACTGTGCGCATACCGAACAGGAGGAAACATAAACCCTCACGTCCTTAGCTAAAGTGGGCCACCAGTACTTCCCAGCAAGGCAGCGCGCCGTCCGACCGATGCCAGGATGACCAGAGGAGGGTGACGTGTGAGCCCAACAGATCAAACGATCGCGGACATCAAACGGAACGTACAGACGCCCACCTGGACACTCAGGTGGAGTGGGCTCTGCACGTGACGCCCGCTCGATGTCCGCGTCCACCTCCCATACCACCGGTGCCACCAGGTGAGAAGCTGGAATTATGGGAGTGGGATCTGTGGACCGCTCCTCTGTATCATACAGCTGGGACAGTGCGTCTGCCTTAACGTTCTGGGAACCTGGTTGGTAGGAAAGGGTGAAAACAAAACGGGTGAAAAACATGGCCCACCTTGCCTGGCGAGGGTTCATTCTCCTCGCCGCCCGGATGTACTCCAGATTGCGGTGGTCAGTCCAAATGAGAAAAGGGTGTCTAGCCCCCTCAAGCCAATGTCTCCACGCTTTCAGAGCCATGACAACAGCCAACAACTCCYGGTCCCCCACATCATWGTTTCGCTCCGCCGGGYTGAGCTTCTTCGAAAAGAATGCACAGGTGCGGAGCTTTAGTCGCGTACCTGAGCGCTGAGACAGCACAGCCCCTATCCCTGCCTCGGACGCGTCCACCTCAACTATGAACGCTAAGGAGGGATCAGGATGAGCCAGCACGGGAGCCGAGGTAAACAGAGCCTTCAGGTGACCAAAAGCCCTGTCCGCCCCAGCTGTCCACTGCAGTCGCACCGGTCCCCCCTTCAGCAGTGAGGTAATGGGAGCCGCTACCTGACCAAAACCCCGGATAAATCTCCGGTAGTAGTTGGCAAACCCTAAAAACCGCTGCACCTCCTTTACCRTGGTKGGAGTCGGCCAATTACGCACGGCTGAAATGCGGTCATTCTCCATCTCTACCCYTGACGCTGAAAAGCGGTACCCTAGGAAGGAGACGGACTGTTGGAAGAAYAGACATTTCTCAGCCTTGACGTACAGGTCATGTTCCAACAGTCGACCAAGCACCCTGCGTACCAGGGACACATGCTCGGCGCGTGTAGCGGAGTATATTAGAATGTCATCTATATACACCACTACACCCTGCCTGTGCAGGTCCCTGAAAATCTCATCTACAAAGGATTGGAAGACTGATGGAGCATTCATTAACCCGTACGGCATGACGAGGTACTCATAATGCCCAGAAGTGGTGCTAAATGCTGTCTTCCACTCATCTCCCGCCTTGATACTCACCAGGTTGTAAGCGCTCCTGAGGTCCAATTTTGTGAAGAAGCGCGCCCCGTGTAATGACTCGGTCATACTGGCTATGAGTGGTAGCGGGTAACTGTATTTTACCGTGATCTTATTTAAACCTCGATAATCAATACACGGGCGCAAACCTCCATCCTTCTTCTTTACAAAAAAAAACTTGAGGAGACAGGTGAGATGGAAGGCTGAATGTATCCCTGTCCCAGAGATTCGGTGACATATGTCTCCATAGCCAACGTCTCCTCCTGTGACAGAGGATACACGTGACTCCTGGGAAGTGCAGCTTCTACCAAGAGATCTATCGCACAATCTCCCGGTCGATGGGGTGGTAATTGAGTCGCCTTCTTTGTACAGAAGGCGAGTGCCAAATCGGCATATTCGGGGGGAATGTGCATGGTGGAAACCTGGTTTGGACTTTCCACCGTAGTGGCACCTAAGGAAACACCTACACACCTCCCTGAACACTGACATCCCTTGAGAGCCCTCTATTGCCACGAAATAATCGGATCATGAGAGGCCAACCAGGGAAGACCCAACACAACAGGAAACGCAGGAGAGTCGATCAGGAAGAGACTAATTCTCTCCTCGTGACCCCCCTGCGTTCTCATAGCAATGGGCGCTGTGACCTCCCCAATAAGCCCCGACCCCAAAGGACGACTATCTAAGGTATGTACAGGGAAAGGAACATCAACAGGAACAATAGGGATCCCTAATCTATGTGCCAAGGAGCGGTCAATAAAGTTCCCAGCTGCGCCTGAATCTACTAGCGCCTTATGCTGGGGATKCGGGGAAAACTCAGGAAATTCTATAGGTAACCACATGTGTGCAACAGGGGGCTCTGGGTGAGTTGTGTGCCTACTCACCTGGGATGACCTACCAGTGCTCCGCCTGCTACCTCGACTTCCTGGAGAACCACCCCAGCACCGACCAGCAGTGTGCCCTCTGCGGCCACAGTTGGTGCAGGGAATGGTCCCCCCTCTGGTCCCCCTCATAGCATACCTCCCAACTCCATCGGTGTTGGATCCAAGGTGCTGGGAAATGGAACGGGCGGACCCCGATCCAGACGTCCGCGGGAGGCCAACAGGTTATCCAGCCGGATAGACAAGTCCACCAGCTGGTCCAGGTTGAAAGTGGTGTCCCTGCAGGCTAGCTCCCTACGAACGTCCTCTCGTAAACTACACCTGTAGTGATCGATCAGGGCCCGCTCATTCCATCACGCACCAGCTGCCAGAGTTCTGAAGTCCAGTGCGAACTCTTGAGCGCTCCTCATCCCCTGTCTCAGATGGAACAATCGCTCTCCCGCCGCTCTCCCTTCAGGTGGATGATCAAAAACTGCCCGGAAGCGGCGAGAGAAGTCCTCATAGTCATCCAGAGTCGGGCCKTCCCTTCCCYAGATGGCGTTGGCCCACTCCAGGGCTTTACCAGTCAGGCAGGAGATGAGGGCGCCCACTYTCTCGCGTCCCGAAGGGGACGGCTGAACAGCCRCCAGGTAGAGCTCCAGCTGTAGTAGGAACCCCTGGCACCCGGCAGCTGTTCCGTCATACGCTCCTGGGASCGAGAGCCGAATCCCACTGGGTCCTGACGATGGAAGGGTGGACATCGGTGTAGGTTGAGGTGCGGGCGGAGGTGATGGGGTAKGATTRACAGGAAGACCTCCTCTCTCCCATCTGTCCATTGTTTGCAGCACGCGATCCATGGCTGTCCCTAGACTGTGTAACATGGTCGCTTGCTGCTGGACGCGCTCCTCTACTKGGAGAGAAGGGCTGGCTGCACCTGCTGACTCCATTTGAATGGTCCGTGATTCTGTCAACGATTGTGTGCAGATATGTAGCGGAGTCAGGCGCAGGACACAGGTTTTGAGCAACACAACGGAGTTTACTCAAAAATCAAGCAAAATTCCAAATAGGAATGATAAAAACACACTAGCACATACAACAACCACTAACGATACAAACAATCACGGACAGAACAGAAATGTATGTCAGTGGGTTAAATAGGGAACATGATAGGGGAATTGAAACCAGGTGTGTGTAATACAGACAAAACAAAACGAAACTGAAACATGGATCGGTGGTGACTAGAAAGCCGGTGACGTCGACCACCGAACACCACCCGAACAAGGAGAAGGGCCGACTTCGGCGGAAGTCGTGACAGCCAGCTTAGCAACTGCTCAATCATCACCCCGCTCTACAGCCGCAGGTAATCAGCTAGGTCTAGGATTAGGTCCCCCTTGTCCATATAATGTTATTTATTAGGCAAAGCTGATCCTAAGTCAGCAGTCCTACTCTGAGATGCTTGATACATATGACCCCTGGTCAAGAGTGAGCTGGCAAATGGACTGGAGGGTTGTTGGCGTCCAAGTATCCTAGTTGCCATCTCTTGCCGTTGTGCCCTAGCCTAGATCAAGGCACTTATCTTGCCTAAATCTGCTCCAAGGGCGCTTCTGCACTGTGGCTGGCTGACCTTGGTTTTTAACGTGTCTGTGTCTCAGGATGTTGAGTTAAAATAAAAAGACAAATTATCATAATCTACAAAGAAAAAGGGCAAAATATTTTTTGCTCCAGGTATATGATCTTCTGGGCGTCTCTCAACCTGCTCACCTTTTCTGTCATGGTGGCTGTGTACGCACGCATCTATGTCTACGTGCGACGTCAGGGTAAACGGATGTCTCAGCATACCTCCCACCATCTGAGGCACAATGAGACTGTCGTCAATCTCATGAAGACTATCTCTATTGTACTGGGTGAGGGAGTGTGATCTGGAACTGGCCTGGAAGGTACACTTCCAAGAGGATGTGATGCTAATGAAATGAATACTGTTTAACACTCGTGGCATTTTATTTGACTGTTTCTATTCTCAAAAAATGTCCATTCCATGCACATCCCTACTTACAACTTACTCATTGCTGAAAGGTACCTAACCTTTTTCTAGAACTTTGCAATTCTCTAAACCATACATACTATTTTAATGTAAGGTAGTGGTGAACATAATCGTTTGTTTTAATTGACAAGTGAATGGCATGGTTATGGCATATCCTTTCATGTTTTCCTCCTTGGCTTCTCTCCTCTCCCTAGGAGTGTTTGTCATATGTTGGACACCGGGCCTGATGACTCTGTTGGTAGATGGGATCATGGGTAAAGACAGCCATGCCGTGACCTATGAGAAGTACTGTCTGATCCTGGCTGAGTGTAACTCCCTGGTTAACCCTATTATCTACTCCTTCCTGGATGAGGAAATGAGAAGGAACTTTAAGTGTATCCTGTGCTGCCTGTGTAGGAGGAGCTCTGACCACCAGGGGGAGCAGTCACCTGTGGAGTTCAACACACTGCAACCAGAGGTAGGTTACCACAGAAAGATTAAGGGTCAGCTCTTTCAACCAAAACAATCCTGTATTTCCCGGCATCCTATCTCCCTACCTCCTTCTCAACTGTATTGAAGTAGTAGGTCCAAGGTCCCTTGGGCTCTATGCACCTTCTTGTCTAATGGTTTTGAGAACGAGGTGAAAGGGTGCAAGAATCAAGTAAAGATTGAGATAGAACCCCATTACGGTGCTATGGGCTCTAACTTTTTACACAGTGTATGGGTTCTAATCATGCTTTTCAATTATGCTTTTTGTTGTGTTCTCCGACATCTAAAAATGTGTTATTCTTGCTTTTACTTCGCAATGGTTTATTAACATGACACGTTTTCTCTAATGTTTCTGTCCTTCAGTGTGTTTTAACCTAGATTTTAATTTCTTACAATGATTCAAAAGCTGGAGCTTTATTTTTGCAACAACAAAAAAACTATTGGCGAGGGGTGACCAAGAATGTTTTTCTTTACCTGTTATGGGATTTTTATGAATAAATGACTAAAATATGTATACATTTGAATTAGTAGTATTCTGTTTAGTTATATTTCTATGTTACTGTATGGATGAATGAACCTATGAATCATAATGCTGAATATAATGTGTTCCTTGTTAGAAAGAATGGAGTTATCTTCAGACAGGCTGGAATGATGTGTTCTTACAGGAAATTCTGTCTCTACCCAGGGAGGGGTGAGACCTTGGGCTGGTTGCAGATTGTTTAACAGGTGGCAGACAAAATAAGAACGCTAACTGTACTGCTATTGTATCTGAGAGGAGGAATGACATTTTAAAACTTATGACGTCAGTTTTATTATATAACCTGATGTAAATTGTACTATGATCAGTACTCTCAATAAACGCTATTAATTGATTGATTTTGAGACTGATTTCTGTCCATTTTATGTTAATAAGTATCTTACAAATTCTTAGAGTGTTTTAATTGAATTGGTTGATAACATATATGAATTCAATTCCTTTAACATTACCCCAAGCTGCTCTGGCTTGAACTTTGACTGACACTTATTCCAACTCCTTATTCCAATGGATTATTCGATGCTTGTAATCGCTCTCTCTGCTTGGTCCTCTTCTGTGACTTTATTTCCACAATCAACATTTGAATACCTTTCCTTTTCCTGAGGGAGAACAAACTTTAGACTGAGAGGCTACATACAGCAACACCATTGTGTAATATTTTCTCCAGAATGCGTTGGTTTGGGTTGTATAAGGGGCTCTGTTGTGGCAAAATAGATTTGTCTGCCATCATTACATGATTTCTGAAAGATGAGAGCTTTGTATTCCAAATGTTCGTTTTTTTTGGTATAGACTACCAATAATTTTAATATAAAGACGAAATGGTAACGCTATAGACTTTAACCGAGCACTTTCTGCTGTCACAGCGTGCCACTATCTTTGTGAACAATTACTATTTATGATATTGAGCAATATTGTGTGTCTGCCTCTACACAGAGATACAGTGCCTTCAGAAAGTATCAACAACAAAAAAATATGTACAGTATATATTTGATATATAAATTATTCATAGCCCTTGACTTATTCCACATTTTGTTGTTAAAGTCTGAATTCAAAATGTATTAAATGTTTTTTCTCACCCATCTACACAGAATACCCCATAATGACAAAGTGAAAACATTTTTGTAGAAATGTTGCAAATATATTGAAAATTAAAAACATAAATATTTTATTTACCAGTCAAAAGTTTGGACACACCTAGTCATTCCAGGGTTTTTCTTTATTTTTACTATTTTCTACATTGTAGAATAATAGTGAAGACATCAAAACTATGAAATAACTTGGGGTGAAACGGTTCACAAAACTCACGGTTCGGTACGATACGTTAGTGGTGTCATGGTTTCGATACATCAACAAAATAAATGCCTGAGAAATATGTAATTTGTATTTAGATTTTCCATTTATGCATCCAGGGGATACAGTCCACTTCCCTGTATGAAGTCACCTCCTCCTCTATGACCTTGACCTTTGGCTTGGTTCCCTGCTTCTGGGTCGTGAACAACTCCCCAAAAAGCTCAGCCATGGCAGACTTCTTTTCTGGAGGAGAACCCCTGTCGTCTGCCGTCTCTGGAGAGGGGTTGGCTCCTGTGGTATCTGTGGCTTGACCCTGCAGAATTAAATTAGATGAAAATTACTATCGCTGAAGTGGCTTTAAAAATATGATTTGTTGTTAGAAATATATATCAGACACTATTATGACAATTACAAGTATTACTTTATAATTCATTGTTAAATCACTAATTAATAAATCTCACATTTAACTAAATAAATACAATACCTGTTGTATATTGGTCACAATCTCTGCTGTGAGTTCATTGTAGACTCTCAGACGAGCAGCAGCATCCAGGTGCAGCAGGGACTTGAACCAGGGGTCCAAAGAGGTGCTCTTGTGTAAGAAGTCTTGGACACCAGAGTCAGCATATCTAGGCTCCGGGTTAACTCTGATAGCAGTCTTGACATCCCTTACTGCAGATTCATCAGATGCCACCATTGATTTCAGGATCATTGTTTTCATAGGCAGGACCATGGAAACTGATGGAATGTTCACAGTGCATTTCAGTGTTGTGACTGTTTTGAGAGGTTTGCACACTTTGATAACTTCCTCTGCTAGTTAAGACTGTCAAAGTCACAATATCTTTGACATTCTTCCTCACAGCTTGATCAGTCAGTGTAGAATACACCGCAACTTTCTGCTCAAGGTATCTCTCAACCATGTCATGGCTTGAATTCCATCTAGTAAGGACATCTTGGATTCGTTTGTGGTTTGGCAGCTCCAGCATCTCCTGTTTTGTCTTGAAAACATGTGCAGCAGTTGTGCTTTTATGAAAGATGGATACCACCTTCCTGATCTTTGCTAGGAGGCGAGAGATTGGATTCAATGACGTTGCTTTTTGAGATGCTAGATTAATAACGTGAGCAAAGCATCCTATCTGGTGTCCCAATCCAGCTAGTGCAACTGCATTTACAATATTTCTAGCGTTGTCAGTGGTCACAGGAATCGTTACGTTATCCCACTGCAACTACTTCCCTTAGCTCTTCCCCCAAGTTTACACTGGTGTGACCACTCTCAAGGGCACGTGTTTGAAGGACATTACTTTTAATCTCCCACTCTGCCGTAAGGTAGCTCTGTAGCTCTAGACGTCCAACTGTCTGTTAGAGCAACAGACCGCGTTTCTGAAAACTCGCTCTTAAATTGTTATTTTGTTGTATAAGGCAGGTATTAATGTCTGGGCAAAATGTGTACGGGAAGGAATAGTGAAGCGCGGCTCGACCACTTTAAACATGTTTCTGAACCCCGCATTCTCTACCACAGAGAAGGGTCTCACATCTGCCGCTATGAATTTTGCTATTGCTGCGTTGATTTCTCCCTACCGGAGTCAGCCGCATATTTTTGCCTGAAGGCTGTGGGTAGAAGTGTTTGCCGTTTTATTTTTTTCGCCAAGTCCTACCGATTTGCACTTTAGGGTGATGTCGGCGCAAATGAGTAGTCATGTAACTCGTATTGCCACTCGAATAGGCTATCGGCAATGAACAGAGCCTACATGTTGTGGAAATTTTATCCACCACTCGTTGGCAATCCCCGTTATAGTTTACAGGGAAACCGGAATGTTCCCAGACGGCAGACCTGAATGATACTGGGGCGTCTTCTAGTTCTGGCTCGCCAATGCTTGCTATGTTGCTCCTTTGCATTTAGTTAACTGCTAATTCTCCCATAAACTAATTGCTGCTATGACGTTCTCTTAGCTCTGTTCTCGTAGGAGTTAAATAACTAATGAGCGGAGCTGCGAGACGAAAAAACGTATTTATGTTCCTACGTTAAAACTTCTTATGGCTGCAGAGGCAGTATTGAGTAGCTTGGATGAAAGGTGCCCAGAGTAAACGGCCTGCTCCTCAGTCATAGTTGCTAATATATGCATATTATTATTGGATAGAAAACACTCTGAAGTTTCTAAAACTGTTTGAATTATGTCTGTGAGTATAACAGAACTCATATGGCAGGCAAAAACCTGAGAAGAAATCCAACCAGGAAGTGAGAAATCTGAGGTTGGTCGATTTTCAACTCATCGCCTATTGAATGCACAGTAGGATATGGATATGTTTGCACTTCCTACGGCTTCCACTTCCGCTTCCACTGGCAACAGTCTGTAGAACCTTGAATGAAGCTTCTACTGTGATGTGGAGCCGGATGGGAGCTGTTTGAGTCAGTGGTCTGGCAGAGAGCCAGGTCCTGGTCACGTGCATTTCACATGATAGGGACCTACGTTCCATTACTTCTATAGACACAAAGGAATTCTCCGGTTGGAACGTTATTGAATATTTATGATAACAACATCCTAAAGATTGATTCTATACTTAGTTTGACAAGTTTCTTCGACCTGTAATATAACTTTGAAGTTTTCGTCCGACGTTCAGCTGGACCTGCACGAGTGTTTGGATTTGTTTACCAAACACGCTAACAAAAATAGCTATTTGGACATAACCGAACAAAACAAACATTTCTTGTGGAAGTGGGAGTCCTGGGAGTGCATTCCGACGAAGAACCGCAAAGGTAAGTGAAGATTTATAATGCTTTTTATGAGTTTTGTTGACTGCACAACTTGGCGGGTAACTGTATGGCTTACTTTTGTGGCTGAACGCTGTTCTCAGATTATTGAATATTGTGCTTTTGCCGTAAATCTTTTTGAAATCTGACACAGCGGTTGCATTAAGAACAAGTGTATCTTTAATTCTATGTAAAACATGTATCTTTCATCAGTTTATGATGAGTATTTATGTTATTTGACGTGGCTCTCTGCAATTTCTCCGGATATTTTGGAAGCATTTCTGAACATGGCGCCAATGTAAACTGAGGTTTTTGGATATAAATATGAACTTAATCGAACAAAACATATGTATTGTGTAACATGAAGTCCTATGAGTGTCATCTGATGAAGATCATCAAAGGTTAGTGATAATTTTATCTCTATTTCTGCTTTTTGTGACTCCTGTCTTTGGCTGGAAAAATAGCTGTGTTTTTCTGTGATTTTGCGGTGACCTAACATAATCGTTTGTGGGCTTTCGCTGTAAAGCCTATTTGAAATCTGACACTTTGGTGGGATTATCAACAAGATTACCTTTAAAATGGTATAAGATACATGTATGTTTGAGGAATTTAATTATGAGATTTCTGTTGTTTGAATTTTGGCGCCCTGCACTTTCACTGGCTGTTGTCATATCATCCCGTTAACGGGATTGCAGCCATTTAATGACATTTTTTTTTCTACGATGATATATACATTTCTTTTTTCCCCCTAGCTGAATATATGATTAATGTATTGTTCGGTTCGCAGTGCATACCGAACCCGTGCACGGTGGACCCTGTACCGAACGGTTCAATACAAATACATCACAGTTTCACCCCTAGAAATAACAATATGGAATCATGTAGTAACCAAAAAAGTGTTAAACAAAATATATTTTATATGAGATTCTTCAAAGTAGCCACCTATGCCTTGATGACATCTTTGCCACTCTTGGTATTCTCTCAACCAGCTTCATGAGGTAGTCACCTGGAATGCATTTCAATTAACAGGTGTGCCTTGTTAAAAGTTAATTTGTGGATTTTCTTTCCTTGTTTAATGCGTTTGAGCCAATCAGTTGTGTTGTGACAAGGTAGGGGTGGTATACAGAAGATAGCCCTATTTGGTAAAAGACCAAGTCCATATTATGGCAAGAACAGCTCAAATATGCAAGAGAAATGACAGTCCATCATTACTTTAAGACATTAAGGTCAGTCAATTCGGAAAATGTCAAGAACTTTCAAATTTCTTCAAGTGCAGTAGCAAAAATGGATCTGATCCCAGCCGTGACCCTAAACAACGACGCCTTAAAAGGGGCAAACGAGGCGGTCTCCTGGTCAGGCTTCGGAGACGGGCACATCGCGCTCCACTCCCTAGCATACTACTCGCCAATGTCCAGTCTCTTGACAATAAGGTTTAGAAATCCGAGCACGGGTAACATTCCAGAGAGACATCAGGGATTGTAACGTTCTTTGCTTCACGGAAACATGGCTCACTCGAGAGACGCTAACGGAGTCGGTGCAGCCAGCTGGTTTCTTTCACGCATCGTGCCGACAGAAACAAACATCTTTCTGGTAGAAGAGGGGCGGGGTGTATGCCTTATGATTAACGAGACGTGGTGTGATAACAACATATAGGAACTCAAGTCATTTCTGTTCACCTGATTTAGAATTCCTCACAATCAAATGTCGACCGCATTATCTACCAAGGGAATTCTCTTCGATTATAATCACAGCCGTATATATTCCCCCCCAAGCAGACACATCGATGGCCCTGAACAACTTTATCTGACTTTATGTAAACTGGAAACCACACACCCTGAGGCTGCATTCATCGTAGCTGGGATTTTAACAAGGCTAATCTGAAACTAAACTCCCTAAATTCTTCAGCATATCGATTGTGTACCGGTGGTAAACCTTGTCATTGTCTTAATCACTAATCTTCGCGCACGCATGTATAAGGCCCTCCCCGCCCTCCTTTCGGAAAGCTGACCACGACTCCATTTTGTTGCTTCCAGCCTACAAACAGAAACTAAAACAGCAAGCTCCCGCGCTCAGGTCTGTTCAACGCTGGTCCGACCAATCTGACTCCACGCTTCAAAGACTGCTTCGATCACGTGGATTGGGATATGTTCCGCATTGCGTCCAACAACAACATTGACGAATACGCTGATTCGGTGAGCGAGTTCATTAGAAAGTGCATTGACGATGTTGTTACCCACAGCAACGATTAAAACATTCCCAAACCAGAAACCGTGGATTGATGGCAGCATTCGCCGTGAAACTGAAAGCGCAAACCACTGCTTTTAACCAGGGCAAGGTGACCGGAAACATGACAGAATACAAACAGTGTAGCTATTCCCTCCGCAAGGCTATCAAACAAGCTAAGTGCCAGTATAGAGACAAAGTAGAGTCGCAATTCAACAGCTCAGACACAAGAGGTATGTGGCAGGGTCTACAGTCATTCACGGATTACAAAAAGAAAACCAGCTCAGACACAAGAGGTATGTGGCAGAGTCTACAGTCAATCACGGATTACAAAAGAAAAACCAGCCCCGTCGCGGGCCAGGATGTCTTGCTCCCAGACAGACTAAATAACTTTTTTGCTCGCTTTGAGGACAATACAGTGGCACTGACACGGCCCGCTACCAAAAACTGCGGGCTCTCCTTCACTGCAGCCGAGGTGAGTAAAACATTTAAACGTGTTAACCCTCGCAAGGCTGCAGGCCCAGACGGCATTCCCAGCCGTGTCCTCAGAGCATGCGCAGACCAGCTGGCTGGTGTGTTTAAGGACATATTCAATCAATCCTTATCCAGTCTGCTGTTCCCACATGCTTCAAGAGGGCCACCATGTTTCCTGTCCCAAGAAAGCTAAGGTAACTGAGCTAAACGACTACCGCCCCGTAGCACTCACTTCCGTCATCATGAAGTGCTTTGAGAGACTAGTCAAGGACCATATCACCTCCACCCTACCTGACACCCTAGACCCACTCCAATTTGCTTACCGACCCAATAGGTCCACAGACGACGCAATCGCAACCACACTGCACAATGCCCTAACCCATCTGGACAAGAGGAATACCTATGCGAGAATGCTGTTCATCGACTACAGCTCAGCATTTAACACCATAGTACCCTCCAAACTCGTCATCAAGCTCGAGACCCTGGGTCTCGACCCCGTCCTGTGCAACTGGGTCCTGGACTTCCTGACGGGCCGCCCCCAGGTGGTGAGGGTAGGTAACAACATCTCCACCCCGCTGATCCTCAACACTGGGGCCCCACAAGGGTGCGTTTGAGCCCTCTCCTGTACTCCCTGTTCACTCACGACTGCGTGGCCATGCACGCCTCCAACTCAATCATCAAGTTTGCGGACGACACTACAGTGGTAGGCTTGATTACCAACAACGACGAGACGGCCTACAGGGAGGAGGTGAGGGCCCTCGGAGTGTGGTGTCAGGAAAATAACCTCACACTCAACGTCAACAAAACAAAGGAGATGATTGTGGACTTCAGGAAACAGCAGAGGGAGCACCCCCCTATCCACATCAACGGGACAGTACGCCTCTTCAACCTCAGGAGGCTGAAGAAATTAGGTTTGTCACCAAAAGCACTCACAAACTTCTACAGATGCACAATCGAGAGCATCCTGTCGGGCTGTATCACATTCTGGTAAGATACCATTAAACGGTGTCATTTTATTTGTTTAAATGTCACAAGAGCATAGATGTAGTGATAAAAATAAAACTCAACCAACCCCAAATAATGAAAAGCACAAATATTTTATTTGTTTTTTTCTTCTAATAAGGAGCACTACAACTTGTCATTCTTAATACTCGTTCTAGAACAATTCTAAAGTTGAGGTATAAAAGGAGTTCATACAGACTCACAGGTCTTGAAACAGTGGGGTTTTATATACAAGAGAAACTGAGAGACAGAGGTAGAGAGAGACGAGGTGGTATTTAAAATACAGTGGTACGAAGAGGGAGAAATATACAAAGATACTAATAAAACAAATGACACATTACAGTAAACCTTTTATCGTTTGATTTGGTACTGTGGAATTCTACGGTCGCAGGTAGAATCAAAGAATTAGAATGGTAGAATATTCTGTGGTAGAATCCTACAGTAGGTTGACTCAGTATTGGCTCAACCTGTGTAGCTCTATTTTTGCATTGAACTGTACCGTTACTACAAAATACTGGGAGAACTCAAATTCACCAATGATGGGTAACCATATCAAATGGGGTCAATCCTGACTGAATGGCTGAAATTAAATGGATAAGGGAAATCGAGGGATTTCTAAAATGTGTGTGAAGGACGTTTTTTCTCAAGTTCCAATTGGAATTTACACAGCACCAAACTACAATACCCATAACCCCCACACTGCAACCCCAACTAACAAATTAAAATATGCAAATAATCATAAAAAATAAAATAACTTGACCCCAACCTCAGGAGAACATTAATGACCAAACAACCAGGCAATTCACCCAAAAGGAAAAGCAAAAATAAAGCATTGGGTTTATAAAAAGAGAAAAACAAACATTCCACAATCTGTACAGTGACATCCATTTATGACTGGTAGAAAAAGACAGGAAGAGAGGACTAATTTGGTGTAGTAGTGGTAGCATTATTTGTGAGATATAAGCCATATGAAATGTTTATAATATGACAGTAAACAAGGACACTAATTTGGGTAATACAATATAAGAGCTCTCTGTAACGATGTCTGTATTTAACAAAACCCCAATTTTACATTTAAAATGTCTGTATATATGTTTAATATATAGAGTTTGTCCTTTCTTTATCAAAATGCCCGGTACTCTTAACAGTTGATGTATGATTGTAAAAAAAGAATTWAAAAAAAAGCTGAATAAAAACTACAAAAAGAAATGATAGATAAACTCTGATTTGACTCTAAAGACTACCTTGTTTATCATAAAACCAGTGCTGCCTTTTTGGTAAAAGTTATTAAGAACAGTAAAGCCCTTGCTGATTGGCCATATCATAGGGCTAACCAATAGGACCCATTTTTACCAGCGGATTCTGAGATGGAGTCAAGGGAGAAAACATGCCTTCCCATGGAACAGGTGCTCTCTACGGCAACGATGCTCTGTCTCCACAGCAACGATACAATCAATTCTTTAGCACTGGTGTGACGGACATAACAGCCCCCCCCCCCCCCCCCATATAACCCCAAACTTAAACACCATTAGGCCTGACAATACCATTTAAAAAAAAATACAAATACAATTCCCTCTACCAAAACTGGAGACTTTTTATTCACCAACTTTTTGGTGTGAAATATAATCATCATAATTACATTATTGATAACTGGTATTTTTGGTACGACGCAAAGTTGTAGTGTAGCCTGTGAGCTAAACAGATTATTATGAGTAGATGCTAGTTTTCAAGCATGTCTGGACTGGGGACTTGTCCCTATTGGCTAAGTTCAGGCAGTAGCATCTCCCCATATCACTTGGTTTTAAAAGGTTTTCGCCCTACTGAACAATACCCTGCTAGTGGGGAGGCCACAGTTGTTAAATACACCAAAGAACTGATTAAAAATATATATGTAAAGGCTGAATCTACACTAGATGTACTCCATAACCGCTTTGTGACTTCACGCACTTCGGTGCACGTCGCACACCCCAGGAAAGTTCTGATCCAGAGACCGTTTGGTGGAGTATAAACCCAGGGTCCTATTCATTAGTGTACACCGTAAGCTAAATGTTTCGCACCGTAGCAAAGGCAAACGAAAACAAGCATTTCTTGTTGGACAAATTCAGGTAAGTCCCTCCCTGTTTCAGACAGTTTTGTTCCTAATGAATACAGCCCAGACTTACACCATAAGGCTGGGCCGTATTTATTAAGCCCTCCCGACAGACATCTGAGAACTCTGTACATACAGCATAACGCATCTACTCCTTTTTGGTCTGTGTCTTTGAGAAAACAAACGTGAAGAAGCTAAATAACTTGAATATTTAAATGAGAACCATCACTGAACACCTAAAAAAGCCTACATGCATTGGAAGACTGTCACAAATATTTTAAAACATTTTCATGTCACATTTCCCCCCCCCCAATGACATAGCTATCTCTGCCACAAAACATATTTCACCATCCCAACAAACTTTGTTTATTTGGTGGCTGGTGCATTTCTTTGTGAAACAGCATTAGGAGAAAAAAAAAAGGGCTACAATCAACTAAAAGTAGTTGACAGACAGAGGAAAGTAACGTCTACAAAGAGTCTACAGCTTTTGATGACTAAGCGAAAGGGGGACGCAATAGAAACGACCTCTGGAGGACTAAAGAGGATCGTTAATTTCCCCACTCCCTTCATCTTCAGTCCTGTCCTCAAGCCTACTGTATGCTCAACTCCCCAGAACTACTGTCACCAGGTAGAAGCACCTGGAAAAAGGTGCAAAAGTTTGTGCTTGACAGATCTGTGTCCATGTTCCATATGAGGGGTTGTAAAATATGGGTGGTGTGTGCATATCTGACCTATAAAGCACTCACTTAAAAATCGTCCCCCCAAACTGAAAGCATCAGCAATACTAAAAGATCGAAGGTGTCTTTGTGTTACTAGTTGGTTCTCAGAGGAACAGAAGGAGGGTGACAACTATCAGGTTGGGGGAAGGAGAGAGGACATCACTTTGGTACAAGCAAGGTGAGCAGAGCTCGTCTTGTGATCCGTATCGCCACAGCGCCTGGCGTTAGAGTGTGTGACCACTATCACATGCATCAACACCAGAACCTCACAAGGGATAGGTAATGGACAGGCTGTGAACACTGTGTGGAGTTGACATGAACATATACACAGGTAATGTACAGACATCAGTGATCATCACCTGCCCTACACAGCCAGGTTGGTTGGGTTAGTAGTTACCCAAAGGTCCTGGAAGCGGCGAGGGGTTATGATGTCATGATCAGGCGCCAGTCTGTCTTCATATCGAATTTTAGGAGAGGAGACTAAGGAGCCTCCAGAATTTCTGTAGGATGGAAGGAAGGTAAATGTCTTCTGTTCACTTGTCCATCTTAACGGTCCACAGAAGTGTGTACAGTGCCTGGCATGAGTTGCCCAGTCCGGACCGGTAGTGGAGAGGCGGGCAGGAAGGAGGATGGGGGGGGCGGGCGGTGGTAAGTGGGTAGTGGTCAGAGCAGACACCAAAAGAAAGCTGTCTCTGTGGTGGAAGAAAAGGTGTGTGTGTCTCAGTTGGAGGTGTCAGAGTGAACGCTGCCAGGGGGGCCTGGTGGAGAGGTGACGGAGGAGGGTTGGGTGTTGTCCTGCCAGCTGTTGCTAGGCTAGAAGTAAAGAACCAGGAGAAAAAAACAAAGGCAGTTTTGTTAAACTTTTTAATATAGGTGTGTTGTGACCCTAGTAAAATCCACTTGTAAAACGCTCCAAATACATTTGCCTGGACTACAAATACTTTGTTGATAGGCATGCATTTCTTTCGGTCTAAATAAAAGGGATACAAAAAGAAAGACAATAAGGGAGGTTTGACTCACGTCGAGGCGGCGTGGGACGTAGAGGGAGCTAGTGGTCAGCTCCTCATAGCCTGCCGTCAGGTGTGTAGCACGGTGCAGGGTATCCACCTGGAGGGAGATGAGACAGGCGCCATCAGGCGAGATGCATGCACACACACACTTTCCTTGTGGGGAATTTCAGGTCCCCACAAGCGTAGAAAAACCCTCCCACACAAGAGATGGGTTCAAAAATAATTTGTTTCCTTTCAAATACTTTGAGCTTGTTTGATTGAGCCTGCCTGTTTGGAGTGCCACATGGGCTTGGTTCCGTTGTGCCACGCAAGCTCAATCAAAGTGTTTGGAAGTTAACATACCATTTGAACCCAGGTCTGGCACGCACACAAACGTACTTGCGCATCAATCAGGGGATAGTGTCACACAAACACAGGTGGTCATGAAAGGAACTTTAAAGCTTCCACAAACCTCTGCTGTATCTGTCAACGCAAAAGCAGCATGGCTCTTGGTTTGGACTTCTGGTTCCCTACTAGCTAACCTCTACTCACTTGTCTGTACAACCCTCACTTTGGGTTCATACACTCTCTGCCGTCACAGTTCTAACGTTAAAAGCCAATATCTTGTTCCTGCATTAATTCATTCCAAGATTGATGAGATGAAATTATTTCCATCTAAACTATCACACAATTTGTTGTATTCTCAGTCATCACTGATGGAATGCAGAAAATGCTGCCTACCGTCCGGTTAGCCAGGGAGAATCTCAAATTGCATGTGTCCCCTCTCCTCGCCTCCTTATCAAAACCTCTCTCCGGGATGAGAAAGCCAGCGGTCTCTCCCCTCTGACACTCTCCTCCAATGTGTTCTGAGAAGGATGCGAGGGGAGCGGACTCGACGACTCAAGTTAATGCAACTGAGGATTTTCCCTCAGCCGCTCTGACACTGATCGTCAGGCTGTTTACAGCAGAAATATGTGGCTCCTCTTCAACAACAACAGTGCACTTCCACAGGTTTACAAACAGCACAGTGACGAGGTGGAGGGTAACAACAACAGCAGAGTAATGAGGGAGTAGAGGGGGCCTTAGGCTTCCGTGGTGACAGGATGGAGAGAGATAGCCATGGGCTGCATGCGTCCAAAACGGCACCATCTCTCTCAAAAGTCGTGCACTACATAGGGAATGCCATTTGGAGAAGCAAATGTGGACATAGAGCGATGAAATGGATGGATAAATAACAGTAAGGTAGGCACACCAAAGGCTTAACTGAAAAAAAGGTTATGTGGAGGGGGCTGGAGAGAGAGGGGAGGAGGGTCAAAATGCACCACGAGGTGTGTTTCTCTACTAAGTGGAACAGGGACAGGTGCCACAGGGGGTCTTGGGTTGGGTGTTTAGGAATCAGGGGTGATGCTAGGGCAGGGGTGAGGAGAGGGAGGTTGGGGTCATCATAGCTAGTAGGTGCTAGGAGGAGCTGGTGTCCAGGAATTTTTGGGTCACTGGTTTTGGGGTGGCAAAGTCCTTGAAACCTCCCCAAAATGCCCTGTTTTTTCAGAAATCTTGTTTGAACAAATTCCAGGATTGCCTTCACTATTCACTCCTGATTCCAGAAATCCTCCAACCATGATTTCATGAAAACCAGGACATTTTGGGAACGTTACAGGAATTGTGCAACCCTATAGGGACTGGGTTGGAGGGGGTTGTGGTTGGGGCATTGAGGCAGGCTTTCCTAGAGGTCCTCAGTGCCTACCTGGGGCTGCAGAGAGGGGGCGATGTTGAGGACGGCCTCCCCAGCCCCGTTGACGTTCGAGGGGTGCAGGCCAAGGTAGGCAGCAGCTGCAGCGTCGCCTGCATGAGACAAGCTGTATGACCCCGACGACCCTGCAGGCAACACACGCTGTGTCAGCCAATCAGGCATCTCAGTGTGGCTCTGTCAGTCAGACACCTCTGTGCAGCCGTGTCAGCCAAATCAGGCACCGGAGTGTGCCAGGGGTTAGAGATCACAGTTCAACCAGGAAGTTAAAGGACACTGGCTTTTGAAAAGAGACAGTCATACCCGTGCTCACAAACCGTTTGCTAGTGTTGAAAACATGAGGATCGTGGACCACAGTCAGAGTATTTAGAATGGGTTGAGCAGTGAATTAGTCCCTCGTGACACAGCCTTCTGGGTGCCAAGATGATCCAACACATGTACAGATGGATCCTCAATTTCCACCTTCCTCACATTGTTGTGAATGAAGTATGAGACGAGCGCAGGAGAATATGAAAATGGCCAAACTATAGGCCAACTGCAACTTTCTTGTTTGAAACGGACCAAAATCAAGACAACACAAATATGTCTTATTACATGAAAAAAACGCAGGTCAACGTTTTAGTTACACTGTAACAAGCGAGCATCATAAAGTGGAAGTCAGACATTTTTAGTTGGTAAGTCTTGAGTCCTAATACTCGACAGTCCACCAGCGAGCTGTAATCTTACTACAGGAGATGCAGGAGGCAGACCATAGAAATAGAATCCAGATAATATAATAGATTCTATTTCCATGAGGCAGGCACACAGCACAGCTCACAATGACTGAATGGTACATCACCTACCTGCTCCTGTCTGCTTCCTGAGCAAATAGGGGTAGCTGGTACATGTGGGCGCGTGTGTGTGCTTACGTGTGTGTATACTGTACACTAGTGTGTGTGTGTATACTGTACACTAATGTAAAGGTGTGCTGGCCGCTACATAAAGACAGTTTGCAGTAGTAGTAGGCTAAATAAATGATGACATCGAAAGAGGAAGCGGTGAAATTGAACAGAAACCATTCAGGAAAAAAGAAAATACATTGGTTAATGATTGGAATTGGATTTATGATCAGATGGGGGATGACGGTCATTTCCTACTATGAGTTATTGCTTAGGGCAAGATATAGAGTCAAGATATCTTTATCCCTGAAAATGACCACTTTCTACAACAATAAAGCAACTTTTAACGAGGATATTATCAATCTGGTTCAAAGTAAGATAGTCTAAATAATCTCTCCTCTATAGAAAACCTGTGAGTGCAATAACATCACAGCAAGGCATCAGACACCAAACAAGCAGAAGAACAGTAGAAAAGTCTGATGGAGAGCCAGACAGAGAGCGAGCCAGACAGAAAGAGTCCTCGTTCCATGTATGTGGTTCTACACTTCGGCCAGTGTGTGTGGTCTACACTTCTGCCAGTGTGTATAAACTAGTGTGTGTGTGTGTAATAGCATGAACATCAGCTGATTGGTGTGAGGAGGCAGGGTGATTGAGATATGGATGGAGGGGTGGGGGTCAGGGGTGGTTGGAAGGGGCACACGGTACCTGAGTTGGGCGTCGCCGGAGAGTTAGCCTGGCTAGCCTGCGCCGACACGCTGGCAGCATCCACCGCTGTTTTAACTGCGTAGAGGTTCGCTTCCTCCTGGAACTTACCAATGTTCTTCTTGTACCGTATTCTCTTGTTGCCGAACCAATTAGAAACCTGAGGGGGAAGACGGATAGACCAGTGTATTAGTCGGTGTTTCCCTTAGATTTCTTTCCAAGTTTGTATTCATCAGTGCACGCCGTAGCAAAATGCTTCCCAACGGAAAACGAAAACAAGCGTTTCATACTGGAAAATGTCAGGTAGTCCATCCCTGTTTCAGTACATTTTCAGTCACCWGACACTTTCAATTGAAAMCAAATAAAGCCAAATTATTTTAGGCAGGGGAACAGACTACCTATACATTAGAAGGGGAAAAGCTGGTTTCAGTACTGATAAGTCCACTGGCAGCAGAAGCGTGTGGTGCGGTACAGTGGTGCGGTACCTGTGAGACTGTGATGGCACACTTCTTGGCCAGCTCTTCTTTGGCCTCCTCACTGGGGTAGGGATTGGACAGGTGGGAGTAGAAGTACTCGTTCAGCACCTCTGTAGCCTGCTTGTTGAAGTTACGCCTCTTACGCCTGACAGAGACATTGATACGAGACACACACAAAGTCAGTCAGACAATATTCATCTCGGAATWAAAAAAWWAAAAAAAAGCCCTGCAGGTAACAAATTAAATTACAGCAAAACTCTTGAGAAGCACAGACAGACCTAGCGTCAAGGAATCTGGAGCGTAGGATCATGACGGCCTCGCAGGTGCTCTGTTTGAGCTGCATCTGGATGGAGCTGAACTTGCGGTGGATGATGGCCACCATGCGCTCGATCTCCTTGGGAGAAATGGGCCGCGTGCGACTCTGCTCCCTCAGCAGGTTCATCACATGGTTGGTGAACTCACTGCATGCCTGGGGTGTAGGGCGGAGGAAGAGAAGGAGAGGAGGAGGGAGAGATGGGACTTTCAAATAAAATTTGAAACTTAAATTCAGTTATACAAATTCTCAGGAACACACTAATCTTTGAAGGAGAGAGAAATGTGTGTGTGCTGTTCCTATTTCACCAGCTAAGATTGGGAAATCTGTGTAAATGTGTCTCTCCCTCTCTCCTACCTGTTCATATTTCTCCAGCTCAGAGTGGTAGATCTGTCTGATCTGTGCCAGCTTGGCTCTGTAGTCTGAGTGTTCGATGCCGCCGTCGGCACCGGGCGACCCTCCTGCTGCTGCAGCGGCCGCAGCTGCTGCAGCCGAGCCCCCGCCCTTCTCCGGGCCAGACACGCCCTCGGCCAGCAGCATGTTGTCCAGACGCATGATCTGAGGGTCTGGGGGGTCCTCATCCTGAATGCCTCGGATACTCAGCACTTGAGGCGAAAAAAAAGAGAGAAATTCAATATATCAAATCATTCAGGCATTATGGGATAAGGGAACACCATGTCTCAACTGCAACGTCAGACTCATTCAGATTCAGCCCATTATCCTACCCTAGACACTTAACGTGAAGTAGATCTGAGGGAGTTGGGTAGGTATAGGCAATATGGTAGTAAAACTCTCAGATAGAGAATTTGAATGTACTGAAAAAAAAGTTTTCAAATAGGCAAAACTGTATTTTCTCTACTGGAGAGGATGATTATTCAGGGTTCCAGCAGGTGCAAGGGAAGGGAGGACAGCAGGACACTTTATCAATGCTAAAACCTCAAGGAGATGTGCCGAGCTGTCAAAAACAACCCTGCCAACTCTCGTCATTTGCCTATTCGTCCCAAATGGCACCCTAAAAGTAGTGCACTATAAAAGGGGATAGTGTTCTAAATTAGCAGTACCCGATTCTAACACCAGGTGGCAGTGTGGCGCCTCAGTCAGTGGCAGGCTGCCAGTACAGAGCAGAGAGGCAGGCAGGCAGCAGCAATGTGAGACATGGGCGGAGTAATGGGAGTGCATGTGCTGTCACTACAAGCTCGGCTGGCCATAAGTACAGCTTTCAGCCGCTCCGCTATTCCACTGTATTAAACCCAGGACCTCTGTCAGCCCCCAGCCATGCACTCATCTCTCTCTCTCCCTCTCCCTCTCTTACAGATACACACACAAGGAGGCACACAGTACACACTCAGACGCAAAACACAGGTGCAAAAACACACACACTGCTCTCAATGCACACAGACTCCTATACAAAGACACACTTCTAACTCACAGCCTTTGTTTTAACACCATCATGCCATACTGTACATTGTCCTTTCAAGCAACTATGGTAGATGTGCAACCTAACCAGGCTAGCACAGTACATTTTGGCTTGGTTTGGCTCAGTAGAGTGAAGGGGGTATAGGGGGCCTGTAGCGCTCCTGTATTAAAGCCAAGACCAGTTGCTCTCTGAGCCTGTTCTGTCCAACTTACTGCTCTGCTGCTAACAGTGCAGGAATATACACTGAACAAAAATATTTAAAGTGTTGACCTCATGTTTCATGAGATGAAATAATTTGAGAGAAATAAGCTTTTTGTGCATATGGAACATTCCTGGATCTTTTGTGTGCACAAATGTCTTCACATCCCTGTTTGTGAGCATTCCTCCTTTGTCAAGATAATCCATCCACCTGACAGGTGTGGCATATCAAGAAGTTGATTAAAGAGCATGGTCAGTACACAGGTGCACCTTGTGCTGGACACAATACAAGGCCACTAAAAATGTGCAGTTGTGTCACACAACACAGATGTCTCAAGTTGAGAGAGCATGCAATTGGCATGCTGACTGCAAGAATGTCCACCAGAGTTGCTGCCAGAAAACGTAATGTTCATTTCTCTACTATAAGCCGCCTCAGTTGTTTTAGAACATTTGGCAGTACGCCCAACCGGCCTCACAACCGCAGACCACGTGAAACAACGCTAGCCCAGGGTCTCCACACCAGTCTTCTTCACCTGCAGGATCATCTGAGACCAGCCACCCTTACACCCTCTGCCCTCCCAAGCCCATCCATGTGAAATTCATAGATTACGGCCTAATGAATTCATTTCAATTGACTGATTTCCTTATATGAACTGTAAGTCCATAAAATCGTTGAAATTGTTGCATGTAATATTCCTATTTTTGTTCAGTATATAATGTGTGTGTGTATGTTGAAGGGGTTGGGTAAAGCTAGAGACACATTTCCCTCTTGCATGGATTAATAAAGTATCTTTGTTAAAGCCATTACTAGCAGCTGTAAATGCCCTGTTCTGTACAGCTTACAGTTCTGGAACAGAGGAAAAACAGGACAATTCTATTTCTACCAGCTTTGTTCTCTCTGGGTTACCACAGCCATGGGAGAGAGTTATGCTGAACAGTAAATGCATCATCTGGGATATTTCCTGCAGTTCAATGTTAATGATATAGGCCTATCCATTGATTCTTGAAAATTATACACAACAAAGTGGCAGGGTTGCTGTTGGACTCCAACACAAACTCTGGATTGTGGCTTTAACATGTAGTTACTGGACACTTGAGATATAAGGATGTTTGCACAATAAAGTCAGTATCCCTTCTTTTAGTGTACTACTTTAAAGTGCATCCTAACAATTCTGCCCACTCTCTCGCCCATCAGTCTCCACATCCCCTAAACAATGCTCTCCTCTTAACTTCTATCCAACTTTACCTCCTTTTCTATAAACTTTTTTCCTCCCCTGCCGTTGCCCTCTTTTTTTTCTTGTTCCCTGTTTTCTCCATCTAGACCCGCTTTCTCTGTTCTCTCCAAGACACATTCCTTCTCTCTGTTGCTCCCCCTCTCATGGCTCAGGAATGTAGCAGACCCAGCGGACTGAACGAACGACACCGATTGGCCGATCCCTCTCGCCCTCCTTTTCTCTCCCCCTCCACTAACAAAGCTGTACTTTAGTACTTATAGGCTAGTTAGAGAGAAAGTGCTTTTACGATGTGTATGCAAAACATGCACCTACTAGCTACGTTGTCTAAAGTTTGGGGAAGGGCTTGTGAGTAGATTGCTTTAATAGTGTTAGAGGATTAGCCTATCCTGCTATCCTGTGTATGTTGTGCATCTGAGCTCTCCAGTAAGTTTGTAGCTTCCAGAGTGTTTGTGTGTGTGTTCGTGTAGAAGTCAGTGTGAGCTGTCCGGTCCCAGACACTGTTCCAGACTAACCATTTCCCGATCCAGCAGAGGCAGCAGAGAGTGCAATACACTAGAAGCTCAGAATATTCAGACAATGGCTCGAAAAACTTGAAATAATATTTGTTACCTACCAAATACTTTAGCTGCGCTTGACTGAGCTTGTGCATACCAACAACGCCAATGGAATAGTCCCAAAAGGTACAAACCCCACCCATCTAGCACTCCAGGCAAAACACACTTAATCAAATAATTTTCTTTTGGTCCAGTTAGTGTTATACATGGATGCAGTGGTCATAGAAGGAGTCTCTGCTGAGACACACACACACACCCACCCCCCCCCCCAGTTCAGCATTATTATAGCCCCAGCTGTAGCCCCTAATGACCTCAGATTCCACTAATTACTACAATTATTAAGCTGTGATTTCTGACAATCACACACACACACATCTATTAGGGCCGACGCACTCAGTAATGAGCAGTCGTAATGCATTTCCCAATAAAGCAATAAGGAGCTGGTGTTTGCAGCCACAATACAATTCTATAGTTAAACCACACAATAGCACCTAGGGTTAGGCAGGTTATGTGGCATTGAGAGACTGGCAGGGAGAAGAGAAAGACAAAGGCGAGAAAGAGGAGAGCTACAGCCATACTATGAAATATTCAGGCTCTCCAGCTGGGGTTTCCACTGCATACATAATCCTGAAGCTCATTTCTGCTCACAGCAATATCGCTACGCTGTGTAGTAGACACACCTGGTTTCTGCACACAGGCTAGAACGCAAACTGTGCGTAGTAGGCCTAGTAGGTAGCGCAGGTAGGTACAACCACCCTCGCTAGGCCCTCAAACTCAACTCTGGACTTCAAAGCCAGTTCCACTGCATTTTTTACATGGTTTTTATTGTTCCCTCTATTCAGGGAGTGATTTAGACCAGGGACACCAGGTGTGTAATTATGATCAGGTAGAACAAGAAAGCAGCAGGCTCCGGACCTCGTTGGTCAGAGTTGAGAACCCTGGCTCTCGGCCTACATGTGTGGCAGGGTGAGGTTGAAGGCCACCCTAACAGGCAGCAGTGTCTTCAGTACATTAGGGGAGAGGCATGTACCCCGAACACATTCAGGCCATCATCCATCCCTCAGCTCATGGCACACACACACTTTCTACCCACGTCTGTCTTCTCCTGCTCTGTCCTGCATCCCCTTTTCACTCTGACACCCCCCCCCCACACACACTCTTGTATCCCCTTATCTCTCCCCGGCGCCTCCCTCCCTCTGTTCTCCATTTCAGTCGAGTTCTCCATGTGAGCTGCAATCCCTCATGCTGTCAGCCCCCACCTCTCCTCCTCCCTCCCGCCGTCCCCTCCTCCTCTCCCTGTAGACAGACAGGATTAGCATTTTAATTGCCTCAGCTCCCTTGGGTATTCTCAGCCTTTCACTGAGGGAGAAAACCAGGGAGAGAGGGAGGGGTAGAGGGAGAAGGAAAAAATAAAAAAAGGTAAGGATAGGGTAGCCTAGAAGGAGGACCAAGGAGAATTGGAAAAACAAGGGAGTCACAGGAGGAGACATAAAAGCAGAGAAAGGCAGAAAAAAAAATGGCAAGAGGGAACAGCAGAATGATAAGAATGGAAATGCTCCTACTACTATTCCATAACTGGCCATTAATAAATCCAGAAGAAAATAATGGTTGAACAGAAAGAAGGTTAAAAGCTACATATAACCTTCACACAAGAAAAAACAACATACGAGTCAAGGCTTGACATTTAGGCAAATTCGCTGCCAGTACCAAGTGAAAGTCACCCCCCCAAAGAAAATGACTGTCTTAATGCCAATTCAAGAGAAGAGAAGGATGTGCAGTAAACTTTGTGAAATAAATTCACTATGAGCAAAGTTCCATCTATGACGAGGTCGAAAATATGATAGAAAAATATCACATATATAAAACAAAATATCAAATATTTTCAACTTAGGTCTATGACACCCATAGAATTTTATAATGAGTACTCTGTCATTTGAAATTTGATGATGAAAGCAACCTAGTGAGCGTTCTGTGGCATCAGGAAGGAAGGAGTGTAAAGTGACTCTGGGCCCCGGGAAGCAATTGAAGACTGTTACTGAACCCACAGGTTGAATTAGGATCCCTATGCTACAGCGGGAGTCATCCGAGTGCTGTCTGGAGTACTAGTCCTACTCCAAGGGGTATCCTCTCCCATTTTCCCCTCCTCCCTCTAACACAAATAATAACATAGCCCTGGTGTAACAGAGGTGGTGAACCATGCTCAGAACTAACCTTGCCTGAGACCTGAAGACTTCAAGGCTTTAGCTCAACAGGCTAACACAGTCTTGAGACCCTGGTTTGAAACCCAGTCGGTCACGTGCACTGGCAAATATACTGTACAAAAGGTGAGGCTAGCGGTTCATAAGTAAGTAGGGAGCTGAGGGCATCTAACATCTTTAGGTACACAAGGTGTCAATTTGGAATACATTCTCAGGCTCCCGAGTGGCGCAGCGGTCTAAGTGCTGGAGGCGTCAGTACAGACACCCTGGTTCGAATCTGTATCACAACCCGGCCGTGATTGCGAGTCCCATAGGGCGGCGCAGAATTGGACCAGCGACTTCTGGGTTTGGCCGGAGTAGGCCCGTCATTGTATATAAGAATGTGTTCTTAACTGACTTGCCTAGTTGAATAAAGATTAAATAAAACATTTAAACTATTCATTCCACTAAACGTTTTAGTTTTGAGGGGCAGTAGTGTGGAAGGATGTGTCAGGTCCTGCTTTAAGCAGCGTCTGTGGTTGCGTTGGTCCTCTTTACTGAACCCCTGTGGCACACACCCAGGTACACACATGAACACAAAAACAAACAAACGGTCAGTGTACTTCCTGAGTAAGGGAGTGGTGAGCAGTCAATGTCAACACAGTGTGATGAGGGGTGTGAATGGAAGATGTCCCACCCTGGGCAAACACACACACCGAACACCATTAAGCATTAAATCAACCCTTCATTAACTAGAGATGACAACTATGGAGACCAGAGCAAAATCAGGGACAAAAGGCTTCAATCAGATCTAAGCCTATATGGCTCAACACACACCATGTTCTCAGGTGCTCTATATGAGCCTATAGCATCCAACACATTCTCCATAATAAGCATCCACTAGACGAGTGGATGGTAGAGGAGCAGCAGGCATGAGATGAAGAGAGGGGTGAGCGGCAGGAGGGTATTTAGGATTATTTATTTTTTTACCTTTATTTAACTAGGCAAGTCAGTGAAGAACAAATTCTTATTTACAATGACGGCCTACACCGGACGACGCTGGGCCAATTGTGCGCCGCCCTATGAGACTCCCAATCACGGCCGGTTGTGATACAGCCTGGAATCGAACCAGGGTCTGTAGTGACGCCTCTAACACTGAGATGCTGCGCCACTCGGGAGCCCTCAAAGAGTTTAGGCAGAGGGTAGATGTATCCCTTAAAGTGGCCGTTGTCCCTCTATTCCTCCTGAACTTTCCCAGTCTTCACTCCCTCTCCTAGTGTTGTCATGACACCAGAATTGACGATACCACACCCCAAAAAAAGCTTATTAGCCAAAATCACAGAATGGCACTTGATAAAGACAGAAACTTGGCTACTGCTCTGTTCAATCGTTGGGCATCATTTGAGTTAAATCTCATTACATTTTAAAAGTAGATGTCAATTTCAAACACAGCCAAGTACGTATTCATGAATCCATTATACAAATCATACAACTACTTTGACTAAGTTTTTATAATCTAACTATATAAATGGTAACAATTTATTTGAATAGTAAATCTATTGATACACTGGGTAAATCAAGATGTAGGCTAGGAGGCCTATTCACAATACAGGTGAATGCATTGAGTTATTGAGCTTGTTTTACCTGATTTCATGTGGCTGTAGATGAAACAAATCGGTTTCCCTTCCATTTGGGACTTATTTTATTGTACTGATCAACAACATTTGCATAGACGTAGCAAGCTCTTCTTTTATAAAAGTTTGTGCTGTCTCTTTAAACCCAGTAATGATGTCATTCATGACAAGGCACACGCCCACTCGTCAGTTGAGGTCTTGAAAAAAGAGACATGACAGGCGATGGGGGAAAGTAGTGTTGGACATGGAGACGATTAAGTGAATTCGTTTTTGGTGACAAATGCTTGTATTTTAGCACAAAAAGTAATAGGGTAGTGAATTGATGTTAGCTTCAGCAGTAAGCTAGAAAGGAAAGTTAGCCTACAAAGCTGGAAGCTACCGGTATCTTCTTGCATTGGAATGTGTTCTAGCCTATATGGACAGTTTTGCAAACAGTAATTAACAGTTAAGACATTTCTACATGCTGTGTCGCATTATTCAAGTGTGTTAACTTCTGTGCAGCATGAGTGGGGCGCTAACATGATGCACTCCAGACTCCAGCGAATGAGTAAGTGGAGCAGACAAGAAGCAGGAACGATGCGCTCGAGCTATAAGGAGACATCGGTTGCGCTGATAAGAGACTTGATCCTCTCAATCAGTATACAACGTGAGACACGTAGAAGTACCGAAAGCAACACATTCTAGTACCGAACCGTTTTTCATGTTCTAGTATCAAAAAGGTATGACGAATTCAGTATACCGCACAACACTACAGCTCTCCCTTTCCCCCTCCGTCTCTATCCTTCCTTCTTCATGTCTTCCATCCCTCTCCATCCTTCTCCCTCAAATAAAACATTATGCCACATGAGCCTAACAGGTGTTACCGTGAAATGCTTACTTACAGGCCCTTAAAAATATATATATATAATAACTGCGTTGTTGGTTAAGTAAGTAAAATATTTTAATATCATACAATAAAACAAGGCTATATAAAAGGAGTGTGGGGGGGTACAAGTTAGTCGAGGTGATATGTACATGCAGGCACCTCATCTTCCCTCTCTCCTGTCTCATCAGCCCAGCTGCCTGCTTTCCCGTGCTCGTTAGGAGTCGCCTCTGAAGAAGCTGCTAAAGACTTTGAAAAATGAACTCTCATTTGAGAGGTTGTTAATTTGCACCGTTATGCAAATGAGGTGCCAATTAAGCAATAGATCAGAGGAGCAGCGGCCATTTATAACAAACCAACGAGTACCATGACAGTCAGATGTTACCGGAGAGAGAGCTGGAGAAGCTAAGCCTGCATGGTGGTTGTCTGATTACACTAGCACTCACTCTAATCAAACACAGATTCAGTGGTTATATTAAAATAGTATTATAGCACAGATCTAGGGAACTGGTAAGTAGGTACTACAATGTACTCTAATTAGTTAAGCTACAAACATAGCCTGCTTGAAACAAATTATACAGCCTGTAGAGCAGGGTTCCCCAAGTGGTTTTATTTGGCCCTGCAAGTTGTGAGCAAAAAATAATTTTATGAATTGTTGGACAGAAGACTGTAAAACACCAGGAAATCAGCTCCAAGTGATTTTAATTTAGGAAATCTGTTCCAAAAGTACTCCCATGCATAAGAAAGAGACACGTGATTGTATACAAAATGTAAGCAAGGTTTGAAATTGTGTTTAGTCCAATTATATCGGTTTGGGCTTCTTGCGATGAATTTGCGGTCTACAAATAATTTGTAATTATGTTCCGGCCTCCCGACCATCCACCCGTGGCTGAATCTAGTTGATGATCCCTGCTGCCGAGCGAGTTTTGTTTATGTGTATTATTGTATGAGTGGTGTGTTTACACCTTTGTGGGAGACTGCCAGATTAGAGTAGATTAACCAACAGGCTGTATCCAATGCCTAAATCCAAGGTGTCACCAATCTAAACTCCCTCTCCGGAGAACAACACAGCAGCTCCACAGGTTAACCAGGAGAAGTCCTTAATACTGAAAATAACCCACTACCTAATCCTGGGCAGTCTCACACACACAAGGAAGGTGCAAGCCACAACATATGCCAGTGTGTGGTCTATTAAAACAAGTTGCTATGAGTTAGAGAGAATTCTATCCAAGTGAGTCTTTTTCCTTTTTTTTTTATGTCTAACGGGGCCTCTGATGAAAAGTAATGCACTTTAAAAAGGCATGGGGTGTCATTTGAGACAGTCATGGTGTGCGTGTGTAAAATATACAAAAACATACTCTATGGGACTCCGGTTGGTGTGGAGGAGTCCTACAAGCGCTTAGTCTGGACCCAGATCTGTTTGCGTGTCATCTTGCCAGCTCTTATGATCATTGTCTGTAAGACAGCACCAACATATCTGGAACCAGGCTAGAAGGCTCCCTCCCATCAATTGTAATTAATCCTTCAATTAGTGGGGATTAGGGCACTGGGAGCTCTGACACTCCAACTGCCCGCCACTGCCACCATTAATGCAATCCAGCAGAGGCCACATTTACATGTCTTTAATTAAGAGGACTGACAGTGACTGCCTTTACAACAAGCTTCCCACTGAGAGGGAGAGGAGAAACAAGCTGAGGGGTATTGGCTAAGAGCACTGGATCACAGGCATGGCTCCCCATGTAGGATAGATCTGACCTCATACACTTTCATCCCTTGCATCTATTTGAGAGTAGGTAGGCCTACATTTCTCCAGCGGTATCACTCAGCTTTATAGCAAACCAAGTGACGAGGCTGTCTCGTTTCAAATTGAGGACCTTTAAAGCATGAAACACAGAGAATCTCACTGCCAATAGGTACTCTTTTGTTTTTGCTAGAACAATAGCGGTATCTGCTGCATGCTGAACCAGTTGCTACAAAGCTACTGATTCTACTTGCAGAAGCATAATGCTCAGCAGTGACGAACAAGTTAACTTTGGGCCAATCCAAAAGCACAAAAGTGGCCATTTTCTCCATACAGCCACAGACGTGCCAGTCACACTTCACATGCAATTAGGCTATGGGATGGTAGCTAGCTAAGTGCACAGATGCAATGCACACAACACTAAATACTTCCTCCAAACTAGCTAACCAATGTAGCTAGTATTGACATAATTAAATGACAATGGATTAGCTAGTTTCCGTGTAACAGCTGCCTGTGTTAGCTGCCGAGTTAGTGCAGTGTCCTTAGCTAGCTATGTTATGCTAGCTATCGAATATGCTAACTTTAGCTAGCTAGCTAAACATTTGGCTATGGGCTGGCACTGGCAGTATGGGATTATGGAGAGTGAATGTAATTGTTTCACCTTGCTCAGAGCCAGTCCTGACCTCTCTGGGGCCCTAAGCAAAATTCTGCTATGGGGTCCTCCTACCTGACCCGTGAGCCATGTAAACCATTTGCCATTCCCACAGTCACACCCCAGTGCTCCCACTACAATCCTCCCTCCTTAAAAAAAGTTTGCTCCATCTGTCAGTCTAAGAATAAGTAGACCTATGCAGAACAGAACTGAATATTTTCTATAGAATCTTAAGATAATATTCACTTAATATTAACAAGAAATTGTAGAAAATATAAGATGTAAAAATATAACACTGAGCTTTGGCTCTGCTGCCTGGTAATTAGTCCAGTCCTCACAATATTATACAATTAGCTTTGGCTATACAATATATATAGGCTATGGCTGCAGCTATAGGTCTTAAAATAGTCAAATAAAACCTATACAGCTATGTGATTAAGTTAGGTTCCCTCTACAACCTAGGCATTTCCAGCATCAGCTGATGTAATAAGGGCTTTATAAATACATTTGATTGATAGACTGGTGCCCGTGCTGATCAATCTGGACTGTCTGGAAGATATTGAGAAAGTATGTCACAGTTAAGCAGTCATTTACACAAACACACTTCTGCCATAGTAACATTTTAAGATTGTAAGTGTGTAAACATTTGAATTAAAATCGTACCATCAAAATATTCCTCTTCCGCACTTTCTTGAGGCAAAATCATCAATGTCGTCATCATAGGACAGGTTTCCCTAAGTCATGATTTATACTCATGGCCAGACCACTCAAACGTTCCTGTGACATGGAAGACCTCAGGTAGCTTTTGATGAGCTCACTGCCGATGCTACTGTTACTGGTAGGATGACTGCAACTCTTACAGCTATCCAAAAGGTTAGGATAGAATTCCTCCAGGTTTTTCCCCACAGAGAAAGGAAAGCAGCACAAAAGGCAGTCATCTTATCTGAATCTTGTGTGCCAGATCCATTCCACTGATGTCACAGTCATCTCTGAATGCTAGAGAGTTTTAAATTTCCATGCAGAGAGCCTTTAAAGATTCACTGGACATCTGAGAGGCAGTGCTGAAGTTCAGCAACACTCCATATTTGGTTGAGTGTTTCAAATCTCTCATCCATGGATGTGACAGGAGAGTCGATTACAATGTTGACTTGAAGGTTTTTCAGTGCATCAGTCACTGGTTCATCAGGAGCCTCATAGCTGAAATGCCCCTAGCTGTTTCTCAGTCTCTTCTCTTTCAGAACAGCCTCCACATTCATTTCTTCACAAATGCTTTTTGTTCTCTGGGCCTCAGAGAATCCAGTTTCCCAGTATGTAGTGAGGGAGGCCTTTGCATTTGTGATGAAATTCACTGCGATATCAAACTGCATTTAGGCGGATTGGAGGAGCCTGTTCACCTTGTTTGTCATTGTCAGTATCTCACATCATACGACACAGAAAATCAAGAAGCAGTAGGACCCAACTTCCTCTGCAAGTGCTTGTGCCTCCACTTTGGCCACAGGATCGTTGATCGTCTGTCTGGCTTCCAGTAATGCCTCCCGAACCTCAGAAGCCTGATACCTGAATGCATGAACACTTGAGCCTACTCTCCCATCTTGTGTCACTCCATGTCTTCACAGTTGTGTTCACTTTTCTTGAAAACACTCCATCTTTGTGCACCATCTGAAAAGAAGGTGAAGAGCTTTTGCAAATGCCCAAAAAAACTGTATGTTTTGGGACAAACACAGCTCTGGGATTCTTTTTTGAGTAGTCTGGCTTGTACTCCTTGGTGCTTGCCCTTCATGTTGGCTCCATTATCATAAGCTTGCCCTCTGCAGTCTTCAAATGGAATCTTCAGCTTGTTCAGCTTATCTAAGATGACAGTGGACAGATTCAAGCCTGCTGTAACCTCAACATTCGCAAAGCTGAGGAAGTGCTCCTTGATCTCTGGCTTTCCCTTTAAAGCCACGCTTCTCAGAATAATGGACATTTGCTCCTGTGACTAATATCAGGTGTACAGTCCAAGATAAATGGCAAAGTACTTTGAGTCTCTTACTTGAGTCACTATTGCTTCCAGAATCTTGTCACTCAGAATCTGTATCAGCTCATTCTGTGTGCTTTTCAAGGTAATGAGCATGTGTCTCTCAATCTTTAATTTTGCTAAGATGTTCCATAACGGGGTCAAATTTTGCCAGTAATTCAACCTCTTTTAGGAAGTTACCATTATCTGCTTGAAAGAGTTTGATGAACCCCTGATTGCTAGATTTCTTTCAGCAAGAGACTGGGTGATTCTTATTAAAACGTGTAAGGACATCTCGCTTTCTTTCAGCCTCCAAAATYGTATCTGGTCAAGAGTCTGTCCCCGACTTAAGCGCAGATCAATTGACCAGTCATTCACGCATTCCTTTATTATTTTGTAGTCTTTTGTAGAAAAGAGCTTACAACAAAAAAACAATACACAGCGTTGTTTTTGATTGAGTATGAAAGCCAGCACCTGGTAATATTTTCCCCATTTGACAGCAGTCTCTGTAATAAGCCTAAATGGAAACCTCTTCTAGACTTGTCTTTAGGGTAAGAAAAATCCAGTCCTGGTTTAAAAATGGACCTCTGCGCACTAACTCAGTCCTTACAAAGTCTGTTAAGACTGGGGGCCAATCTGCTGGGTCATTTGGTGGAGCAGCAACTGTTCTATTTGGGTCGGCGCTGCTTGTATCTGATGCTGGCTAGTACATGCTGACGCTGCCAGCACCGGGTCTGTGTTGGTACATGCTGACGCTGCCAGCACCGGGTCTGTGTTGGTACATGCTGACGCTGCCAGTACCGGGCCTGTGTTGGTACTTGCTGAAGCTGGCTGTACCGGGTCTGTGTTGGTACTGGCTGAAGCTGGCTGTACTGGGTCTGTGTTGGTACTGGCTGAGGATCAACTGAGTCTGTGCTTGTACTGGCTGATGATCCAGCATCTCTTCTACTGACAAACTTAAGCACAGCACCTGTAAATTAGCTGCGTCAGGCCCAGTCAACCTGGATCCCCCAGATTTCCTTTTATACATTTAAAAATATAAATTCCATTTATACTATGGCTTGGCTGAATACTTGGTTATTATTTACTGAGAGATGTGCATCCATATTGCTCAGTATGCCCAGCTAATCAACAATTCAATAAATAAATAAATAATATTAAGATTTCCATCTTGCATTAGTCCAGAGTTGTAACTAAACCTTGACTGAGAGACTAGATAATAATGGTCTTGCGTGGGTTTGTCAAGTGCTATAGGCTATGGCACTGCAGTAAACATTTTTTTGGGGGGGGGGATGTGTGGACTTTCTTTCACACATTGCACGTTTTCATTGCTTGCTAGTAAATGAATAAAAGTGGTCTTTAAAAAGAAGGTTGGATGTGTCTGACTATTCATTAATTCAACAGCAGTTGACGTTGTTCTGGCTCTGAGGCCTATAATGTGTTAAAGGGACAACGCACTAATCCTCTCCGACCTGGTATAATTTGATAGAGTCTTTACTTAATTTAGACTGATCAACGCTGATCAGGCCAGGTCCTGGCCGATATGCGGCCCTAGGCGACACCCCACAAAAAAGGTTGACTTGCCAGGTGAAAGCTATGATCCCTGATGTCACTTTTTAAATCTACTTCAGAGTAGATGAAGGAGAGGAGACAGGTAAAAGGATTTTTAAGCCTCAAGACAATTGAGACACAGATTGTGTGTCATTCAGAGGGTGAATGGGCAACACAAAAAATGTAAAGCTTCAATTACACAGACAGCGTCATTGCATTTTGGTACACCACAATTACATTCATTTCCAATGAAACGCTGTGTTTACTTTGAAGAATTGCGTTGCAGAGGCAGTTGCAGTGCGTTCTGTGTGGTGCATACGTTGGATTGCATTTTTCGAACGTATGCGTCAAACTGTATGCGTAGACCGCTTGACAGAAATGGTAGCAGAAGGTGAATGTTGAACTTTTGTTGCATACCTATCCAGATGATGCTGCATACTTAATGCAATGACGCTGTCAGTGTGCTCAAAGCGTAAGTGCCTTTGAACTGGGTATGGTAGTAGGTGCCAGGCACACCAGTTTGGGTCAAGAACTGCAACACTGCTGGGTTTTTCATGCTCAACAGTTTCCTGTGTGTATCAAGAATGGTCCACCACCCAAAGGACATCCAGCCAACTTGACAACTACGGGAAGCATTGGAGTCAACATGGGCCAGCATCCCTGTGGAACGCTACTGACACCTTGTAGATGTAGAGTCCATGCCCCGACGAATTGAGGCTGTACTGAGAGCTGTGGGGGTTGCAACTCAATATTAAGGAGGTGTGCCTAACGTTTGGTACACTCAGTGTATATAAAAACACAGGAAATCCCGTTTTTGACTGCACTTCAATCCAAAGCCTTCACAAATCTGTTTCCCGTTTGATTTAATAGGCTGACTGTCTATGAAGCAGCTCCATGCTCATTGTAAAGCAACTGCAGTGACAAGTTGACTATATCCCAAATAGCGCCCCATTACCTATATAGTGCACTATTTTTGACCAGGGCCCATTTTGGAGACAGCCATTGTCTTTTGAGTCACAAGAGCATCGAGACGAGAGCCTTTAATTCCTGGAAGAATAAAACAAGGGGGTTCGGTAACCATGCCACAGACCAGTCAGCCCACCTACCATTAGGCCCAACCAAGCCTGGGGTTGATCTTCCCTCCCCAGTCAGGGGGCTTGTATTGGGGGCCGGGGGGGATATTGGGTGTCTGTCAGGTCCAGGGATCTGTGTGATATTAGCCGTCTGCCAATCTGGCGTGGGGGAATGGACACAGTAATTACTACTGCTCTTACTGCCTCATCAATCTCTATATCGCTCCTTCTCTCCCCCACCCCTCTCCCTTTTTCATTCCGTGAAGGAACAAACAGATTGAGTGACAGAGACAAACAGAATGAAATCTAGTGTGTGAGCGACTATATACCAGCGTGAACGTAAATGCATCAATGCAATAAAATAAAAATTTCCTTAGTAGAGAGTATGAACAGTCAAGGAGCTGTGTATACGAGTATCTGACTGGGTTATCGCCATTTGTCTATGTAGTTGGTAGCATTGTCACTAGGGATGCACTATATATCAGTATCAGACGATATTAGCCAAAAATGAGGTATCGGCCGATGTCTAGTTCAACTTCTTTGTGATAGGGGGCAGCATTTTCACTTTTGGATGAATTGCGTGCCCATAGTGAACTGCCTCCTACTCTGTCCCAGATGCTAATATATGCATATTATTATTACTGTTGGATATAAAACACTGAAGTTTCTAAAACTGTTTGAATGATGTCTGTGAGTATAACAGAACTCATATGGCAGGCAAAAACCTGAGAAATCCAAACAGGAAGTGAGAATTCTGAGGCTGGTCGATTTTCAACTCATCGCCTATTCAAATCCCAGTAAGATATGGATCCGTTTGCACTTCTTACGCCTTCCACTAGACGTCAACAGTCTGTAGAACGTTGAATGAAGCCTCTACTGTGATGTGGGGCCGGATGGGAGGTGTTTCAGTCAGTGGTCTGGCAGAGTGCCAGTTCTTGGTCACGCGCATTCCAAATGATATCGCCTTGCGTTCCATTATTTCTGTAGACACAAAGGAATTCTCCGGTTGGAACGTTATTTAATATTTATGACAACAACATCATGAAGATTGATTCTCTACTTAGTTTGACAAGTTTATTCGACCTGTAATATAACTTCTTGAAGTTTTCGTCCGACGTTCGCCTGGATCTGTGCGAGCGTTTGGACATGTGTACTAAACATGCTAGCAAAAGTAGCTACTTGGACATAAGTAAATGGACATTATCGAACAAAACAACGATTTGTGGAACCAGGATTCCTGGGAGTGCATTCTGATGAAGATCAAAGGTAAGGGAATATTTATGATGTAATTTTTTATTTCTGTTGACTCCAACATGGCGGAGAAATTTTATATCTGAGCGCCGTCTCAGATTATTGCATGGTGTGCTTTTTTTAAAACATTTATTTTTTTATCTGACAGCGGTTGCATTAAGGACAAGTCTATCTTTAATTCTATGTAAAACATGTATCTTTCGTCAAAGTTTATGACCATCTGTTATTTGACGTGGCTCTCTGCAATTCTTCTGGATATTTTGGAGGCATTTCTGAACATGGCGCCAATGTAAACCGAGATTTGTGGATATAAATATGAACTTTACCGAACAAAACATACATGTATTGTGTAACATGAAGTCCTATGAGTGTCATCTGATGAAGATCAAAGGTTGGTGATAAATTTAATCTCTTTCTGCTTTTTGTGACTCCTATGTCACAAAAAGGCTGGGAAAATGGCTGTGTTTTTCTGTGGCTATGTACTGAGCTAAGAGTCACTGTTATAAGCTTCAAGACATACATACTATGGAACGCCGTTTGGGTCTTTGCATGTCAAAAAAGATACAGTAGCACTGTCAAAGCTGTACAAAAGAGTCTGCAAACAAACAAACAAACACCGGCGACGAACGATGCGTTTACAATAACGAGTTGGTAATAAATCATCATATGTTCGACCGCAACTTCTGGGGTAACTAGCTATCACCAATACAACCAGCCTGAAAACAATGACCAGTAGAAACTGCAGTCATTTTCATTATTCTTAGCAATGATTTAGGAATCCTTGTGAGTAAGTATTAGCTAGCTTGCCACTTGTTGTTCGCCTATTGAAATTGAACTTCACATGAAAATAAATAGCTAGCCAGCTACTTAACCCTGTTGCCCAAAGCTAACGTTATAAGCAGCCAGCTAGCTTCATGTGGCCAGTGAGGCTCGACCGGACTTGGTTGTGTTGTGAAGCTAGCCACAATAAGAATTAGGCACAATAGTGGAATTTACGGTTTGCTTTTAAAATAAAAGTAATTGAAAGTGATGCAAATAGTAGAATGCCATACTTTTATTTTGAAGGCTAACCGCAAAGTCTGCTTGTGGCTAGCTTCACATAGATGGGTCCAACCACCATTAATCAAATATAAAATGGTCCTATAAATTAGGGTTATTTTAGCTAACTATAGCTACTGAAACAGATTGTTGTTTTGCCATGTTTTTGGGGAAGAACATTGTTTGCATCCATGAGCTAGCTAGTGTTTTTTTATGACCAGCACTGAAGGTGCACGAGACAACTTGACCAGCATCATAGCATACGTCTCTACGAATCAGTGACATAAAGTGTGTGATTGTGTAATAACTACGTAAAAAATGTATGAACGAGTTAACTTCTTTGGGATAGGGGGTGGTATTTTGACGTCCGGATGAAAAGCGTGTCCAAAGTAAACTGCCTGCTACTCAGGCCCAGAAGCTAGGATATGCATATAATTGGTAGATTTAGATAGAAAACACAAAAGTTTCTAAAACTGTTAAAATAATGTCTGAGTATAACAGAACTGAAATGGCAGGCGAAACCCAGTGGACAAACCATAAAAATATTCAGCATACCACTGATTTCAATGGCTGGGCGAAATCGTCCCCGATAGCAGTTCCTAGGGCTTCCACTAGATGTCAACAGTCTTTAGAAAGAGTTTCAGGCTGGTTTTTTGAAAAATTAGGGAGAAGTTAGAAAAACTAAGTGGCTCCCATTTTGGCTGTAGTGTTTCCAAGCGCATGGCCGAGAGCGCGTTCTTTTTGTTTATCTCCGGTAAAGAAAATAACGATTCTCCATCTTAAATATTGTTTATTTGCGTATTAGGGTACCTAATGTTATATTACAAACGTTGATTAAACTTGTTTGGATAAGTTTATTGGTAACGTTTGCGATTCATTTTGGAGGAGGGAAAACAAGTGGATTATTGACTGAAGCGTGCCAGCTAAACTGAGTTATGGATATAAAGAAGAACATTATCGAACAAAAGGACCATTTGTAATGTAACTGGGACCTTTTGGAGTTCCAACAGAAGAAGATCTTCAAAAAGGTAAGGCATATATTATATTGCTATTTCTGACTTTCGTGTCGCAACTCCCTGGTTGAAAATGATTTGTTATGCATGTGTGTGCTGGGCGCTGTCCTCAGATAATCGCATGGTTTGCTTTCGCCGTAAAGCCTTTTTGAAATCTGGCACCTTGGCTGGATTAACAACAAGTTAAGCTTTATGTTGATGTATGCACTTGTGATTTCATGAAAGTTTAAATTACTATGAACAAATTAACTGAACAAATGAACAGAAATAAATAGGTTTTGATTATGTTTTACTGGTGATGGGGACATAGGTAAATGCCAACAAAATAATTGTTTGGTCAGTGTGGTGTGTAACATTTAAATTAACTAGGCAAGTCAGTTAACAAATTCTTATTTACAATGACGGCCTACCACGGCAAAACCCGGACGATGCTGGGCCAATTGTGCGCCGCCCTATAGGACTCCCAATCACGGCAGAGTGTGATACAGCCTGGATTCGAACCAGGGACTGTAGTGACGCCTCTTGCACTGAGATGCTGTGCCTTAAAAACACACATGGACGCAGCGGTCTAACTATTTAACTGTACGAGAATGCTTAAAAAGCCGCTAAAATTTGAAATATCGGTATTGTTTTTTTGGGCAAATAAAATATTGGATACCGTATCGGCCAAAAATGTAATATCGGTGCATCACTAATTGTCACGATAGCAGAATGTTGACTTCGATACCAGGTTTAATATCACGATACTCAATACCGAAAGGATACCATGGCAAAAAGAATGTGTATTAGTTTAAGTCAGAATAACCACTGGGCTTTATTTTTCAAAACATTGAACAATATGTTGATAACTGGTAAAACAACAAATAGAATATCTTCTATATTACATTTATTTCAAAAATAAAAAACCAGCATATTAAATAAACAGAAGAATATATTTAAATGTTCCTTCTGCAGAACCATTAGACTCAGCGCATACAAATAATTGTATTACATCTAAAACTGTTTTAACATTTTAATTTGATACATACATCGGGGTTAATTTGCTCATCTATGGCCATACTATTAGGTAAAATTACATTAGACCTGATTCATTACAGCTTATTATTGTATTAAATTAATAGTTTAGTTCCAAAACATAACACTTTAGCTCGTTTCTTAAGCTTCTATATTGCAATAGTCTACACACCATAGAAATACAATGGATTTTACACAGCATGCTACGATTTCCAGAGTGCATTTCAACTCCCATGGATGCTGGCTGGCTAGTGGCTACTGCAAGCAAGCCCAGACAAAAACGCAAAGTAGTCTTAATATATTGCTATTATAGCTAAGTTATGAGTGCATTTCACATTACTTTTGGGTTGTAATCATAGTATAATGCTCACATGAATGTCATGCTGAATACACTGTATGTTCATGTCACCAACTAGGTTTCCATCCAATTGGCAACAGATTTATGACAATATTCTAGAATCAGCATAAAGAAAATATGCATATTTTCCCACCAGCGGTGTTTCCACCAAACAGACTTGTGGATAAAAATCTGTGCTTGATGACATGCACACAAAAGGTATTATTTCGCTCGAGTTTTCATTTACCGAATAAGAAGGTAACATTCAATGTGTTTCCATTTCATTTCCAACTCCACCAATAGTTTTGTTACAAAAACTGTTGCGTTAAATAGCCCATTCTGGTCTGGGCACGTGTGCTCTCGCCAACAGCTTGCAGATACTGCGCAGGTAGGCTAGTCTACATGATGAGATTATTATGGATAAGAGCGAGAACGTTTCTTATTTGACAAAACGGCAGTCAAACATCAAATCATTATGTCACCAGAATAAGAGCCTGGATATTTATTGGAAAGGGCATCAAGATCACTGTGTACTTTCACCACTGAAGTTCATAACTTATTTCATTTTGTAGCCTAATAAACTGCATGTTTCCCCAAGTCGACGTGGGAGGACAACACACCATATCACGTGATTCCAAGTTTACTTCGATATGGTTATTAGATCAATATTGGTGCATAAAAGGAGTTTCCACCACCCGCTCTCGCATAATTAATTGTACAGACAATTGTACAGCCCACCATGTCAAACAAACATGATCTGTTGACATTTATAAAAATTTACCGAAACTTCCTGTTACCATTAGAGCTGTTGATTCATTTTTTACGTTATGACCTTACTCGCATAAAAACTGTGGATGGAAACGTGGTCACTCACTCAAACCTTATTCAAATGTTGTTGCTCGTAGAATAACGTTACAATGCAAATGTCATGTGTAAAATTGTTTGTCGTTTTGCAACAAAACCTCCCTTGTCCTGTACTGCTTTGTAACTCCTTTCACATAGTTGTATTGATGGTCTGGCCCTCATCTGCTCTGAAAGGAAAGTATTCCCATAGTTCGCTTCTGGAGCTAGTTTTGTCAAGTTGCGGGTGTGGAGGTACAATGTTTGTTATAAGAAGCCATGCCGTCAGTATTTTCTCTCGTCTCGCTTCTCAAAAGTGGCTTGCGCTGTGTCAACTGCATGCGCAAGTGCAAGTAGCCTGGCTAGTTTACTACAGCCCCCTTGAGAAGATTCGGGAAAATTACTAGACAGTCTCGATCCTCTCATTCCGTATATGACATTACACATTTGACAGAAGAACCAAAAGTACCAAATTCTAGTACCAAACCATATTTCATGTTCTAGTATAGAAAAAGTACAGAAGTTTCAGTATACCGTGCAGCACTAGTAGTTAGCCTGCTTAGGTTCAAGTTGTAAAGGGCTTCATTTACAAACCAAGTTGAGAACAATTCTGTTCTAAATTCAGTTAACCACCTTCAACCCAGTTGTCCTAATGTGTTGTAAATGGTATGTGTTTCTCTTTTGTCCCAAGTGGCATTCTGTACAAGGCCTTTATGAATTTCCCTTCACCCAAACCTTGGGCTCGGCCTGCTCTTCAGCCAACAGACGCCTAAAGCTTCAACCTCGTAAAAAACACATTAAAAGTCTGAGGCTTCTCCAACAACTCATTAAGTTTTACAGCTAGCTTCAAATTAAGCTCTTTGAAAAATAATAATAATAATTAAAAAGGGCTTAATTAGTCCTGTGATTCACTGGACGGCAGGGCTGATGGCTCTAGTCTGGTCGGTACTAAAGCAGAGCCAAGACCAATGCTATAGGTCTACAGCTCTGTGTGTATGAAATTGTACACATTTTGACCTAGTGCACTACTTTTGACCAGGGCAGGTCAAAAGGGTGCCTTTTCGGACACAGCCATAGACGAGTGTTTCAACCTTTTTTGTACTTGACAGGGTAAGATAGGTGTTTTGCTACTTGGAGAACATTTTACAATAAATCTAGGCCTAAATTCTGAAAGCCGTCTAAATAAGTGTCAGAACTAATCTCAAGCAGCGATCAGCATCATCCCAGGTAACAGTAGCAGTCCACAGACTGGAGGTTGACAAACACTGATCTAGAACAGTCAAGGATGTCTGCAGTTAGACACATTCAATATTTAACTGGTGTTGTCCTTTATGGTTCAGTTGGTAGGTCATGGCGCTTGCAACGCCAGGATTGTGGATTCAATTCCAGAGCCACCCATACGTAAAACGTTTGCACACATTAAGTCGCTTTATATAAAAATCAGCTGCTAAACGGTATACATTATATTATCGATTTTCATTGCCTAGTTTTTTCATTTATTTTCATTGCCTAGTTCTAGACAACAACTAGGCTCACTTCAGGAAAGAATTACAGCTTATTGCCTTTCTTTTCAATAAACAACCAATAAAAGAAAAACAGCTTCATCTGGAGGCTGAAAAACAACATGGCTGTTGCTTTTAAGTGGGTTGAAGTCGATTTCAAAAACCCTGGCTTGCACCTCAGCATAAATATTTCAATAAATAGGCGTGCTTGAGGTAGTCATGTTCCGCCATTCGTTTTTACGGCTTAGATCTTGAAAACATTCTACAACACTGGTTCAGTCAGACCTCTATGCTGGCTCATTCAGTAGAGCATGGCGCATGCAACTCCAAGGGACGTGGGTTTGTTTCCAGCTGACCCATACGTAAAAATTTACACATGCATGTATGTTGCTTTGGATGAAAGCCTCTGCTAAAATGGCAAATTATTAACCAGGAAAAACAGTGCCTCTGCACTGGATGGAGGAATTAAAATGTGTAGTGTCATGTCGAGAGAGAACTTAGCTGCAGAAAAAGGCAGGAGAACACACAAGCAAACTAGGATTAAAAAGTAATAGCAGTGGCCTTTGACAAAACTTTCCCCATTGCACCAGCAGCTATTTTCACTGCCAATGCCCAAGAGAGAGAGAAGGAACAGTACAAGCCATCAACCCAGAATGGAAGCAAAGGAATTGTCTCTTCAACTTTGATCAATTCCTGTCTCACTCTCCCTTCCCATGGCTTTTAATTTGTTTGAGTGAATCTTCAAAAGATTTTAACAAAATGAAATGGTCACACGTATGAAGGTAATGTTTAATGTGCGAGAAAGAGGGAGAGAGAGAAGAGGCGGGAAGAGAAAAATAAAAAAAGAGCGAGAGACTGATGGATAAGTGAAGGGGGAGAGGGGGGTCCTGGTATTTTGAGCAGAACATTTCCTTAACAATGAAAACAATCTACCCAACTGCAGCACTCAGAGGAATTCACCTCCCCTCCCCCATTATTACCATATCAAAGCCCTGGGTTCAGAGCAAGTCTTCTCTTTCAAGAATGGGAGTGAGGCGAAGCGAGAGAAGGAGGGGTAGAGGACGAGACCGAAGCAGCAGGAGTAGACCAGAGCACTGACTTAGCTTTTATCCCTGCTGTTCAGTGTGTGTGTGTGTGTGTGCAGACTGCAGAAAATCTAGTAGAGATACTAGAGGACTACTGATTGGGGCCTTCCATAGGCTGCAGGAGAGAGAGGCCTACGCCTTCACTATATTGAAACAAACAGTAAAGAAATATGCTAAGGAAAAAGAAACAGGTCAGAAATCAGCTCAATGTAATTTAGGCTTTGGTGGTATACCGGGGTATTTGGAAATAGGGCTTACACTGCTTCAAAAGCCTTCTTTAAAAACTTTAGGGATAGCCCCCTTTTTTCCCCTTCAATTTTTGCCTAAATGACATACCCAAATCTAACTGCCTGTAGCTCAGGCCATAAAGCAAGGATATGCATATTCTTGGTACCATTTGAAAGGAAACACTTTGAAGTTGGTGGAAATGTGAATTGAATGTAGGAGAATATAACACAATAGAGCTGGTAGAAGAAAATACAAACAGAACAACCAGTCTTTTTCTACCACCATCTTTGAAATGCAAGAGAAAGGTCATCATTCTAGCCATCACAGCTCATAGATTACTGCACCTGTACATAACCCATCTACAATTTAGCCCAAACAACTACCTCTTTACCTACTGTATTTATTTATTAATTTATTTTGCTCCTTTGCACCCCATTATTTCTGTCTCTACTTTGCACTTTCTTCCACTGCAAACCAACCATTCCAGTGTTTTTTTAGTTTTTATTTTACTTGCTGTGTTGTACTCACTTCGCCTCCATGGCCTTTTATATTTTTATTTATTTATACATATATTTGTTTGCCTTCACCTCCCTTATCTCACCTCACTTGCTCACATTGTATATAGACTTATTTTTTTTCACTGTATTATTGACTATATGTTTGTTTTACTCCATGTGTAACTATGTGTTGTTGTATGTGTCGAACTGCTTTGCTTTATCTTGGCCAGGTCGCAATTGTAAATGAGAACGTGTTCTCAATTTGCCTACCTGGTTAAATAAAGGTTAAATAAAAAAAATAAAATAAAAATCACTCTGGTTGTAATGTCGATCGTGTCCACAAGATGGCAGCAGTGTATGTGCAAAGTTTCAGATGGATAACTTGAAGTATGAGTGAACTACAATACTTTTATTATGAAGTCCCCAGGTACATTTGGGCAAATCGTGAAGGAGACATTCGCATTCATATTCAATTTTTCTGCAAGAATATCATCAAATCTGTATACTTGGACTTTGATTTAGCTTTCCAAGTATTAGTAGCCATATTATAAGTTGAACATTTGCAAAACAACCAGTTTTCAAAACTTTGAATAGCCTTATAATTTTTGTCCAAAATTAAAAGGCATGCTGTCGTACAAGGTTAGTAGTTGCATTTTATGACATATACATGGTTTCCTGTAAAGCCCAGCTCATTGGCTATCTAGCTAGCTTTGTTTGACCCCGATTGGTGCTCATTTGACAAAGATAGTCGTTCAAGTGATGGCCGCCCGCGTCATCGGCGTGCCATGAAGGCGTCACTCTCTGACCAAATATGATGTCCTATAGGATATACTACACACCTAATGAAATAGAAGTCTTGTTACCTTCTAGGATCTCTGAGGAATAGATACGAACGTGATTTGACTTGTTGAAACAACGTTTATGGTGAGATTTTCAGATTCCTTTCTTTGCAAATTGAACGAGTGGAAATACAAAATCAATCGTGCATGCTATATGGACCTTTTTAGGATATGAAAAAGGATTTTATCTAACAAAACGACACTATGTTCATGTTATGGGACCCTTTAGATGATAAATTAGAGCCAGATTTCAGAATGTAAGTACACATTTCACCTTCATAGGTGAATTTATCAAACCTATAGTGGTGGGAAAAAAAGTGTTTTGTTGTTAGCTCTCCTCAAACAATAGCATGGCATTTTTTAGCAATAATACCTACTGTAAATTGGACAGTGCAGTTATATTAACAAGAATTTAAGCTTTCAGCCGATATAAGACACTTATATGTACCGACATTTGTTGTTTCTCTAAAATCTGCGATCTTGACATAACGAGCTGCATGATTTACAACTGCCTTGACGGAATGCCGATCCTTAAGTTTTAACCAGTTTCCTCTCCTTCATCTACCCTGATTGAAGGCTGAACAGCCTGATGGTATTTTTTAATACCGTCAAAACTATTTACATAAAGATTGTGTTCTTCATTACATACATTTTTCATTTCGTAAAACCCCAAAAATCTAAGGGCCTACTGAGTAGTGCAGCGGCCTACTGAGTAGTGCAGCGGTCCAAGGAACTGCATCGCAGTGCTTGGGGCGTCACTACAGATCCGGGTTCAATCCCGGACTGTGTCGCAGCAGGCCATGACCGGGAGACCCATTAGGCGGAGCACAATTGGCCCAGCGTCATCCGGGTTAGGGGAGGAGTTGGCCGGCTGGGAAGTCTTTGTCCCATCGCGCTCTAGCGACTCCTTGTGGCGGCCGGGCGCGTGCACGTCGACTTCGGTCAACAGCTGTACGGCGTTTGACTAATTACCAATTAAATATCACGAAATTTGGGAGAAAGTGTATTATTTTTTTTAACAACATATCCTAAAAACAGGTCAGGTCAAAGTAAAATGTACAATATGGAATGGACAATTACAAGTGTTTTCCAGGAGTTTCACCCCATTGTCATGATTAGTAGTTTCAAGTTTGTATATGTCCATTTTTGACAAGCTGATCATAGCAAAAAATAAAAATCTGCATTTCCCGCTGTGTAGACATTGCAAATAGGCTCACGATAACTCCTGATAAATTTGTGTAGCTGATATTCAGAGCTTAATTAAATAGACAAATCAATTTGTCACAGGAATCAGGACTAATAATGCAACTGACTGTTTTACAAATGGTGGGCCTGCCACATGGATGGGCATTCATAAAATTCCACTGCTGGCCGACATGGTACGCTACACCCCAGTAAATACGAGCCAACGACTTTTGAACTTTTTTTGGTCTTGTCCAAATGTTTTTTGTTTGTTGTGATTTACAAATGGTAGGCTTACCACATATCAACTTCAGGCAACAGTGTAGGCTACACCTCAGTAAGCACAGAACAACACCCGTTGGACATTTTTTTATGCAGTCCGAACTGGCGTTGATTTACACATCCACGGACATTGGTTTTTGTCCCAGTCCAAATCCAAACCAGTCAGAGACATCAATGTGTGGTTCAGATTTTGTCCAGTCTGGAACAGCCTTGATTTGGCCCAAACTGATGTCTATAAATTACATATTTTCTACTTTCATAGCAGAATACCTGACACTGACTGACCCAAAATTAACCTTTTGGGTAGGGGGCAGTAATTTCACATCCGGATGAAAAGCGTGCCCAGAGTAAAATGCCTGCTACTCAGGCCCAGATGCTAGGATATGCATATTATTAGTATATTTGAATAGAAAACACTCTGAAGTTTCTAAAACTGTTTGAATGATGTCTGTGAGTATAACAGAACTCATATGGCAGGCAAAACCCTGAGAAAAAAATCCAACCAGGAAGTGGGAAATCTGAGGTTGGTCGATTTTTATAGTATATTTTTTTGACTTCTTACGGATAATTTATCTTGGCCAGGTCGCAGTTGTAAATGAGAACTTCAACTTGCCTACCTGGTTAAACAAAGGTAAAATAAAAAATTATAAAAAATTGGGACGCTACCGTCCCACCTGGCCAACATCCGGTGAAACTGCAGAGAGCCAAATTCAAATTACAGAAATCGTAATATTAAACATTCATGAAAATACAAGTGTCATACATCATTTAAAAGCTTAACTTCTTTAAAAGCTTGACTTCTTGTTAATCCAGCTGTGTTGTCAGATTTCAAAGAGGCTTTACGGCGAAAGCACACCATGCGATTATCTGAGGACAGCGCCCCGCACACAAAAGCATTACATAAGTTTTCCAACCAAGCAGATGTCACGAAAGTCAGAAATAGTGTAACAGTATAACTTTAAACCGTCCCCTCGCCCCGACACGGGCGCGAACCAGGGACCCTCTGCACACATCAACAACAGTCACCCACTGAGCGTCGTTACCCATCGCTCCACAAAAGCCGCGGCCCTTGCAGAGCAAGGGGAAACCCTACTTAAGTCTCAGAGCAAGTGACGTAACTGATTGAAACGCTACTAGCGCGTACCCGCTAACTAGCTAGCCATTTCACATCCGTTACAATAGCAATAAAATAAAATCACTTACCTTTGAAGATCTTCATCTGGTTGCAATCACAAGGGTCCCAGCTACATAACAAATGATCCTTTTGTTCGATAAAGCCCTTCTTTATGTCCCAAAAAAGTCAGTTTCAATGGTGCGCTTGACTCAGTAATCCACCGGTTTCCCTCGTTCAAAATGCATTCAAATGAATCCCGTAAGTTACCAATAAACTTCTTCTAAACAAGTCAAACAACGTTCCTAATCAATCCTTAGGTACCCTATTATGTAAATAAATGATAAAATTTAAGACGGAGAATACCGGAGACCATTACCGGAGATAAATAACGAAGTACGCGCACTTACCGGAACGCGCTACAAACACTACAGCCAAAATGGGAGCCACTTAGAAAACTACAAATTCTAGCTAATTTTTCAAAAAACAAGCCTGAAACTCTTTCTAAAGACTGTTGACATCTAGTGGAAGCCCTAGGAACTGCAATCTGGGAGGACTTCCTTCTATATTCCCATTCCCAGCCATTGTAATCAGAGGTGACCTGAAAAAAAGACTGGATGGATTGTCTTCGGGGTTTTGCCTGCCATATCAGTTCTGTTATAAAATCAGACATTATTTTAACAGTTTTGGAAACTTGTGTTTTCTATCCAATACTACCAATTACATGCATATCCTAGCTTCTGGGCCTGAGTAACAGGCAGTTTACTTTGGGCACCTCATTCATCCAAACTTCCGAATACTGCCACCTAGCCTGAAGAAGTTAACCTCTTGACGCTAGGGGTCAGATCATTTTAAAAATATATTTTTATAAATAACATTCCCAAGGTAAACGGACTATTTCTCAGGTCCAGATCGAAGAATATGCATATAATTTACAGATTAGGATAGAAAACACTCCAAAGTTTCCAAAACTGTCAAAATATTGTCTGTGAGTATAACAAAACTGACTCTGCAGGCGAAAACCTGAGAAAATCTAACCCGAAAGTGATATTTTTAAATATTGTATTTCCTGGCCCGTCTTTCTTCCATTTAAAGGGGCAACAACCAGATTCCTTTTCCAATGGCTTCCTCAGGCTGTGACCAGGCTTTAGACAGTTTCAGGCTTTTATTTTGAAAAATGAGCAAGATTTTTCAAAACTAGTCAGGTGTCCTCTGATTAGTTCCTCCTCTCTGTTATTGAATAGGTTACGGTCCGATGAAATATTATCGATTATGTTTGTTAAAAACAACCTGAGGATTGATTATAATAAACATTTGACATGTTTCTACGAACATTACGGATACCTTTTGGAATTTATCAAAACGGAACGAGGCTGTGGTTTTCTGAACATAATGTGCAACCCAAATGGCGTTTTTTTTGTTATAAAAGTAATATTTATCGAACAAAAAGAACATTTGTTGTGTAACTGGGAGTCTCGTGAGAGCAAACATCCGAAGATTAAAGGTAAGCGATTCATTTTATTGCTTTTCTGACTTTCGTCACGAAAGTCTGGTCACCAAGCTAATAAGGCTAACTGTCCTAGCATTGATTGATACACTCACAAAAGCTTGGATTGCTTTCGCTGCAAAGCATATTTTCAAAATCTGACACGATAGGTGGATTAACAACAAGCTAAGCTGTGTTTTGGTATATTTCACTTGTGATTGCATGATTATAAATATTGTTAGTAATATTTTGCGCCCTGCAATTCAGCGGTTTAGGAAAATGATCCCGCTAAAGGGATCCGTAGCGCAGAGAAGTTAATTCTGTGAATAACACTTGTATCTTTTATCGATGTTTATCACGAGTATTTCTGGGATTTCTGTGACTATCTGCAAAAACACCGGATGTTTTGGAATCAAAACATTACTGCACGTAACGCGCCAATGTAAACAGATTTTTTTATATAAATATGCACATTATCGAACAAAACATATAGGACATCATGTTACACAATGCATGTGAGTGTCATCTGATGAAGATCAAAGGTTAGTGCTTAACGTTATCTATATTTCTGCTTTTTGTGACTCCTATCTTTGGCTGGAAAAATGGCTGTGTGTCTTTTTGCCTTGGCTCTGAACTAACATAATCATATGTTGTGCTGTCGCTGTAAAGCCTTTTTGAAATCAGACACGATGGGTAGATTAACCTCTCTGGGGTAGGTGGGACGCAATCGTATATAGCCAATAGCCAGGGAAAATACAGAGGGCCATATTCAAATAAAATGATATAAAAACCAAAAACTTTCATTAAATCACACATGTAAGATACCAAATTAAAGCTACACTCGTTGTGAATCCAGCCAACATGTCAGATTTCGGCGAAAGCATAAGATTCTATTATGATGATAGCACAACAGTAAACAAAAAGAGTAGCATATTTCAACACTGCAGGCACGACACAAAACGCAGAAATAAAAATATAATTCATGCCTTACCTTTGACAAACTTCTTTTGTTGGCACTCCAATATGTCCCATAAACATCACAAATGGTCCTTTTGTTCGATTAATTCCGTCGATATATATCCAAAATGTCAATTTATTTGGCGCGTTTCATCCAGAAAAACACAGCTTCCAACTTGCGCAACGTCACTACAAAATATATCAAAAGTTACATGTAAACTTTACCAAAACATTTCAAACTACTTTTGTAATACAACGTTAGGTATTTTTAAACGTTAATAAATCGATCAAATTAAAGACGGGATGATCTGTGTTCAATACAAAAAGAAAACAAATTGACGCAACTTTTCTGGTAATGTGCCTCTCAAACAATTTACTTCAAGTGACCCTCATTTAAGATGGCTGTACTTCTTCATTACACAAAGGAAAAACCTCAACCAATTTCCAAAGACTGGTGACATCCAGTGGAAGCGGTAGGAACTGCAAACAAGTCCCTTAGAAATCTGGTGTCCCAATGAAAATCTCATTGAAAAGACAGTGACCTAAAAAAAAAAAAGAGACATGGTTCACAGACATGGTTCAAACAGTTTTAGAAACTTCAGAGTGTTTTCTATCCAAATATACTAATAATATGCATATCTTATATTCTGGGGATGAGTAGCAGGCAGTTGAATTTGGACATGCTATTTTTCCAAAAGTGAAAATGCTGCCCCCTACCCCGAAGAAGTTAACAAGAAGTTTCTTTAATTTGCTGTATTGGACTTGTTAATGTGTGAAAGTTACATATTTAAAAATATATATTTTTGAATTTCACGCGCTGCCTTTTCAGCAGAATGTTGTCGAGGGGTTCCGCTAGAAAGGTTAAAAGAAATTCACGTTAGCAGGCAATATTAAATAGGGATTTAATTCTCTTGCGTTCTATGCAAGCAGAGTCAGGGTATATGCAGCAGTTGGGCCGCCTGGCTCGTTGCGAACTGTGTGACCATTTCTTCCTAACAAAGACCGTAATTAATTTGCCAGAATTTTACATAAAATTGAAGGTTGTGCAATGTAACAGCAATATTTAGACTTATGGATGACACCCGTTTGATAAAATACAGAACGGTTCCATATTTCACTAAAAGAATAAACGTTTTGTTTTCGAAATGATAGTTTACGGATTTGACCATATTAATGACCCAAGGCTCGTATTTCTGTGTGTTTATTATATTATAATTAAGTCTGATTTGATAGAGCAGTCTGAGCGGTGGTAGGCAGCAGCAGGCTCGTAAGCATTCATTCAAACAGCACTTTGCTGCGTTTGCCAGCAGCTCTTAGCAATGCCTGAATACAGCGATGTTTATGACTTCAAGCCCATCAACTCCCGAGATTAGGCTGGCAATACTATAGTGCCTATAAGACCATCCAATAGTCAAAGGTATATGAAATACAAAATGGTAGAGCAAAATAGTCTATGATACATATAATAAACTACAACCTAAAACTTCTTACCTGGGAATATTGAACCACAAGCTTTCATATGTTCTCATGTACTGAGCAAGGAACTTAAACGTTAGCTTTTTTTACATGGTACATATTGCATTTTTACTTTCTTCTCCAACACTGTTTTTGCATTATTTAAACCAAATTGAACATGTTTCATTATTTATTTGAGAGTAAATTTATTTTGATTTATGTATTATATTAAGTTAAAATAAGTGTTAATTCAGTATTGTTGTAATTGTCATTATTATATATATATATATATATATATATATATATATATATATATATATATATATATATATATATATATATATATAAACTGGCTTATTAAAATCGGTATCGGCGTTGAAAAATCATAAATCGGTCGACCTCTAGTCATCACGCAACCCCACAGATGAGGCCGCGTGCAATTGGCATGCTGACTGCAGGAATGTCCACCAGAGGTGTTGCCAGAGAATTTAGTGTTCATTTTTCTACCATAAGCCACCTCCATTTTAGAGAATTTGGCAGTACGTCCAACCGGTCTCATAAGCGCAGACCACGTGTAAGCACACCAGCCAAAGACCTCCACATCTGGCTTCTTCACCTGAGGGATAGTCTAAGATGAGCCATCCAGACAGCTGATGAAACTGCGGGTTTGCACAACAAACTGTCAGAAATCGTCTCAGAGAAGCTCAATGCGTGCGTGTCAATGCTCACCTTCGATGGTCACTGGCACACTGGATAAGTGTGCTCTTCAGGGATGAAGCCCGGTTGCAACTGTACCGGGCAGATGGCAGACAGCGTGTAAGGCGTCGTGTGGGCGAGCGGTTTGCTGATGTCATAGTTGTGAACAGAGTGCCCCATGGTGGCGTTGGGGCTATGGTATGGGCAGGCGTAAGCTACGGACAATGAACAACTATATTTTATCGATGGCAATTTGAATGCACAAAAGATACTGTGACGAGATCCTAAGGCCAATTATTGTGCCATTCCTCCGCCGCCACCTCATATTTTAGCATAATAATGCACTACCCCATGTCGCAAGGATCTGTACACAATTCCTGGAAGCTAAAAATGTCCCAGTTCTTCCATTGCCTGCATACTCATCAGGCATGTCACCCATTGAGCATGTGTGGGATGCTCTGGATCGATGTGCACGACAACACGTTCTAGTTCCCGCCAATATACAGCAACTTCCCACAACCATTGAAGAGTGGGACAACATTCCACAGGCCACAATCAACAGCCTGATCAACTCTATTAGGAGATGTGTCGCGCTGCATGAGGCAAATGGTGGTCACACCAGATACTGACTGGTTTTCTGATCCACACCCCTACTTAAAAAAAAAAAGGTATCTGTGACCAATAGATGCTTATCTGTATCCCCAGTCATGGGAAATCAATGGATTAGGGCCAAATGAATGAATTTAATATTGACTGTTTTCCTTAAATGAACTGTAACTCAGTAAAATCTTTGAAATTGTTGCATGTTGCATTTATATATTTTGTTTAGTGTATTTCATGTAATAACCATGGCAAAGCTAAAGGTGACATCCAAACCAACTGATTTAACCTATAACCATTGGTGCTCTATGCCTCCATTCCATCCAGCCACACATTTTTCAGGCCTCTCTCCACCAGAAAGCTCATGTGAAAAATCAAAGGCATTAGGGTAAACAAGGCCGCTGGTTGCCTGGGCAATAGGCTATCCTACCCCTTCCAGCCTACCCTTTCATCATAGGACCAGAGTAGAGAGCAATAATACACTACAGACAGGTTGCCATAACAGGCAGCAGTGCAGCAGCACTTTCAAACTGTATTACAAAAGAAGAGCGATAAAGGGAAGAGGAGAAAGAGGAGAGAGGGCAAGAGAAGGGGAGAGTAGAGGAGGATGGGGAAGTAATTAAGGCAGGAAAAAGAGAGAATCCATGAAAAGGAGAGGTAAGACTGGAGAAAGAAGGAGGGCAGGTAGCTCTAAAGCCCAGCCTCTCTCCTCCCACGCTAGCCACCCATCTGCCATCCATCCATCCCTCCACTCCTGAGCCGGCCTCCTCCTTTGAACCATGCCAGAGAGCTAGCTGACTAGAATAGCTAATAAGATAGGAACTAAGAACTTTTTAATGAGAGCCATGGCTGGTCTGGAAAAGCTGCACTACATGACCAAAAGTATCTGCTCATCAAAAATCTCATTCCAAAATCATGGGCATTAATATGGAGTTGGTCCCCTCCTTTGCTGCTTTAACAGAGTCTACTCTTCTGGGAAGGTATTCCACTAGATGTTTGAACATTCCTGCGGGGACTTGCTTCCATTCAGCCACAAGAGCAATAGGGAGGTCGGGCACTGATGTTGGGCGATTAGGCCTGGCTCGCAGTCAGAGTTCCAATTCATCTCAAAGGTGTTCGATCGGGTTGAGGTCAGGGCTCTGTGCAGCCAGTCAAGTTCTTCCACTACGAACAAACCATTTCTGTATGGACCTCGCTTTGTGCACGGGGGCATTGTTATACTAAAACAGGAAAGGGCCTTCCCTGAACTGTTGCCATAAAGTTGGAAGCACAGAATCGTCAAAAATTAAATTGTATGCTGTAGCGTTAAGATTTCCCTTCACTGGAACTAAGGGGCCTAACCCAACCCCCCCCCCCCCCCCAAAAAGCCCCAGACCATTATTTCTCCACCAAACTTTATCGTTGGCACTATGCATTGGGTAGTTAGCGTTTTTCTGGCATCTGCCAAACCCAGATTTGTCTGTCAGACTGCCAGATTGTGAAGCGAAATTCATCAATACATAGAACGCGTCTCCACTGCTCCAGAGTCAAATGGCAGTTACACCACTCCAGCCGACTCTTGGCATTGCGCATGGTGATCTTAGGCTTGTGTGCGACTGCTCGGACATGAAAACCCATTTCATGAACCTCCCAATGAACCGTTCTTGTACTGACGTTGCTTCCAGAGGCAGTTTGGATCTCGCTAGTGAATGTTGCAACCAAGGACAAATTATTTTTTACACACCATGCGCTTCAGTGGTCCCGTTCTGTGAGATTTGTGAGGCCTACCCCTCCGCGACTGAGCAGTTGTTGCTCCTAGACATTTCCACTTCACAATAACAGCACTTACTGTTGACCGGGACAGAAATTTGACGAACTGACTTGTTGGAAAGGTGGCATCCTATGACAGTGCCATGTTGAAAGTCACTAAGATCTTCAGGAAGGCCATTCTACTGACAAAGTGTGTCTATGGAGATTGCATGGCTGTGTGCTCAACTGTATACACCCTTACGGGTGAGGCTGAATTAGCCGAATTCACCAATTCAAAGGGATTTCCACATACTTTTGTATATATAGCGTACTGTCGCAGATTCTTTCCCTGCCCTTTGAAATTGCTCACAGACACAGAAAATGTAGTTCAAATTGATGATATTAGCTCGATTGCTTCCAGCAGGTTAAGATAAGCTCAGCATAACAAAAGCAACCACCTACTTTCCTTTCAAACCTTAGTTACCAAATCAACCAATATCCAGTCAATAGTGTTATCTGAGGTATCAACAGGTAATGAACCCGGTGCCAAGGTTGCCATTAATGAACCAATAGAAGCACCCATAAGGCCTATATGTCTGAAAATATTGGTGCAGAGTACTGGTCCGCAACCCAAATGGCACCTTCTTCCCTATATAGAGCACTTCTTTTGACCAGGGCCTATAGGACCCAGTGAACGAGTGCTCGTTCAAGTTCTGCACTTCCCTTCCTCGATTTAAAAAGGAAAGCACTGGTATAAGAGATATTGTGGAAACTCCCCAGCTCATGCTTACACCAATCCAATGCTTTGAAATGTGTGGGGAGGAATAAGGTAACTGACAATAAAATGTTATCTTTTCACAGAAATGTGGGTTTGCGTTATAAAACAATTCCTATTGAGTGCACATTTCAGTAGAAAGGTAGCGAACTGAGATTCAGGCAGACTGGGATGAGAGCTGAGAACAAAAAGTGGAGACTCACCGGTCTTCTCTTTGATCTCACAGAGAACGCTGAAGAGGGCAGGCTTCATTCTGTGACAGTTCAGGGCGTGTTTCCTGCCGGCAAGAAAAGGAGAGAGAGAGAGGGAGAAGAAAGAGCGAGGAAGAGAGGGAGTTGGAGGTAAGATTAGAATATATGCCTGCTTGTCCTAGTCATTTCGTAGCATATGCCGCACTATGGAAAAGCGAGCTAAATTAGAGTCGATGAGGTTCGTCCATCCAGCATTGATCTAATAGTGCAAGGTTCTGTATTAATGGATTTATAAAAGCTAATTTAAAAAAAGAAAAAAGTAGTTGTATTATCACACTCAGTTTCACATTGAGCTTAATATCTTGGTCCCCCATAGCACCGTTAACAAGTTACCTCCAAAGCCATGTTACTTTTGTACACGCAATAATTTTGGGGTGAAAGCATACTCTGCTGAACACCCACTCAGCAACACTTGACTTTTAATTATATTATAAACTCTCAATTAGAAAATTAAATTATGCAAACACAAACTAATGGGCCAGGCACCATCACTGGTAGCCCAGGGCCTTATTACTAACGAGCACGCAGGGCATGCGCCCTGGGGCCCCGACCTCCATGGGTACCCAACCAAATTATTAATATTTCCGGTGGCAGGCCCCCAAACAAAACTTAGTTAGGTACCCAATACTGCTCAGATAGCATATGAACACGGCATAAGCCATGGCAAAATGTGTAGAATAGCAGGAAATTTGCTTTAAAACTGCTAAATTCTCTCTCAACCTCATGGCAAAATGTGTAGGATTGCAGGATTACCACTGGTAGTCATTGCAAAGATTGCCAGCTGCATGCGGCTCTCAGGAATTTAAATGGCAGCCCGTGAAAATTCCATTTTAGTAGGGGGTCCTTGCCCACGGGCTCATAATATTTAGGAGGCCTTGACATTAAAGTTTGAAAATCCCTGACACAACACACACAGAAACATGACTCACATATTCCTCATTGCTCTGATCTGTGCAGCTTCAGTGAAGAGCTTAATATTGAGCCCTTCCAGAGTGTCATGATAACTCCCTAGAGCTGTGATCCTCAACTGAAGGGAACCTTTATGAATTTTTTTGCATCTATGCCTATTTATAAACCACAAAAGATCTCATATTCAAACTCATGAAATACATTGGGGAATCGTGTGCTGAAACACGCAACAGCTAAAACATACAGTCATGGATTTGATGGATAAAATAAATTGACCAAACAATACAGGTAAAAATAATACTACCCAAAAGGGGAGCTTGACAAAGGTAAAAAGGTGTTCAACTGATAAGCTGTTTTGAAACATTCCCGACACAGGCATCAGAGAGAAAAGGAAACAACCATGATACAACATATGAATGAGTAGGCAACGCCTAACCTCAACACCAACTCCAGTTGTGTCCATGTAGGAGGCCTAACCTCGGCTATACCATATTGGGAAATGCGTGAGTATTTATATGCTGAGAAGAAGTGTATATTGATGTGTCTGCCGATAACGAGGATATCGCTCGTTACATTACTTGTTCGAGCGAGTGCATAATTGTGTCCACCTGTGTATCAGTCTTAATTATATATTTTTATTTAACCTTTAAATTACACAGGTTTGTCTCACTGGGCAACATTTTTTATTTTGCAAGTGAGAGGAGTTCAGGTACAATTTTTTTTTAATCACTGCTGGATTTGAGTGGGAGAGGGGCCATGGAGGGAGATGGGGGTCAGGGGGGGTATGAGCAGGAGCAGGTGTGGTACTCGTGCTCTCATGGGGCATGCGGTCGGTCCTGTGGGTCCTGTACACTACTGACCTGTGCTGGAAGTTGAGTGGCAGGCCACCCCCTGCCGTGCCCCCCCCAGCTCCCCCTCCCTCTGCGGGGTCATCTGATCCGCCCCAGTGCGCCGGCGACTCCTCTGGCCAGCATCTGGATATGGGGTAACAGGGGGAGAGGGTGAGGGGTGGGCAGGACAGGACAGGTTGGGTGGTAGTGCACTAGTAAGGCACTGTTGTTGTCGTCGTCTCCTCATTTGTTATCTCCGATGCCACCCCAGATAGTAAAACAGCCATCCTACCACATTGGGTCAAACCCGGTACATAGTGCACTAGCAGGGCACTGTGCTGTCCAGCCATCTCATCTGTTCTCTCCTGCTATCCAGCCCAGACAGTTATCCCCCCCAAGTCAGTATAAGGGCTATGTATGTATGCAAGGGGCCCCACAGGTGACATGCATGGCCTACGCAGGCTACATTTGATGGCGTGTGTCTGTGTGTGCAGAGATATGCCAATAAAAGTGGAAGTCCCCTCTTTAACCCTCTCGTTTAAAGTTTGAGTGCAAATTCAAAGGCTAAATTCAAAGGCTAAAATGTAAATCCTAGAATTGAATAAGCCTTTATCAGACCATCTAAATCATGGACTAGGGCTAATCCATGATGGGCTATATCATGTCCAAGACGAAAATCAATAGTCCATTGACTTTCTCCATCTTGCCGCTGTATTGAAATATGTAACTGACTTTCATCCCTGGCAAGTTTTCAAATGTATACTGTGTATATGTATTTTGTTAAACTTCCAAATAAATCAATCTAGCCTACCTCTGCTGAGAGAAACTACTAGTGAGTAATTTCACTGATCTAGAGCATCTCAGGTCTTCAGACCTGCATATACAACTAATTAGGGTTGTCACGATACTCAGAGGTATCGTGGCAAAATAACAAAACATGAAGCGGACTGCATTTTCTAAAGAAAACACTCCTAATGCTGAAAACAAACAGCCTTACGTTGTCACCCAGAATCACGTTTATTTCCCAAGCTATAGCACACAATATTTTACATGTAGTAGATTTTTTTTTAAAGGACCCAAGAGTTCAGTCTGCTTTGTGTTTCCTTTTTGCCAAGGAAAATCTGGTATCGTTGCGTCGCGCTACTGGTATCGTGACAACCCTACACCTCAGAATAGGCTTTAGCTGCTGCCTAAGAGTTTCCGACTCCATCCTCAGATGAGAAGGCCAGACACATGTAAACAACAGGAGGAGTGGTGGTAGAACTACTTTAGAAGTGCCAGAGACACATGCTCGGTCTATCCTGGGGCAAACATTAAGCGCCTTCTTGACAGACTCATTGAATCCCTTCTCAGAAAAATGTTGCCTACGTTTAATTGTTCCAAAAATGCTATCCAAGTTAGAGTAGTGGTGGTGCGGTGCAACTCTTTAATTAGTATCAGAGATGCCCTGATATGGATTGGCATGCTGTAGTTCCGGAGTTCCAAATTAAGCAGCAGCAGCTGAAAAGATGAGCTCCTACAAATATTGAAATTTAAATGTTTTTTTTTTTAGAGTAAAGTACATCG
>NC_036860.1:68502240-68603409 GCF_002910315.2 Salvelinus sp. IW2-2015
CGGGAAACTGTACTTCCTCAGAGGTAGGGAGGCGAGCAGGCCAGAGGTGGATGAACGCAGTGCCCTTGTTTGGGGTAGGGCCTGATCAGAGCCTGAAGGTACGGAGGTGCCGTTCCCCTCACAGCTCCGTAGGCAAGCACCATGGTCTTGTAGCGGATGCGAGCTTCAACTGGAAGCCAGTGGAGAGAGCGAGGAGCGGGGTGACGTGAGAGAACTTGGGAAAGTTGAACACCAGACGGGCTGCGGCGTTCTGGATGAGTTGTAGGGGTTTAATGGCACAGGCAGGGAGCCCAGCCAACAGCGAGTTGCAGTAATCCAGACGGGAGATGACAAGTGCCTGGATTAGGACCTGCGCCGCTTCCTGCGTGAGGCAGGGTCGTACTCTGCGAATGTTGTAGAGCATGAACCTACAGGAACGGGTCACCGCTTGATGTTAGTTGAGAACGACAGGGTGTTGTCCAGGATCACGCCAAGGTTCTTAGCACTCTGGGAGGAGGACACAATGGAGTTGTCAACCGTGATGGCGAGATCATGGAACGGCAGTCCTTCCCCGAGGAAGAGCAGCTCCGTCTTGCGAGGTTCAGCTTGAGGTGGTGATCCGTCATCCACACTGATATGTCTGCCAGACATGCAGAGATGCGATTCACCACCTGGTTATCAGAGGGGGAAAGGAGAAGATTAATTGTGTGTCGTCTGCATAGCAATGATAGGAGAGACCATGTGAGGATATGACAGAGCCAAGTGACTTGGTGTATAGCGAGAATAGGAGAGGGCCTAGAACAGAGCCCTGGGGACACCAGTGGTGAGAGCACGTGGTGCGGAGACAGATTCTCGCCACGCCACCTGGTAGGAGCGACCTGTCAGGTAGGACGCAATCCAAGCGTGGGCTGCGCCGGAGATGCCCAGCTCGGAGAGGGTGGAGAGGAGGATATGATGGTTCACAGTATCAAAGGCAGCCGATAGGTCTAGAAGGATGAGAGCAGAGGAGAGAGAGTTAGCTTTAGCAGTGCGGAGCGCCTCCGTGACACAGAGAAGAGCAGTCTCAGTTGAATGACTAGTCTTGAAACCTGACTGATTTGGATCAAGAAGGTCATTCTGAGAGAGATAGCAGGAGAGCTGGCCAAGGACGGCACGTTCAAGAGTTTTGGAGAGAAAAGAAAGAAGGGATACTGGTCTGTAGTTGTTGACATCGGAGGGATCGAGTGTAGGTTTTTTCAGAAGGGGTGCAACTCTCGCTCTCTTGAAGACGGAAGGGACGTAGCCAGCGGTCAAGGATGAGTTGATGAGCGAGGTGAGGTAAGGGAGAAGGTCTCGGAAATGGTCTGGAGAAGAGAGGAGGGATAGGGTCAAGCGGGCAGGTTGTTGGCGGCCGGCCTCACAAGACGCGAGATTTCATCTGGAGAGAGAGGGAGAAAGAGGTCAAAGCACAGGGTAGGGCAGTGTGAGCAGAACCAGCGGTGTCGTTTGACTTAGCAAACGAGGATCGGATGTCGTCGACCTTCTTTCAAAATGGTTGACGAAGTCATCAGCAGAGAGGGAGGAGGGGGGAGGAGGGGAGGAGGATTCAGGAGGGAGGAGAAGGTGGCAAAGAGTTCCTAGGGTTAGAGGCAGATGCTTGGAATTTAGAGTGGTAGAAATTGGCTTTAGCAGCAGAGACAGAGAAGGAGAATGTAGAGAGGAGGGAGTGAAAGGATGCCAGGTCCGCAGGGAGCGAGTTTTCCTCCATTTCCGCTCGGCTGCCCGGAGCCCTGTTCTGTGAGCTCGCAATGAGTCGTCGAGCCACGGAGCAGGAGGGGAACCAGGCCGGCCTGGAGGATAGGGGACATAGAGAGTCAAAGGATGCAGAAAGGGAGGAGAGGAGGGTTGAGGAGGCAGAATCAGGAGATAGGTTGGAGAAGGTTTGAGCAGAGGGAAGAGATGATAGGATGGAAGAGAGAGAGTAGCGGGGGAGAGAGAGCGAAGGTTGGGACGGCGCGATACCATCCGAGTAGGGGCAGTGTGGAAGTGTTGGATGAGAGCGAGAGGGAAAAGGATACAAGGTAGTGGTCGGAGACTTGGAGGGAGTTGCAATGAGATTAGTGGAAGAACAGCATCTAGTAAAGATGAGGTCAAGCGTATTGCCTGCCTTGTGAGTAGGGGGAAGGTGAGAGGGTGAGGTCAAAAGAGGAGAGGAGTGGAAAGAAGGAGGCAGAGAGGAATGAGTCAAAGGTAGACGTGGGGAGGTTAAAGTCACCCAAACTGTGAGAGGTGAGCCATCCTCAGGAAAGGAACTTATCAGGGCGTCAAGCTCATTGATGAACTCTCCAAGGGAACCTGGAGGGCGATAAATGATAAGGATGTTAAGCTTGAAAGGGCTGGTAACTGTGACAGCATGGAATTCAAAGGAGCGATAGACAGATGGGTCAGGGAGAAAGAGAGAATGTCACTTGGGAGAGATGAGGATCCCAGTGCCACCACCCCGCTGACCAGAAGCTCTCGGGGTGTGCGAGAACACGTGGGCAGACGAGGAGAGAGCAGTAGGAGTAGCAGTGTTATCAGTGGTAATCCATGTTTCCGTCAGTGCCAAGAAGTCGAGGGACTGGAGGGAAGCATAGGCTGAGATGAACTCTGCTTGTTGGCCGCAGATCGGCAGTTCCAGAGGCTGCCTGAGACCTGGAACTCCACGTGGGTCGTGCGCGCTGGACCACCAGGTTAGAGTAGCAGCGGCCACGCGGTGTGAAGCGTTTGTATGGTCGTGTGCAGAGAGGAGAGAACAGGGATAGACAGACACATAGTTGACAGGCTACAGAAGAGGCTACGCTAATGCAAAGGAGATTGGAATGACAAGTGGACTACACGTCTCGAATGTTCAGAAAGTTAAGCTTACGTTGCAAAAAATCTTATTGACTAAAATGATATAGTACTGCTGGCTGGTGAAATAGGCTAGCTAGCAGTGGCTGCGTTGTTGACTTTGTTTGAAAGTGTAGCTGGCTAGGTAACCTCTAACTGGCTAGGTAACCTCGACAATTACTCTAGACTACACAATTATCTTGGATACAAAGACGGCTATGTAGCCAGCTAAGATCAAACAAATCAAACTGTTGTACTGTAATGAAATGAAATGTAATACTACCTGTAATACTACCTGTGGAGCAAAGCGGAATGCAACTACTCGCTCCAAACCAAACCGGAAGTGCGTATCGTAGAGGGAGAGGCAATAGAAGTGTTTGTTTCTTGATTATTGTCTTTTGTGTCTTTAGAGGACTGCTTCACCTTAATGTCCCCTTTCCCTTTTCTTCTGTCCTTATTTTGTCCCACTTTGTCCCTTCTTTGTCCCTCTTCTCTTCTGCCAACTAGACACTCCTTGTTAGCTAGCTAGCTTCTTCAGGAATGTCCCTAGCAACTGCCTAGCAACAGGTAAACAACTTAGCTAGCTAAGAAAACGGTATAATTTTATGAAAGATTGTTACTTTTTCAAAAGCCTTTCTTCTTTGTTTGCTGCTTGTTTGGTCTCCTATTCAGTTTGCAGTTTTCTTTTGATTTTTTTCCCGACTTCAGCTGACCTACAGCTCCTCAAAGCCACATGGCATGGGAGTATGGGCAATTTGCTTATTGTCATGCACACACACACACCAAGAGTCATGATATGCAAACATATATTATGCATGCATTAACATGTGAATATGAAAAACCTAAAATATTAATGATTGCTCTGTCAAAACAAGTGACTGATTAACATGTCCTATAACTACATCATGCTATTATATTTCCATAGCCATGTTGACGTGTCATATCAGATCTGGCGATGCAAATAACTTTTACAAGCCCACCCACACAAGTGAAGTCCCTCCAACATTTTAACTAACGACCATTTGAATTTCAAAAGATCATCACCGACAGCGACGGCTCAATTAAAGGCGGCCTGATTGTCTATGCTAATGACAATGTATGAGATTAATCAAGTGTATTGACGTGTCCAAACTTGCACCCTATATAGTGCACTTGTAAAAAGAAATAGTGCACTATACATGGAATACGGTGCCATTTGGGACACATCTTTAATGGTCCTTGCTATCTAGGTTCTTTGGGACATACTTACCCCCATGGAAGTTAAAATTTACAATGGCTAAGGTAAGAGTTAAGGTTCGGTAAGGGTTATGGGATCCCGGATAGCACTAACACACCCTTTATCTAGCAGGGCTAACAATTTGGCAGGCCTGTGATGGGAACAAATGGTTTGATTGAGCTTGCATGTGTTCAGTGACGTAGACATAAAAATTATAATTACCAAAAAAAAAAAAAACTAAATGATTGCTAATGTAATTGAAAGATGAAAAGTGACATTTCACAATGTTCATCCACTTTTTATTATAAAAGACGGTGGTCTGACACAATGTGCCGAGATTAAATACTAACCCTTAGCAAAGTTAAATACTAACCCGTAGCAAAGTTAAACATGTGTCTTTAAAAGTGTAAACTGCAAATGTATTTATATTACATGAACTACTGTCACATGGCATGGTCATTTGACGACAGCCAAAAACTTGTTTAAACTTAACACGTTTGGGAAAACTTCAGCTCTCATGTAGTTGTGCCCACTCTTCAAGAGATCGAGGTGAACCGACTAGGTATCATAGATCTGAATGTTACATTTTACATAACCCGGGTAAGACTGTTTGCCCTGGCTTTCCAACAAACTAGGAGCAAAATCAGATGTGCTATTTGCATAGTTGAAGTCGGAAGTTTACATACACTTATGTTGGAGTCATTAAAACTCGTTTTTCAAACACTCCACAAATTTCTTGTTAACAAACTACAGTTTTGGCAAGTCGGTCAGGAAATCTACTGTGTGCATGACAAGTAATTTTTACAACAATTGTTTACAGACAGATTATTTCACTTATTCACTATCACAATTCCAGTGGGTCAGAAGTTTACATACACTAAGTTGACTATGCCTTTAACCAGCTTGGAAAATTCCAGAAAATGATGTCATGGCTTTAGAAGCTTCTGATAGGCTAATTGACATCATTTGAGTCAATTGGAGGTGTACCTGTGGATGTATTTCAAGGCCTACCTTCAAACTCAGTGCCTCTTTCCTTGACATCATGGGAAAATCAAAAGAAATCAGCCAAGACCTCAGAAAAAGAAATTGTACCACGTTCATCTGTACAACAATAGAACGCAAGTATAAACACCATGGGACCACACAGCCGTCATACCGCTCAGAAAGGAGACGTGTTTTGTCTCCTAGAGATGATTGGTGCGAAAAGTGAAAATCAATCCCAGAACAACAGCAAAGGACCTTGTGAAGATGCTGGAGGAAACAGGTACAAAAGTATCTATATCCACAGTAAAACAAGTCCTATATCGACATAACCTGAAAGGCCGCTCAGCAAGGAAGAAGCCACTGCTCCAAAACCGCCATAAAAAAGCCAGACTACGGTTTGCAACTGCACATGGGGACAAAGATCGTACTTTTTGGATTAATGTCCTCTGGTCTGATGAAACAAAAATGGAACTGTTTGGCCATAATGACCATTGTTATGTTTGGAGGAAAAAGGGGGAGGCTTGCAAGCCAAAGAACACCATCCGAATTGTGAAGCACGGGGATGGCAGCATCATGTTGTGGGGGTGCTTTGCTGCAGGAGGGACTATATTATATTGAAGCAACATCTCAAGACATCAGTCAGGAAGTTAAAGCTTGGTCGCAAATGGGTCTTCCAAATGGACAATGACCCCAAACATACTTCCAAAGTTGTGGCAAAATGACTTAAGGACAACAAAGTCAAGGTATTAGAGTAGCCATCAAAGCCATGACTTCAATCCTATAGAAAATTTGTGGGCAGAACTGAAAAAGTGTGTGTGAGCAAGGAGGCCTAAAACCTGACTCAGTTACACCATCTCTGTCAGGAGAAATTCCTCCAACTTATTGTGGGAAGCTCGTGGAAGGCTACCCGAAACATTTGACCCAAGTTAAACAGTTTAAAGGCAATGCTACCAAATACTAATTGAGTGAATGTAAACTTCTGACCCACTGGGAATGTGATGAAATAAAAGCTGAAATAAATCTCTACTATTATTCTGACATTTCACATTCTTAAATTAAAGTGGTGATCGTAATTGACCTAAAACAGGGATTATTTACTAGGATTAAATGTCAGGAATTGTGAAAAACTGGGCTTAAATGTATTTGGCTAAGGCATATGTAAACTTCCGACTTCAACTGTAACTGTACATCAAAACATGAAATCAGGCAAAGATGCCACGATGTGTGAAAACCACAATGCAATGAGATGTTCTAATCTTGAGCAGTAAAATAGGAGCCTAAAGTTAACTCTTTATAGTCCAAAGATCTTGGCTCTGCCAGCCGAAACAGCCAAATACTCCATCTAAACGTGAATAGATTCACAATTGCGGTACGGTTCTAGAAACAAAGCCGTCTTTCATATCACATCAAAACATTTTCACAAATGCTAAATTTACACTTACTGTACACTGCTTTAACAGGTTGTAACAGTTGCAGCCGAAAGTATTTTTCAGTGACAACACGTTTGTGTGGCGTCAGTCTTCTGTTTACACACAGGTGTTTGGAGACGCTGATAGCCAATTAGCACAGGTAGTCAACTGTCTTCCGTAAAACAAGTGCTTTAACTTGGAAATGTGGGAACCCTAAAGTACAGCAAAAAAAAAAAGTTTGTGGTAATTTAACCTTTTGTTTTTTGAAAATTATTTCTTGCTACTATAAAAGATACAATCATTATGTTTCCAAAACTGTACCACAAGCGATGCATGTTACCATTTAACATATGCGTGGGACTCTTAACAACTCCCCTGGCCAGAAGATACTATTGTCACTAGGTGTTAAAGGTGGTTAGCATCTATGAATGGGATAAGCCAGGGGTGTCAAACTAATTTTGTCCCAGGGCCGCATTCTGTTTTCAACGAGGTCTAGAGAGCTGCACTGAAAATGTGTTATATTTCCTTGCCTTCAAAATCGGCAAAAAAATCCATAATTTTTGGGATTTGATGCTCCCTGACTGTTTAGCTTTCATTTGTGATTTTGTGTGTGAGCTCGACAGTCAAGAAACGGTATGAATATAGCTCCATTATCATTTATACACAGTTAAGATTTTGTTTTAGTAATTTAAAGTATTTTGACTGTTTTCCTCCACACAAAAATAAAAATGATTTTACTCAAACCACCTGCATGATTGGACCCCTCGCGGGCCGGATATGGCACCTGGGCCGTATGTTTGGCACCAATGGGCTAGGCTATATAAATATTCTGTGTGTATGTGTGAGGAGCCTGCTTCCTTTATTCGTGTAGCCAACCATTAAATTATTAGTCAGATAATGGAATCTTCTGTTGTTGACAAATCACAAGTGACTGAATAAAGCAGCGTGCATCACATCAAATATTCATAATTGTACTGTACCAGGCAACAAGAGAGTAACAGAACACAAGACGAAAGCATTAACAAAAACATATCGTCTCATCTTCGCTCCAGATTTCCCTCGCAGCACCTTTCTTACCTGGCCTGCGCCTCGTCCAGGCTTTCGTCTGTGATGGCCATAATCTGTTGTAGAATATCCCCAATGTCTTGTTGAGGTTGACCGAGCTGTTTCCTAACCGAGTCTTGGTCGCCAACGTCGCCTTGTGATAACCCGCCGAGTCCGGCGAGACCCGCCAGCATTCGCGTCTGATCATCCATAGCTACTTTAAAAAAAAACCTAGGTCCTTTCCTCACAATCGAATTCACACAATTAGCCAGCTAGCTAACAATGAAACCCCCAGCGCAAATCATACGCCACTGGCTGATAGTAATTAATTACAGCCAGCTAACGTTAGTTAACCTAAAAAATAAATATTCCAAAGCAGTTCCACATGCATAAACGATTTGTGCTGCTCGCCGATGTCAATAACCACGGCAAACTACTATAGCGAATAAATGTTGCTAGCTAAGCAACTGACAAGCTAGCTGTGTAGCCCTAAGAAACATACAGAAAAAAAGCAACGGACACATGCACTAAGTAGGGAGCTGGCAGACAGCGCCTCACGTTAAAACAAGAAAATCGTTCTGTCCGGCGAATAAAATATGCATTCAAAATAATGCAAAAATAAAGACAAAACAAAATGTGGCAACACCTTGCTAGCTAGATACATACATCAATTATCACACTCGCGGTGGTTCAAAGGGGCTAATCAAAACAGAGTATTGTTTTCGCAGACTGGAAAAAGCTGCGCGAGGACCAGTGTGCGTCGTTCACATAACACCAGCTCGCGCTAGCTGGTGTAGCCAATTACCAAATTAGCTGGCTAAGTAGCCAGTTAGCTAGATACTTCAAGTGCAGAAAACAAACTCGTATGGCATCGGTAAAGAAAGTAACTGAATGACTATAATTTGATAACACTAGCTATGCAAATAACAGGCAACGTGGGTTAATTTAGATAACTATGCTGGCGCAAGTAAATAACGCTAGCTAAGTTAATAAAAAAAAAGTGGCTAACGATGTTATCGAGGACCACAATGCTAAAGCTCAAAACATAGCTAGCTAATTGATGTGATAAAATAGAATCACATCATCAGCATCGCAACTGATTGATCAATTCCAAACAAAATGTAGCAAGTGGGCAATGCTAGTTAATAAGGCAACGACGCTGGCATACTAAATAGTTAGCTAACAAGATGATCACCCGTGTATTTTCACGGGTCCTCAGCTGGGACAGTCACCCTCCTCCCACATAAAAATCACGTTTGAGGAAAAAAATGTTTGCTGAAAGTTATAATGGCATTTTCCACCGGCCAGCCACGGCAAATTGAATTCCATTACACTCTCGGCTGCAGTAGAGTGTGTGTGTTTTCTCTGATCCTTTTATTTTTGCAGGACAAAGGTTGGCGTTTCCTCCCTTCTGCTCACGAAGCCACAACAAACTGACCATACAATATCGTGCATTCAATTCATAATGCTACTGCGTCACCGCCCCTAGGCTGTCAGATCGTATTGATGAGATATTTACCTTCCATTTTATTGAGATATTTTCCTGTTTCATATAAACTAATCCAGGGCCACATGAAAAACTTCAGTCTGCTTTTTTAGACTTTTGTTTTGAACCACTTCCCTGACATGCAGATGACCCATGTCATCTGTATGACCATGAACAGTGTTAGCCCACTGAGCTAAGGCTGGCAATTAAGCATTCAGGTTACAGGCATGGTTCCTATTTATGCAAAAAGATTTCACGGAAGCACTTCTGCTACAATAGTATACTGCCAAGAGGTCTGGACCTCAGTGGCACAGGTGGTACACTACATTCGCAGGGGGCAGATCAAGGGGTTGAGTTTAAATAAGGGTGTACTTATTGGACTTGGCTAAGTGTCAGTCTGACACAATTGTAATTAGTAGTGTAAGCTTTCTTTTCTGTCAAGATCACCTCAACCCTGAACTGTCAATCGATTGAATTACCACCACGCTCAACCCATTGACCAAATCAATGACTGAATCATACAGTAACTGGGACCAATATTGAAGCATCTCATAATTAATCTACAAAAAATGTTTCAAATTGGAACAAATCACACCATCAAATAGGCCACTATTAAACAGGATGTGTTCAGAAACATCCAATGAATGAAACTTCCTATGTCTTTTAGTGTGAGAAATATGGACAGCACAGATTGAATACAAGTGTCTTCATTTTTTTTCCTGCAAACGTGGACAATTTTGCTGTCATTTATCACTCAGATGAGAGAGCAGCTCCACTAGATGAATTGGGAGACTGAACAGACATGGAGGAGAGAAGGCTGACTGCTGTGCTGGAATGATGGGTGTGCACACCACGAAAGGGAGTGCACAGGACAAAACTGTCTGTGGATTATGCTGACGCTCGGCACATCCCTCTTCTACAGTCTATGCCTAATCAATCTGAAGTTAGAGAAGGGAGAGGGGTTAGATTTTATAAAGACCTGGCCTAACAGGAAGAAAATATTTTTTACAGCACCAACAGGCATTTACACATCAGAAGTAGGCCCAGGCCTGTTATGGGTCACAAGAAACCATCACGTTTAACCCTGTTTATTTGAATATTTGAATATTTGAATATTTGAATAATATTTTTGGTCCATTTGCAAACTCTATATTGTAAGAGTAATGTTAAGCAGTGATGTCAACAAATCTAAATAAACTATACATGATCAATAACTAATAAGCTAATCCATATTTTGTATCTAGTTCTGTATTTTCCTATTTATATCCTGTTTGTTCTGTGAATGTTGTTTTCTTCAGTGCCTGAATATGTGACTTGACTTCTTTCAATTTGTAAGCAGGAGAAGCCCTCTCTCTTTCTCATCCCACAAGCATCCAGCCTTATTTTAATCTAAATAAGAATCAATCTCTTGCCGTGCACCACCCTCCCTCCGTGATTCCCCAGCGCTCACGGTCACAACCTCACTTTTCTCCCACTCCTCCTCTGTCCTTTCTCGCATTCTTACCATGCACCCCCACCCCCCAATGCAAGAACAGCCCACAGAAAATGCATATGTTTGTAATACAGCAATAAATAAGATGAAATATCATGGTGATATAAGTCAGTAGGTGCAGGGCACCTTTCCTATTTGGTGGTCAGAACTTGAGCCTATCTGATTCCTTTTACACAATTTCTTAAAAAACAGACATCACACTGTTCATGCAAGTGTAACCCTATTGACTGTTAAACTTCTCTAAGGAAATATTCCTCATCGGGGCCACATTGTTGTTCATCATGTTTCTCCTGGTAAGAGGAAGGCTCAAGGCTCAACCTTATAACATGAAAGATGGTGAGAGAAAACTTAAGATGTGATAGTGAGAGTGAATGAGATTGAAAAAGGAAGAAAGGGGGGTTATGAAACACTAGGCATAATGTCAGGCCTTCGTTCTGCGCCAGTGACCCGGTGAAAGGAGAGGGAGGGAGTCAAGATGAGGTGGGGGAGGGGCTTCCTTCCTGATGGACAGGAGAAGGGACAGAGGAAGACATAGCAGTGCTGGAGGAGAGAAAAGAGGACTGGACCTCTGGACAAAACAGAAAAGATTGAGGGATAAGAAAGGGACAAGGAGTAAAGTATTATACATATGATTACAAGGGTGTGTTGAGAGAACTAACAAGTTGTGTGTACAGAGAATTCTTCCCCTTGTTACACTGAAACCAAGAGAAGTTTCAAAGGAGTTGGGATGGAATAATGTTTCACATTTCCTTGTTTATGAAGGGTTAAAAACAAATACAGGATTGGACCTGGTTTTAAAACAACTGATTCAATGGTCAGAAAATACAAGACAAATTCAGATAATTACTGTTTAATAATAATATATATTTTTTGAAATCATACATTTTTTTTACAAGAAAAACAGACACGAATGTACAGGAAAATAAAGGAAAGCAGGTATCTTACAAATTAACCCCAAAATGCATCCACTGCAAGTGAATATTTTCTACATCTTTTACTGTAGGCAAATATTCATTAGCTATTTAAATAAAGGGTGAGATTGCCCTCTGGTGGCCAACAGCATACGTTTTGTAAGGAGACTGGCCTCCGTCCCAAATGGCACCCTATAACCTATACAGAGTAATACTTTTGACCAGGACTCATAGCACGCTGGTCAAAAGTAGTGCACTATATAAGGAATGGGGTGCCATTTGGGAGGACCCAAATAGTATAGTGGTGGAATAGAATTAGAATAGATAGAAAGTTATAGCCGAAATAATCCACATTCATCCCATGAAGAAAGATACCATAGACTTATTTACAAACACAACCAAACAAGGCACCACAGAGAACAGCTAAGTTAGGGAGCCATGGGTACAGAGTTAAGACATGACATAAATACCGGAAATACAGAAAAAGCCAGACTGATCTTTCTCATAGGTCATTCATTGAGTGAACCTGGACGAGACCAAAGGTCACAATAGAGTATGTGCTATTAAAGGTGTGCTTTGTCCTGCTTGTACAAAGCAAGAATTCAGTTTGCTTAGTTCTCTTTTTTTGCCATGAAAAATCTAGTTTGGTTGTACCATGATACTGTATTGTGATAACCCTGAAACAGAGGTACTAGAATGATACGGTGGATGATGTGTTGGTTGATACAGAGGATATGGGTCCTGCCAGTAGATCCCTGACTGGGTCAGAGGAGAGATCCTGGAATCCCACATCAGCCGCTGATGGGAACAGATGTACACACTTAATACATGATCACAACAAATACATTTAATAAACACAACAAAGAGAATATACTCACTAGGCGGCAGGTAGCCTAGTGGTTAGAGTGTTGGACTAGTAACAGGAAGGTTGCTAGATCGAATCCCCAAGCTGACAAGGTAAAAACATCTGTTGTTCTGCCCCTGAACAAGGCAGTTAACCTACTGTTCCCCGGTAGACCATCACTGAAAATAAAAATAAAATCTTAACTGACTAGCCTAGTTAAATAAAAACAGAAATCAACTCAAAACAATTCATGGGGCAGCGCAGTTAAAAATGTGATTTTCCAATTTTTTAATTCTTCCACACAGAGGTCGAAATAACACTGAAATTGTTAAAATTATGATAATGCCCTTTTTGTAAGAGCTGTTTGATTTTAAAAAATGCCTGGAATTTCAGCCCGTTCAGGTGGGATGGAACTTTTGGCCCACATCATGACTTCACAAGGTGATCTGCTTAGAATAGACCAATGACTGTTCATCTGGGTAAGGGGGTAGGCTCTAGACCACAGGTGTCAAACTCATTCCACGGGGGGCCGAGTGTCTGCGGGTTTTCGCTCCTCCCTTGTACTTGATTGATGAATTAACATCACTAATTAGTTAGGAACTCCCCACACCTGGTTGTCTAGGGCTTTATTGAAAGGAAAAACCAAAAACCTGCAGACACTAGGCCCTCCGTGGAATGAGTTTGACACCCCTGCTCTAGACCATCCTATCAGGGATGTGTATGCAAATATCTTCAAATTTGCTTCCTAACACCCACAAGATCAGACTGAACATTTCAACAGCCAAAGGAGGCTCAGGGAATAAAATGATCCAAATATATTAGTTATTTTTCATTAAATAAACAGTGATATATTAGACATAGTGATGATTTAAAAATCAAAATAAAGACTGCACGAGGTCTTTAATAAGTCAAGAAGTGTTCAGCAGGGAGAAAACGTTTTGAAACAGAATGAAAGGGGAAGGTACTACCTAAATTGAAACAGATTTGAATTTTCTGTTGCAAAGGTTCTGCCCTACTGAACACGACCCTGAGAACCACTACACCCATCCATCCAGACATGCCCTTACCCAATCTGCTGCTTGTCTCCTTCACCAGTAGCTGAGACTGTTCCTGTATGGACAGCAGCTCCCTGACCATCTTACACTGGGTGTCCATCTATGGAGGAACATAGATGTTGTTTTTTTTAAATTACGTGTATAGCTAGCGAACCACGTTTTAAGAGGGTGATATAAGCTTTTCACAACTTGAACAGTAATAAACACCGGCCTTCGATATGCACCCATCGACAACAAAAGCCAGGGCAGCACCGTAGTTGAGGCAAATAAACGCTCGGGCTAGGCAATATGGCCAAAATATGTCAAAATACTTTATTGTATATATAAAAAAAAATGTATACAATTTCTAAATATGCTTTATGAGTAGTGCATGACTCTAGCGTGGCAACAGGTTGTGGTCCATCTTGGTTTAGTTGTAAAATTCTTTGGTATCAGGCTGTATTGCCAGCTAAGTAGCAATTAGCGGCTAACACAATTTGTTTGAGGCATAAATCTCTAAAAAAAGACAAACTGTTTGCAGACACTAAGATACAAACTAATAGTGTAATTGTAGAATGTTTGTGGATTTACATAAAGCAAAGTGGAAAGCAGCATCGTTGTCAACAATATCTTGTTGCATTTGCAGCGTTGACCATGCAGACTGTCACTGCGAGTGAACGGCTAGTATTTTAACTTGTGACTCGTGGTAGAACAAAAACAGGTCTCCTTGAGTGACAATTGGCTGGGTGTGTGTGGAAGGAGAGAGAAGACTCAAATAGCAAACGGAGTAAACTGACATTACACACGGAGGAGTGGAGTAACATTTAAACAAATCAAACATTAAAAATACTGGTATACAAAGATAAACTAAAGACCCAAACTCGTCTGACGTTTTATGTTAGATTCATTAACACACACAAGGGTGTGATAAAAATTGAGAAAAAATAATTGCTCTACCCTGAAGGCAAGTGTGGACACTGTTCAGACACATTAGCAGTCAAAAAAACGGAGATTGCATTGGAGCTATAATGTGTGCACTGCAGCTACCATCTTTTACTTTCTGAGCATGGGACATGGAACACTGAGGGGGAAATCTAACTTCCACTTCAGTCAAATGTATATTTATTCGTAGTCTATCATTGTAGTCCTTCAACTTTAAGCATCAGCTGTCAGAGCAGCTTACCGATCATTGCACCTGTACACAGCCCATCTGTAAATAGCCCACCCAACTACCTCATCCCAATATAATTGTTTTGCTCCTTTGCACCCCATTATCTCTACTTGCACATTCATCTTCTGCACATCTATCACTCCGGTGTTTAATTGCTAAATTGTAATTATTTCGCCACTATGGCATATTTATTGCCTTACCTCCCTAATCTTACTACATTTGCAAACACTGTATATAGACTTTTCTATTGTGTTATTGACTGTACGTTTGTTTATCCCATGTGTAACTCTGTGTTGTTTGTGTCGCACTGCTTTGCTTTATCTTGGCCAGGTCGCAGTTGTAAATGAGAACTTGTTCTCATCTGGTCTACCTGTTTAAATAAAGTTTAAATAAAAAATGACATCAATGCATGACTAAGTGAAAATCTGACTTAAATGCAAGTTAAGATTTGCCCAATAGAACATTTAAATAAATAAAAAACTCCAAAAGGCTTTTTTCCTGGACACAAAGCCAAATACTGGACAACAAAACTATTGCGACAGAGATTCTCCATTGAGCTTGCTTTTAGTCTAGGACTAATCTGTGTCCAAGAAACCATCCCCAAGTGGTATAATACTAGTTTGTCCGTATTACCACCATGTCCATAGTGGACAGTACAGGCTGCTGTCTGCAGAGCAGGCTGTGGTAATCAGGTTTGTTCTGGATGAGCTGGCTCTGTGAGGACTGGGCCAGGCAGCTAGGGTCTAACGTCACCCCCTTCTCCTTGCACTGCTCCACTTGCCTGCAAAGGGAAAGAAGATGAGATATACCGACACATTTACACTAGGCAAAAACCATGGTCCTAAAATGGGCTGTAGCCAACTCTTGTATCGTTATCATGCCATTCTGAACAATGAACAATCATTGGGGGAAGATCAGCTTTAATATTACAGATAGATGGTAGCTTCCATCAATGTAATTGTCTGCATAACTTCCGATCCTCCATCCATATCTATTTTATATATATACACACACAACCAGCCAAAAAGTTACCTACACATTCAAGGGTTTTCAATTTTTTACTATTTTCTACAAGACATCAAAACTATGAAATAACAGATATGAAATCAAAATATATTTATATTCTTCAAAGTAGCCACCCTTTGCATTGACAGCTTTGCACTCTTGGCATTCTCTCAACCAGCTTCACCTGTAATGCTTTTCCAACAGTCTTGAAGGACTTTCCACACATGCTGAGCACTTGTTGGCTACTTATCCTTCACCCTGCGGTCTACTCATCCCAAATCATCTCAATTCTGTTAAGGTCGAGTGATTGTGGAGGCCATGTCATCTGATGCAGCACTCCATCACTCTCCTTCTTGGTCAAATAGCCCTTACACAGCCTGGAGGTGTGCTGGGTCATTTTGTCCTGTTGAAAAACAAATGATAGTCCCACTAAGCACAAACCAGATGGGATGGCGTATTGCTGCAGAATGCTGTGGTAGCCATGCTGGTTAAGTGTGCCTTGAATTCTAAATAAAATCACTGACAGTGTAACCAACAAAGCACCCCCACACCACCTCCATGCTTCACGGTGGGAACCACACATGCAGAGATCATCCGTTCACCTACTCCGCGTCTCACAAAGACACGGCGGTTGGAAACAAAAATCTCAAATTTGGACAGCTTTCCACCGGTCTAATGTCCATTGCGCGTGTTTCTTGGTCCAATCAAGTCTCTTCTTCTTATTGGTGTCCTTTAGTAGTGGTTTCTTTGCAGCAATTCGACCATGAAGGCCTGATTCACGCAGTCTCCTCTGAACAGTTGATGTTGAGATGTGTCTGTTACTTGAACTCTGCAAAGCATTTATTTGGGCTGCAATTTCTGAGGCTGGTAACTCTAATGAACTTATCCTCTGCAGCAGAGGTAACTCTGGGTCTTCCTTTCCTGCGGCGGTCCTCATGAGAGCCAGCTTCATCATAGCGCTTGATGGTTTTTGCGACTGTACTTGAAGAAACTTTCAAACTTATTGAATTTTTCCCGGATTGACTGACCTTCATGTCTTAAAGTAATGGACTGTCGTTTCTCTTTGCTTATTTGAGCTGTTCTTGCCATAATATGGACATGGTCTTTTACCAAATAGGGCCATCTTCTGTATACCACCCTACCTTGTCACAACACAACTGATAATGCTCAAATGCATTAAGGAAAGAAATAACACAAATGAACATTTAACAAGGCACACCTGTTAATTGAAATGCATTCCAGGTTGAGAGAATGCCAAGAGTTTGCAAAGCTGTCATCAAGGCAAAGGGTGGTTACTTTGAAGAATCTCAAATATACTTAACAAACACTTTTTTGGTTACTAAATGATTACATATGTGTTATTTCATAGTTTTTAATTGGGATGCACAATATAAAAATCGGTGAACATAGCGGAATCGGCCGATATTAGCTAAAATGCCAACATCAGTATCGGCCGATGTGTAGTTTAACGCCGATGTGCAAAACCAATGTCAAATCTGACGTGCATACCTATATAATGTAGGTACATGACATAATGACTGCACATAAAATGTAACGCTACACATGCAACACAGCATTCCTAACCTAGCCCACAATGTCTGTTGTGTGGATCGAGCAGTCAACAAGTCGAGCAGTCATTTGAAAGAGTAAGAACATTTCAGCGAGACAACTCAAAGGCGAAACCCATTAACACCAAGATAATGAAATTCATTGCCCATGACAAGAAAACGTTCCCTGTCGTGGGTGATGTTGGCTTTCGCGACTGGTCAAGCACAGGTACACACTAACGTTACCAAGTGCGAAATGTTTCAGATGTCACCCTACCGGAGTTACACAGTAATAGCGTGTCACTGCTATTAGCTTCACGACATAGTATGGAACGCCGTTTGGGTCTTTGCGTGTCAAAAAAGATACACATCAAATAACACTATTTGCCGTGTTTTTAATTTGACATGTCAAATAACAGTTCTATTATATAATTTTGTGTGTTCTGAATTTGCACGTGCAAGCTAAGCGCCACCACTACTATCAGTAGCATTGTCAAAGCTGTACAAAAAAAAGTCTGCAAACAAGCCACGAACGATGTGTTCACAATACTTTATAACGTACGCGGTATTATTTGTTCGGCTAGCTTCATCTGGCTAGTGAGGCTCGACCGGACCGGGTTATGTGGAATTTGTGGACTGCCTTCAAAATAAAAGTACATATTTGAAAGTGATGCAGAAGGTTACGATTGGTGGAATCATGCCATATTTAGACTAATGTTAAACAAGGTTGTGAAGCAATGAAATGGGGTATCAGTCTAATCGGTGACACCCACAGAACACAACTGTGAAGAGTTTACGCAAATATTAGCGTTGTAGGTCTTATCACGGGACTGTGACTGCGTGATATCACCTCCCCAGTCAACCTATTGTGTGTATTGACATTCCTATTGCACTGTACAGCTTTACCTAAGGATTGGGGATCAATGAAATGGGGTATCAGTCTACGCAATAACCAAGTTATTTTTTCCCAACATCTTCCTCAGAGTTATCAGACTCCAAAACATCCATGCAGTATTGTTTTTCCTCGGGAATAGTGTTCAATACACATAGGTTGACAATAAATGTCCCGCAATAAGAGCTACGACGCTAATGTTCTCTGGGTGTCACTGAGTAGACCGATAACCCGTCATTGATCCACAATCCATAGGTAAGGCTGTACAGTGAAATAAGTATGCCCCCAATGGAATTCTGAAGTATAATACATCCAGTGTGATTTCAACAGATGTCAAATTAACAAAATTATCTTTTGTTGATTTTATAGGAAACATTCCAACCTCGTTTAGCATGATGCATTCAATTATGGCATAATTATACCATTTGTATTAATTTGCATCACTGTCTTTTATTTTGAAGACTAACCGCAAAGTCCACTATTGTGGCAAATCCTTATTGTGGCTAGGTGGGTGCGACCACCATTAATCAAATAAGAACTGTCTTATGAATTAGGGTTATTTTAGATGACACCTCGCTATATAGTTAGCTAGCTAACTATAACTACTGAAACAAATGTCGTTTGGTATGTTTTTGGGGAAGAACATTGTTTGCATCCATGAGCATGAGCTAGCTTTTTTTTAATGACCAGCACCGTAGGTGCGCGAGACAACTTTTCCAGCATCATAACATACGTATCGATGAATCGTTGTGATGTGTGAAATACCAGTGAGTGTAATCAATGTGTAATAACTACGTAAAAAAAAAAAAAAAACGTTAAATTATTATGTGACGTGCAGTCATATTCAGGGCGTGATTGGTCAACAGGCTGATTTGACACGTCAAATAGTGTTAGTGGATTTTTTTTGACACGCAGAGACCCAAATGGCGTTCATTAGAAATCCTGATTGAGAATGAAACGACTGAACAAACGAAGAATGAAACAGCACAGCAAGTAAGTGGAAGAAATAGGTTTTGATTATGTTTTACTGGTAATGGGGACATACGTAAATGCCAACAAAATAACTTTTTGGTCAGTGTGGTGTGTGTAACCTTTTTATTTAAATAGGCAAGTCAGTTAAGAACAAATTCTTATTTATAATGACGGCCTACCCAGGCCAAACCCGGACAACGCTGGGCCAATTGTGCGCTGCCCTACGGGATTTCCAATCACAGCCGGATGTGATAGAGCCTGTATTCGAACCAGGGACTGTAGTGATACCTCTTGCATTGAGATTAGAAGTCGACCGATTATGATTTTTCAACGCCGATACCGATTATTGGAGGACCAAAAAAAGCCGATACCGATTAAATCGGACGATTTATATTATATCTGTAATAATGACAATTACAACAATACTGAATGAACACTTATTTTAACTTAATATAATACTATATAAAAATCGTCTCAAATAAATAATGAAACATGTTCAATTTGTTTAAATAATGCAAAAACAGTGTTGGAGAAGAAAGTAAAAGTGCAATATGTGCCATGTAAAAAAGCTAACATTTAAATTCTTTGCTCAGAACATGGTGGTTCCTTTTAACATGAGTCTTCAATATTCACAGTTAAGAAGTTTTAGGTTGTAGTTATAGGACCATTTCTCTCTGTACCATTTGTATTTCATATACCTTTGACTATTGGATGTCCCTATAGGCACTATAGTATTGCCAGCCTAATCTCGGGAGTTGATAGGCTTGAAGTCATAAACATCGCTGTATTCAAGCATTGCGAAGGCTGCTGGCAAACGCAGGAAAGTGCTGTTTGAATGAATGCTTACGAGCCTGCTGCTGCCTACCACCGCTCAGACTGCCCTATCAAATCATAGACTTAATTATAATATAACACACAGAAATATGAGCCTTAGGTGAAACCCGGAAATGACCATTTCGATAACAAAATGTTTATTCTTTCAGTGAAATACGGAACCGTTCTGTATTTTAATCGAACGGGTAGCATCCATAAAGTCTAAATATTGCTGTTACATTGCACAACCTTCAATGTTATGTCATAATTATGTAAAATTCTGGCAAATTAATTACGGTCTTTGTTAGGAAGAAATGGTCTTCACACAGTTCGCAACGAGCCAGGTGGCCCAACTGCTGCATATACCCTGACTCTGCTTGCACAGAACGCAAGAGAAGTGACACAATTTCCCTAGTTAATATTGCCTGCTAACATTAATTTATTTTAACTAAATATGCAGGTTTAAAAAATATATACTTGTGTATTGATTTTAAGAAAGGCATTGATGTTTATGGTTATGTACATTGGTGCAACGACAGTGTTTTTTTCACGAATACGCTTGTTAAATCACCCGTTTGGCGAAGTAGGCTGTGATTCGATGATAAATTAACAGGCACCGCATTGATGATTTGCAACGCAGGACAAGCTAGTTAACCTAGTAATATCATCAACCATGTGTAGTTAACTAGTGATTATGTGAAGATTGTTTTTTAAGTTTAATGCTAGCTAGCAACTTACCTTGGCTCCTTGCTGCACTCGCGTAACAGGTGGTCAGCCTGCCACGCAGTCTCCTCGTGGAGTGCAATGTAATCGTCTGATTACCGATTGTTATGAAAACTTGAAAATCGGCCCTAACTAAATCGGCCATGCCGATTAATCGGTCGACCTCTAATTGAGATGCAGTGCCTTAGACCACTGCGTCCATGTGTGTTAACTATTTAACACTGTACTAGAATGCTTAAAAGGCCGCATTGGCAAGGAAAATATTGGATATCAGTATAGGCCAAAAATGTCATATCGGTGCATCACTAGTTGATGTCTTCACTATTATTCTACAATGTAGAAAATTGTTTTTAAAAAACAAAGAAACCGTGGAATGGAGTTGTGTCCAAACGTATGACTTGTACTGTATGCATGTATACACACACAACATTTAAAAAATAGATTTTCCTTTATTATTTTCCACTAACCCTCCCTTAATTGGAGTAAACTAATGAACAGCACTTAGGCTTCTACTTCCAGCTTATACACACTTCACGGACACAATCTATTTTACAATAGTTACATTTTGTTCGTTTTTAGTCCCGGCCTTCCTCTACCCTCAACCTCTCCCAACTTCTATTTGCCATATATTTTTAACTGTGTTGTTTCACAAAAGTTCTGAACCTATCTATATACACTACCGTTCAAAAGTTTGGTGTCACTTAAACATTTACATGAAAACATACATGAAATTAATTGCAAAATGAATAGGAACAATACTCAAGACTTTGACAAGGTTATAAATCAATTATTTTTAATTGAAAGTGTCCTTCAAACTCTGCTTTCGTCAAAGAATTATCCATTTACAGCAATTACAACCTTGGCATTCTAGTTATCAATTTGTTGAGGTAAACTGAAGAGATTTTACCCCATGCTTCCTGAAGCACCTCCCACAAGTTGGATTGGCTTGATGGGCACTTCTTACGTACCATACAGTCAAGCTGCTCCCACAACAGCTATATAGGGTTGAGATCCGGTGACTGTGCTGGCCACTCCATTATAGACAGAATACCAGCTGACTGCTTCTTTCCTAAATAGTTATTGCATAGTTTAGAGCTGTGCTTTGGGTCATTGTCCTGTTGAAGGAGGACATTTGCTCCAATTATGCACCGTCCACAGGGTATGGCATGGCCTTGCAAAATGGAGTGATAGCCTTCCTTCTTCAAGATCCCTTTTACCCTGTACAAATTTCCCATTTTCCCACCACCAAAGCACCCCCAGACCATCACATTGCCTCCACCATGCTTGACAGATGGCGTCAAGCACTCCTCCAGCAGCTTACATTTTTCTGCATCTCACGAATGTTCTTTGTGATCCAAACACTTCAAACTTAGATCCGTCTGTCCATAACACTTTTTCCCAATCTTCCCCTGTCCAGTGTGTGTTCTTTTGCCCATCTTTTCTTTTTATTGGCCAGTCAGTTACGGGTTTTTCTTTGCAACTCTGCCTAGAAGGCCAGCATCCCGGAGTCGCCTCTTCACTGTTGACGTTGAAACGGGTGTTTTGCGGGTACTATTTAATGAAGCTGCCAGTTGAGGACTTGTGAGGCGTCTGTTTCTCAAACGAGACACTAATGTACTTGTCCTCAAGCTCAGTTGTGCCCCGGGGCCTCCCACTCTTTCTATTCTGGTTAGAGCCCGTTTGCGCTGTTCTGTGAAGGGAGTAGTACACAGCATTGTACGGGATCTTCAGTTTCTTGGCAATTTCTCACATGGAATAGCCTTCATTTCTCAGGAACAAGAATAGACTGATGAGTTTCAGAAGAAAGTTATTTGTTTTTGGCCATTTTGAGCCTGTAATCGAATCCACAAATTCTGATGCTCCAGATATTCAACTCAGATACTAAAGGCCAGTTTTATTGCTTCTTTAAATTGGAACAAGTTTTCAGCTGTGCTAACAATTGCAAAATGGTTAATGATCAATTAGCCTTTTAAAATGATAAACTTGGATTAGCTAACACAACGTGCCATTGGAACACAGGAGTGATGGTTGCTGATAACGGGCTTCTGTACGCCTCTGTAGATGTAACAGTATAACTTTAGTCCGTCCCCTCGCCCCGACGCGAACTAGGGACCCTCTGCACACATCAACAACAGTCACCCACGAAGCATCGTTACCCATCGCTCCACAAAAGCTGCGGCTCTTGCAGAGCAAGGGGAACCACTACTCCAAGGTCTCAGAGCAAGTGACGTCACCGATTGAAAGGCTATTAGCACGCACCACCGATAACTAGCTAGCCATTTCACATCCGTTACACTGATACTCCATTCAAAATCAGCCGTTTCCAGCTACAATAGTCATTGACGTTTCCAGCTACAATAGTCATTGACAACATTAACAATGTCTAGACTGCATTTCTGAACAATTTGATGTTATTTTAAATGGATTAAAAAAAAGTGCTTTTCTTTCAAAAACAAGGACATTTCTAAGTGACCCCAAACTTTTGAACGGTAGTGTACATTTTAGACACAGTATATTTTAAATTTGTTATTAGTCCCAACCGTCTCCCATATTTTATATTTTTCCCCACTGTCCTGTGATACTTCACAAAAGTTCTGAACTATTCTATTATCAGTTTCTACAGATTGTAAATTAAAGATAATACATTTAGAAAAAAAATGTGTTTATTATATTACTGATCAACTGACTAAGACTTCAAAATCACCCAGTATCTGCAGCGTTAGCTCCAGGTAAATGTTGAAATTCTTCTGCCATTCCTGGACCTGTGACCAAAAACAAGCTACATATGGACAGTACAAAAATAAATGATCTAACGGTCTCTTTGCAGCAAAATCGGCAAAGCTGGGAAGGTTGTATGCCCCATACACAGTTGAAGTCGGAAGTTCACATACACCTTAGCCAAATACATTTGGAATCAGTTTCACAATTGCTGACATTTAATCAGAGGAAAAATTCCCTGTTTTAGGTCAGTTAGGATCACCACTTTATTTGAAGAATGTGAAATGTCAGAATAATAGTAGAGAGAACGATTTGTTTCATCACAGTCCCAGTGGGTCAGAAGTTTACATACACTCAATTAGTATTTGGTAGCATTGCCTTTAAATTGTTTAACTTGGGTCAAACGTTCCGGGTAGCCTTCCACAAGCTTCCCACAATAAGTTGGGTGGATTTTGGCCCATTCCTCCTGACAGAGCTGGTGTAACTGAGTCAGGTTTGTATGCCTCCTTGCTTGCACACGCTTTTTTAGTTCTGCCCACATATTTTCTATAGGATTGAGGTCAGGGCTTTGTGATTGCCACTCCAATACCTTGACTTTGTTGTCCTTAAGCCATTTTGCCACAACTTTGGAAGTATGCTTGGGGTCATTGTCCATTTGGAAGACCCATTTGCGACCAAGCTTCAACTTCCTGACTGATGTCTTGAGATGTTGCTTCAATATATCCACAATTTCCTGCCTCATGAAGCCATCTATTTTGTGAAGTGCACCAGTCCCTCCTGCAGCAAAGTATCTCCACAACATGATGCTGCCACCCCCGTGCTTCACAGTTGGGATGGTGTTCTTCGGTTTGCAAGACTCCCCCTTTTTCCTCCAAACATGATGACGGTCATTATGGCCAAACAGTTCCATTTTTGTTTCATCAGACCAGAGGACATTTCTCAAAAAAGTACGATATTTGTCCCCATGTGCAGTTGCAAACCGTAGTCTGGATTTTCTATGGCTGTTTTGGAGCAGTCACTTCTTCCTTGCTGAGCGGCCTTTCAGGTTATGTCGATATAGGACTCGTTTTACTCTGGATATAGATACTTTTGTACCCGTTTCCTCCAGCATCTTCACAAGGTCCTTTGCGGATGTTCTGGGATTGATTTGCACTTCTCGCACCAAAGTACGTTCATCTCTAGAAGACAGAACACGTCTCCTTCCTGAGGGTTATGACGGATGCGTGGTCCCATGGTGTTTATACTTGCATTACTATTGTTTGTACAGATGAACGTGGTACCTTCAGGCATTTGGAAATTGCTCCCAAGAATGAACCAGACTTGTGGAGGTCTACAACTTTTTTTTCTGAGGTCTTGGCAGATTTCTTTTGATTTTCCCATGATGTCAAGCAAAGAGGCACTGAGTTTGAAGGTAGGCCTTGAAATGCATCCACAGGTACACCTCCAATTGACTCAAATGATGTCAATTAGCCTATCAGAAGATTCTAAAGCCATGACATAATTTTATGGAATTTTCCAAGCTGTTTAAACGGCACAGTCAACCTAGTGTATGTTAACTTCTGACCCACTAGAATTGTAATACAGTGAGTTATAAGTGAAATAATCTGTCTGTAAACAATTGTTGGGAAAAGTACTTGTGTCATGCACACAGTAGATGTCCTAACCGACTTGCCAAAACTATAGTTTGTTAACAAGAAATTTGTGGAGTGGTTGAAAAACGAGTTTTAATGACGCCAACCTAAGTGTATGTAAACTTCCGACTTCAACTGTATGTATGTATAACATTCTATTGGTTGTAAGATTTTTGTGTAAGAATTTTTCAATAAAAAATTAAGTTGTGTATCAGTTTTTAAACCTTGTGCCATGGAACCGGTACATCGAAAATCTCTTCCCAAGTATTTAGCAACAGCTGTGAATTTTGGGGTCCTTAACTGAAACGGGTATATATTTTTTATTTATCACAACGTTCTTTAATGCAGGGCCGACAGACTAGTTCCTTACTTATTCCCCCTTCCACTTGCCTCTTCCATTTTTTCAGAAATGCTGCAATTAGTTAGTTGTAATTTTGGGTAGAGCAGACATTTCCATATATTTTTGTTAGCTGTATGTGTGACAACTCCACCAGTCCTATTTATTCTATAATCTTTGTAAATTTAATTTAAAACATTGAACCACAATATTTGTTGTATGATTGTCTTTTCCAGTGGATTTAACTGAAATTGCAACCAAATTTCGATGGCTTGTTTTAAAAATGCAGATATTTTGGAGATTTCGTTTTTCACATAACCGAAATTGAGAGGTTGTAATCTGAATAAAGGGAAAAAGGCCATTCTTGAACATGGGGCGAGACTTTCTTATTAATTTGCTAGAGAACCAGTTCAGACTTATGTATAACGTTTTAATTTTAACGTTTTAATTTTGTCTGGCTTGCCATTCCAAATAAAATGTAATATTTTTTGGCCATATAATTTAACAAAAAGCAGGTCGCTAGGTGTAGGCAAGACCATAAGCAAATAGGTAAACTGGGATATGACTGAAGAGTTAATCTGAGTGATTTTTCCAGAAATAGCCAGGTGTTATCCTTTCCATGGTAGCAAGATATTATCTATATTTTTGCTAACTTTCTATTAAAAAGCTATTGAGTGAGATCATTTTCTTTCTTTCAGGACATATATACCGAGTATGTCCACATCCCCGTCAGACCATTTTATTGGTAAACTACACAGTAATGTAAAAGTAAATTTTTTTTTGTGATCAATACGTAATATAGTACACTTATCATAATTTGGTTTTAATCCAGATAGATACTTTTTCTTAACCTATATCCTCTATGAGGCTGTGGAGGTTTCCAAATTGTGGATTTAAAAGGAAACATGACCTTTGTTTTCAAGCCCTGGATTACTAACCCCTTAATATTATTGTTGGATCTAAATTTTAACAGCTAACATTTCAATGGCAATAATAAATAGAAATGTTGATAGTGGACAACCTTGTTATACTCCTCTTGACAGTTTAAAACTTCCTGAGAAGTAGCCATTATTTATGATTTTACACATAGGGTTACTGTACATGACTTTAACCCATTTTATAAAAGAGATTCTCCAAAATTGAAATATTCCAGGCATTTATATATAAACTCCAGTCATACTTTATCAACGCCTTTTCAAAGTCAGCTATGAATACCAGGCCTGGTTATTGATAGCTGACTTTGGCTAATGCCCAAATTGGACTGAAGCACCAGGCACATGAGAAGAAAAATCTCTTTGGACAACCTGAAACTTGGAGCATGGTGAGTGCAGAACAAGAGTGAACAAGTGCATGTAATTTGTATGCGTGTGTGTGTGAGAATGTGCTCACCTGGCCAATTCTTCAGCTTTACTCCGGTGCTTGTCTAACAGGGACTTCCAAGATGCACTCTCAGCCTGCAGCCTGGAATCACACAGATGGAATAAAAACAGACAATATTTATTCATTACAGGCACGCACACACACAGTGACGAGGAAGTCAGTTACCTGTGTATAGCCTTCCTGGTCTGCTCCATGGTGTTCTGCATTGCAGTGTCACTAACGAGAAAGAGACAGTCAAAAGGGAGCCATAACAGATGACTGAATGAATACAGAAAGGGCTGAACTAGAAATAAAGGACAATACAGAAGAATGACAGCCCTTTTTCTCTTGGGCTGTGCCGATACCAGTATCACAATATTATTTCCATGCCAAAAACACAAAGCCTTCCTTTAAAAACCTGCTGTATGTAAAATATTGTGTTCTATAGCTTGGGGGGGGGGGGGACTCTGGATGACATGACGCTGCTTGTTTCCAACATTAGGGTTGTTTTCCTAAAGAAGTTAAATCTGTTTTCGTGTTTTGTTTCCTTGCCATGATACTGACTAGTATCGCGATACTCGGATCTCCTGGCCTCATTTGTCTCACGTTAAAGGATTAGAAAAAAAAAAAATCAGTGCTGGAATAATAAGCGTAAAATAGAATGCTCAGGAAAAAGGTAAGTATGTGGGCTAGGGGGCAGTATTTTCGTTTTTGGCTAAAAAACGTACCCATTTGAAACTGCCTATTTCTCAGCCCCGAAACTAGAATATGCATATAATTGTCAGATTAGGATAGAAAACACTCTAAAGTTTCCACAACTGTCAAAATTTTGTCTGTGAGTTTAACAGAACTGATATTGCAGGCTAAAACCTGGGAAAATCCAATCAGCAAGTGCCTCTGTTTTTGAAACCTCTCTGTTTTTATGCATCCCTATTACCCATTTAAAGGGTATCAACCAGATTCCTTTTGCTATGGCTTCCCTAAGGTGTCAACAGCCTTTAGACATAGTTTCAGGCTTTTATTTTGAAAAATGAGCGAGAACGACCACATTGCGTAAGTGGATAGGTGGAAAACCAACACTCCCGGTTGATATATTATCGAATAGATATTTGAAAAACAAACCTGAGGATTGATTATAAAAAACGTTTGACATGTTTCTGTGGCATTATGGATATTATCTGGAATTTTTGTCTGCGTTGTCGTGAACGCTTTTTCCTGTGGATTTCTCAGCATAACGCGCGAAACGAACGGAGGTATTTGGATATAAAAATATCTTTATGGAACAAAAGGAACATTTGTTGTCTAACTGGGAGTCTCGTGAGTGAAAACATCCGAAGATACATAAGGTAAACAATTAATTTGATTGCTTTTCTGATTTTCGTGACCAAGTTCCTGATGCTAAGTGTACTTAATGTTTTGTCGAGCGATCGATAAACTTACACAAACGCTTGTATTGCTTTTGCTGTAAAGCATAATTTCAAAATCTGAGACGACAGGTAGATTAACAACAGGCTAAGCTGTGTTTTGCAATATTGCACTTGTGATTTCATGAATATGAATATTTTCTAGTAATATTATTTGACTGTGGAGCTATGCTATGCTATGCAGCGTTGCTGATGACAATTATCCCGGATCCGGGATGGGTTGTTCAGAAAGGTTAAGGACGTTAAGTCAGTGAACAAAATTAGGTTGAGGGCTGTGACGAGACAGCCTTACCTGGCTGTGCTATTGGGAGGTTGCTGACACTGCAGCTCACTGCGTAGATCTTTGGCCAGGCAACACCACCCCTTCTGTACAGCCTCCACTGAAACAGGGAAGAAAATGGTAGTAACGAATTATGTTAACATTATTAGACAAAGTGAATTCGGAAAGTATTCAGACCTTAACTTTTTCAACATTTTCTTCCGTTACAGCCTTATTTTAAAATTAGATAAATTGTCCCCCCCAATCAATCTATACACAAACAGAGCAAAAACAAGTTTGTAGAATTGTTTGCATTTTTTTTTTATCACATTAATATAAGTATTCAGACCCTTTGCTCAGTACTTTGTTGAAGCACCTTTGGCAGCGATTAGAGCCAGGAGTCTTCTTGGGTATGACGCTACAAGCTTGGCACACCTGTATTTGGGGACTTTCTCCCATTCTTCTCCACAGATCCTCTCAAGCTCCGTCAGGCTGGATGGTGAGTGTCGCTGCACAGCTATTTTCAGGTCTCTCTAGAGATGTGCTATTGGGTTCAAGTCAATAGCTATTCAGAGATTTGTCCAAAAGCCACAGTGTCTTGGCTGTGTGCTTAGGGTCCTTGGCTGTGTGCTTAGGGTCCTGTGGGAAGGTGAACCTTCACCCCAGTCGGAGGTCCTGAGCACTCTGGAGCAGGTTTCCATCAAGGATCTCTCTGTACTTTGCTCCATTCATTATTCCCTCGATCCTGACTAGTCTCCCAGTCCTTGCGGCTGAAAAACATCCCCACAGCATGATGCTGCCACCACGCTTCATAGGGATGGTGCCAGGTGGAATCCAGAAGTTAACACTTCGCATTCAGGCCAAATAGTTCAGTATTGGTTTCATCGGACCAGAGAATCTTGTTTCTCATGCGCTGAAAGTCCTTAGGTGCCTTTTGGCAAACTCCAAGCGCGCTGTCATGGACTTTTTACTGATGAGTGGCTTCCGTCCGGCCACTCTACCATAAAGGACTGATTGGTGGAGTGCTGCAGAGATGGTTGTCCTTCTGGAAGGTTCTCCCATCTCCACAAAGGAACTCTGGAGCTCTGTCAGTGACCATCGGGTTCTTGGTCACCTCCCTGACTAAGGCCCTTCTCCCCCAATTGCTCAGTTTGGCCGGCCGGCCAGCTCTAGGAAGAGTCCTGATGGTTCCAAACTTCTTCCATTTAAGAATGGAGGCCACTGTGTTCTTGGGGACCTTCAATGTTGCAGACAATTTTTGGTATCCTTCCCCAGATCTTTGCCTCGACACAATCCTGTCTCAGAGCTCTACGGACAACTCCTTCAACCTCATGGCTTGGTTTTTGATCTGACATACACTGTCAACTGTGGGATCTTATATAAACAGGTGTGTGCCTTTCCAAATCATTTCCAATCAATTGAATTTACCACAGGTGGACTCCAATAAAGTTAAACATTTCAAGGATGATCAATGGAAACAGGATGCACCTAAGCTCAATTTTGAGTCTCATAGCAAAGGGTCTGAATACTTATGTAAATAAGCGATATGTTTTTTTTAAATAAATTTCACTTTGTCATTATGGGGTATTGTGTGTAGATTGATGATTTAAATAAATATTTAATACATTTTAGAATAAGGTTGTAACGTAACAAAATGTGGAAAAATGGAAGGGTCTGCATACTTTCCAAATGGACTGTATGCCTACTGCAAGGCACACAACTTAAGCTCCATTCAAAATACTGCACCGAACCAGTAGGGGGCAGAAGTAAACATTGGATGTTTTTTTTGCTGGATGTCACTATCCAAAACCACTACTTATTTGATAGACGTACAAGGATCCTACCAACCTTGTGTCTGAAGTGACTCTAAACTGCCGTTGGGTGTCGTGCTCAGTGAGTCTTGTAACTTCTTGACTGCCAGCTGGAGACAAAGAGGAGAGAGATGGGACACAAACTCAGATAAATTGTCAGCCAGGATCACATAGACATTGAAATAACCTCTAGGTTGAAGTTAGCCTGACTTTCAAAACATACACAGACACTAGCGAATTGCAATCACTTAAACATACCCTCATAGAAGCCTCCATCAGTTTCTCTAGCCTCTCCTCCTCTGGTAGGGATTGGCTGATTGACCTGCATATAGCTGGATAAGAGGCATTTAGACAGAAGCTTAGCATTTACAGGTTACAAGAGAGCATTTTGTAAATCACTTAGCCCCAATTGTGCCTCCTTCCCATACTGCCATTCATTGTTTTTAAGGGTTAACTTGGGATAGGTGGTTGACTCTAGCCATAGCTTGGAAAGAGTATATGTTTTACGGCTCTAGAAGACGTAAACAATACTCTCTATCCTACCAGACGCTCTGGCTAGTGTCACTCATCCCAGACACCACAACCAATGTTGTCGATATTGAAAAATAAAGGTTTCGGGTCTCACTCTGGGAGGTGTTGGGGAGGGAAGGGAGAGAGCGTCGGTCCCTGGCCGACCTCCTCCAGGATTTCCTTTGTGTGCTGCTGGGGCTCAACGATCGACCCTCTGTTGCAACACCCCCCTCAGGATCCCTTCCATGCCCCTCTTCTCCAGAACACGGCTTCATCTGTATGTCTGTTGTTTGTGACATCTGGATGTTGGTGGTGGTGGAGGCAGGAGTGTGTCTGCAGGGAGATTTGGGGTGAGGAGCTGCTGGGCTTGGACTCCCAGGGCAAACTCTTTTGAGTCCCTGCTGAGGCTTTTCTTCATCGTGGACCTTGATCAACAGACAAAGTGGGCTTTTAGATCATTCGTATGTTATCGTCAGTGCTATGCTAATTTCATCAGCTAACTACCATTTTAGTAAGGTTATATTATGTATATTGGCTCTTATGTGCAACCAAAACCACATAGACCACAACACAATCAGCTGTTGATTGTCTTACCTTCTGGTGTTCAGCAGAGCTGTCGCAGCTGCTGATGACATCATTGAAAAAGAGAGAGGAAGATTAACATAACCACATGAGCATAGTTTATGTTGAAATGGCTAGTTAGCTGTCTATAGACGTGGCTACCACTAGGACTACTTTAAAATAGGGGTTGTTGCCGGTGTTAGCTAGTAGCTAACGTTACCCGGGCAGTGAGGTCGGAAGTTAACGTTARCAAGCTCCTCCTTTGATGTAAAACACAATACGACCCTCTGAGATAGCGCGCTAATTCCACCCAATTCTTCACAGCAAAGTGAATTTCAGGAAAACTTTCAGTATCATTATTAACTAAAAAAGATACAAACCTTTCCGATTGCTTTCCAGAATTAATATCCGCCATACTTATTTTTAAAAATCTACCCGCGCACAAACAAAATCGTCCCCTCCCATTTACAGATATGCATGTCGGGAAATGTAGTGTTGAACGACGTGGCCCACTAGGAGCACCTTTGCACTACTTAGGCTCTAGCTACCATATCTCTGCATGAACCGTCCCTTAAGCAGTTTTTTGGGGGGGACGAGTTGCGTTCTACTCCTCTCAAGATAACAACCAAAGTGTTACCATAATTCAGCTTTTTAAACAACCCATAGTTTTTAGCACGGTTTGGCACCAAATGGAAGCTGAGGTGGCCCCCTGTTATTATATGGAACAAAAAATATAAAGGCAACAAGATTTTACTAAGTTACGGTTCATATAAGGAAATCATTCAATTGAAATAAATTCATTAAGCACTAATTTATGGATTTCACATGATTGGGAATACAGATATGCAATCTGTTGTTCACAAAAAATGTTTTAAAGTAACATGGCACCAACAGACATGGAAGCTCTGCTTCTAGCTCCTAAGCAACATTGCAGACAAGCATTTCGCTACACCCGCAATAACATCTGCTAAATATGTGTATGCGACCAATAAAATGTGATTTGATACCTTTAAAAAAAATTGCCTCAGAATGGGCTTCAGGATCTCGTCATGGTATCTCTGTGCATTACAATTTCCAAAAATAAAATGCAACTGTGTTCATTGTTCATAGCTTATGCCTGTCCATACCATAACCCGACCGCCAACATGGGGCACTCTGTTCACAACGGTGATATCAGCAATCCGCTCGCCCACACGACGCCATACGTGGTCTGCGAGGCCAGTTGGACGTACTGCTAAATTCTCTAAAACGATGTTGGAGGCGGCTTATGGTGGAGAAATGAACATTCAATTATTTGGCAACAGCTCTGGTGGACATTCCTACAGTCACCATGCCAATTGCATACTCCCTCAAAACATGAGACATCTGTGGTATTGTGTTGTGTGACAAAACTGCACATTTTAGAGTGGCCTTTTGTTGTTCCCAGCACAAGGTGCACCTGTGTAATGATCATACTGTTTAATGAGGTTCTTGCTATGCCACACCCGTCAGGTGGATGGATAATTTTGGCAAAGGAGAAATGCTCACTAACAGGGATGATTATCAAATTTGTGCACAACATTTTAGAGAAATAAGCTTTTTGTGCAACATTTCAGGGATCTTTTATTTCAGCTCATGAAACCAACACTTTACGATTATATTTTTGGTCTATGGGTGGCCCGTACCACAGTCATCATGACATCATCCCACCTCTGTTGTCAGTGTAGTAATCTCATCACCAAAATCAACTGATAGATTTTAATCTGTCACAATAGATTGCCAGTGTAGCAAGCAAGAGCACACCAGACATTTTTACATTTTAGTCATTTAGCAGACGCTCTTATCCAGAGCGACTTACAGTAAGTAGTGAGTGCATACATTTTCCATACTGGTCCCTCACGGGAATCGAACCCACAAACCTGGCATTGCAAGTGCCATGCTCTATCAAGCGAGCCACACGGGACTTAAAGTCCTCTCAAACATAAAGCAAAAAGGATCTGAAGGCTTTTCTTGTGGCCTCTCAACTTGACTTCCAGTTAAAATGTATGCAGCTCACTCATCACTTAAAAAATATGTCCAACCCCTATGTAGGTATAGTAGGCAGTGCACTGCATAGGTAAATGGAACATGACAAAGTAGCACTTGACAAAAAAAGCACCACTTGTATTTTTTGGTATTTTATAAGTCTGTAAGTTTTATCTTTTTACAAAATGAAGAAGAAAAAACAAAATGGAAAAAAATCAAACACTTCGCAATTCTCTTGGAGAACGCCCTGTTGTGTGTGTGTGTGCGCGTTTCACATGGGCCGGCACACAATCTCAAACGCCACACAATACTGCTGTCTTCTTGGCCTTCAGTGATAGAGGGAGGGATGGAGAGGGGGAACGGGAAGGCAAGAGGGGGAGTCTAACTAGACCTGGGTATCCAATAGTATTTATTTTCTTTCAAAAACTTTAGCTGCACTTGTTTTAGCTTGCCTGGCGCAACGGAACAGTCCCAAAAGTGCAAACCCTGCTTATCTGGAACTCTTGGCAGGATCAACCAAAACGCTCAAAGTATTCGAAAGAAAGCAAATACCATTTGAGCCCAAGATTGTCTCTAGCATAAAATAAATATAATTTTAAATACATTAGTGAAGAGGAGGAACAGAGGGACAAAGCAGGACAGTAGAGAGATGGGGTAACATTTAGGGGTGTGGTGCAGCAGTACTGCGCATCTGCCTGACACGCCTAGTCCATCTCCTCAGCTGTCTTGTGCGTCACATCAGCCTTCAATCTTTTCCTCCCTCCACAAGTCTCCTCAATCCTCTCCCTTTACAGTTTGGTTGCTGAGGGCAGTGGGTTGCTCAAGGCAGCTGTTGGCATTGCGATTCAGGAAGGCAGCCTCAGGGTTCCTTTGCTCAGCAGGAACTGCAGAATGCGGTCGACCAGCAGGGCAGCGACAAAGTCAACCACCAGGACGCGGGCAATGACTAGCTTGAACTGCAGGGGAGAAAACACATAGATTATAATAATTTATGCATCCTTTAGCACCTGTTTCCCAGACAGATTAAGCCTAGTCCTGGACTAAAAAGCAGTTAAACAGAGAACTTCCAAACATATTACTATAAACTTAGTTAATTCATTATAAAAAAGGTTCATACATGCTTATAAAGCAATACATCAAAGCAATCACACAAAATGTGTGTGAAAGTACAAATGTTGGATCTTAACTTCACCCGTTTCATTGCAGGAGGAAAATAATCAAGCAGGAGTTGAATGTTTGAAGAAATATTTAGAATCACAGCCAGGGGGCAGCTGGAAGCGGTGTTTATGTACAATGCAATAGCGTACCTACAATGTACCTTAGCCTGCAGGTCCACTGTGTGCCAGTTCAAATAGCCTATGCAGGCTCTATGCAGGCTACAGCGCATCTCGTGTGAATTCTTATGTGGATTATAAAACATTTACATATTTGTAGGGGGTATATTTATTTTTCCTTAGGGAAAATCCTTTTTTTTAGCAATTGTTTTATTATATGTTCAAGGCAAGCAATAGGCAGAATCAATTATTGGTGGCCTCAGTGCCTGTGTGGTCCAGCGTCTACAGCCGCTGACCCCGGGAGATATATGCCTGTCCATCCCACTGCCTCAAATCCATCCCACTGCCTCCTCAATAAAAACAAAACAATTACGAAAGGAGTGGGATTGCCCCACTCTTTAAAAAATACCTTTAAGAAAAAAAAAATCGGACAAATAACAATTAGATTGTGAGCGCACATCCAACATAAAACATAATTATAAATAATACAAGGTATGCTAAATTGATTAATAGAAAATGCACAGACCTAGCAAGCAAAAATAGACTGTGAAACAAACAGTAGCCTACTATCGGTTTTCACACCTTTCATTATGTGACAATGGATAGGCTAATGGTTAGCCTACAGAATATGAACAAATACTGGTCTGAAAAACGCGACTGCTCCCGCAAGGAGAAAGAGAACTGCTGCTTTTCAGTTAACATAACTACTATAAATCACGATGCACATTTGAATTTCTTAATGAGAAGGACATTTTTGTGATCAAATTAAGATCCGACATCTGTATAATATATGCTGACCTCTGTTGGTATATCCACAAGAGCAAACTGCTCGTTGAATTCAGGCGAGGATCCTGAAAGAAGGCCCACGATTGCCAGACCTGAAAGGGCGATACTCCATAGCAGCGGTCTGTTCTCACTCAGAGACTCCATGAAAGGATGACCCTAGAAAAACACACAGTATTAGTGGAATACATGTGTTATTCAATGATGGCTAGGATAAGTACTGCATAGTCTATCCATTGTATAGAAAATGGGCCACATTTTTTATTAGGTATCCCTTATGTAGGCTTAATGAAGCCTTCATAAGCCCTACATAGAATCCTCAAATATTTTATTTGCAAAGAAAGGCCTTAAAAGGGATCATGAAGGCTACATTAAACCTAAGACATGGAGGAGGAAGAGCAGTACCTTGTAGTTAATGGCAAAGGTAGCCATCTGCATGGCCATAGACATTATGTACACTGTGCTGTTGATGAGACTGGGCTCAAACTCTTTGTACAGGTCCGCAAACCGCTCCGCCCTAAAAGATAAAGGACAACGGACAGAGGATTATGAGAGGGGATACTTGGACTGGTTGGAAACAAGACAATGTCAATAATTGTAGGGTGAACATGTACGGTTAGTACAGTGTGGGCGCAAATACAGTATCAACAAGTCTGTAGGTATCTATAGTGTGTGTGTGTGATAGAGAATGTGTGTTTGCGCGCTTGCATGTGTGTATGCATGTATGTGTACCTTGGAGGACTTCTGGTCTGCGCTCCTTTGTACAGGTATACCAGACTACAGAAGTGAACAGCAAACTGCAGCAGTACTGTCAGAACAGTGTACAGGTTGAAGATGTTAGGTAAGGGCCGCTCTTTAGACAGAGTCTTCAGGGGCTGGAAAGAACAAGAGAAAATAGGATGAAAACTTAAAAGGGCGCTTTTTCACATCTCCCCTGTATGATCAATTTCCTGGAACGTTTGGTGCCCTGAGCCGCACTATAAAGCATGTGTGAAACACAAATTAATCCTGGCTAAAACGAATCCTGGACCTGCGTTTGTAGCGGGTCCAAGATGCAGGACCAGAGTATCAGGAGTCGCATGGAACTTTTTTGTAAACAAGCTAGCTCGCTAACGTCATGTAGAATGTGTGTCTTGCTAATCGCACCCTGAAATGGTTATTTTCAGGTATTGTGAAAGCAAAACTTATTTTGTAGAATTCTCACACTCTCCAGGAAAACGGACCAGGGCACCGAATTTAATGTGAAAACCCCCTAAGTTGAGTTAAAGGCTTAACTTGAAACTACACCTGTTAGCACTAGGGCTACATAATATGGTTTCCTACCAATCACAACTACAGTACAAGCATTACATGGATGTCACAGGTTCTTTCTCAATACTCTTTCCTCGATTCCTTATGTCCTTTCCTCCTAAAAAATGTCTGTCGGGAACTGATGAAAGGATTCAAGGAAAATAAACGCTTCCCTCTGACGTTTTGACGAGGCAGGGAAGGAGGCAGGGAGGAGAGGACACAAGAAACTGAAGGAGGAAAAACTATCAAGAGAAAGCACTAGTGTTTTTCCCTCCATGTGACCTTTCACCTTTGACCTGGAGATGAAGAGAAAGCAGCCGGCCAATAGCAAGCCCTGTAGGGTGGCCTGGAAGTCACTGAACTTGACCCCCTCCAGGTAGAGGACAGACTGGCTGTAGGCCAGCACCAGCGCGTTCAGCGCCAGGATCTTAAACATCTGTAGTGTGGTCACCAGCGTACAGCGGCCCTGCTTTATCACGTGGCAGACTAGGCAGGAGGAGATGATAAAGAGGGAGAAGGAGACAGTGTGTGAGTGAGTGAGTGAGTGAGTGAGTGTTTGTATACAGTGTGGGTGTAAACAAAACACATTTTTTTATTTTTAAGTACTGATTATGTGTGTGTATGTTCCTCACTGCACTGTATGGAGGACAATTTGGAGGTGAAGGGGGCAGCAATGGAGGCATCTCCCAGTTTCACTACTTGAATCTGATCTTCTTCCAGCTCCTTTAAGACTTGACTAATCCTCTCCTACAACAGAATAAACACCAAATGGTTAACAACACACACAATCACCTCTCCCTCCCTCCTTCCCTACCCCAACACACACCACCTTCTGTGTGGCTAGCTGGTCCTCTCTCTGGGCCATGACCCTTTGCCTGGCTGCCCTGGAGGTCAGTTTGACCCCTGAGCTGGTGACCGGAGGTAGGGAGGGTCTGGAGTCGGCTGCTGGAGTCTCCTTCTCTCTGCCCCTCTTCCTCCTCTCAGGCATACGCTCTGGAGCGTTGGCCAACAGAGCCACACCTGATGGGGGGAAAGGGGGACGGAAGGAGAGAGGGTGGGGGGAGGGAGAGGGTGGAGAGAGAGAATGGTTACAAAATGACTCACATATAGCGACATTGTTTATAATAATAAGAGGTTAGCATAAATTTCCCTACTGAGACAAAGGTTGAATTGAAGGTATCATGGTCTAAGACAGGTGTGTCGTCCGTTAACGTTGCTGAATATTGTGCACAGCTTTGAGTGACATGTCGAATGACCTCACCGATATGAGAGTGTTTGAGTGCTCCGACGTCATTGGTCCCGTCTCCACACATCAATGTTGTATAGCCCAATCCTTTAAGACTAGTGATTACAAACTCCTGTAACACAATAACAATACACACAGTTAGCACAAAACTAGCCTCAAAATGTACCGCCAGTTCTTGAGTGTGTTGGTTGTACACCGTGTACAAAACCCCCATTCTTGAAACACACAGGAAACTGTTGAGCATGAAAAACCACAAACCAGTGCATCTGGCACCTACTAACATACCCCGTTCAAAGGCACTTAAATATTGTGTCATGCCCGTTCACCCTCTGAATGGCACACATACACAATCCATGTCTCAATTGTCTCAAGGCTGAAAAATCCTTATTTAACCTGTCTCCTCCCCTTCATCGACACTCCCCAATAAGGGATCATAGCTTTCAGCTGGATTCACCATGTCAGTCTGTCATGAAAAGAGCATGCGTTCATAATGTTTTGTACACTCAAGAATATATGTAGTCTATTTTTTATTATCTAATAAATTCATTACATCAACAAAAATTGAGTAAAATAACAACAATTGGAATTGAAAGGTAATCAAACCGAACAAAGCTTTTTTGACACAAAAATAGAATTCAGTGGGAGTGTCCAAAATTGAACCCTATTTAATCCCTATACTGTATAGTGCACTACTTTTGACTAGAGCCCTATGGGCCCTGGTCAAAAGTAGTGCACTAGAAAAATAGAAGGGTTCCATTTCTATATGGAGGCAAGAAGACTGACCTTCTGTTTAGGGCTGACCCGTGCGAACACCCGGACCTGCGGCAGGAGGGCGTGGAGCAACCGGGTGTCACTGGTCAGTCTGGTTAGCCCCTCCCCCGTCACACACAGATCATACTGATCGACCAACGAGGGGACGGATGGCGGGGGCAGCGGAACACACACACTGCCGTCTATAGACTCCCACTGCCACTCACCTGGAAGGAACAACGGCACAAGTTACCGTATTATAGTGCATTCTTTAAAAAGCGACACACTACACCTGGGTTAAAAACATACATATTATGTCAAATAGTCTCAAGTACTTAAGGTGCGCTTGATTTGGTTTGCATATTATTCCATTGTACTGGGGCGAAGTAGATCAAGTGCAGCTCAAGTATAATATATATGCATTTGACCCAGGTCTACAACACATGCACTGTCCACTATAGATCCCTTCATTACAACAATCATATGGTTATATCATCAGTGCATTAGTCTGTAGATTAGTCTAGTACAGAGCCCTCCAACCATGTTCGTGGAGAGCTACCGTCCTGTCTGTTTTCTGTCCAACCCCAGTTGTAACTAACCTGATTCAGCTTATCAACCCGCTATTAGAATCAGGTGCACTAGATTAGGGTTGGAGTGAAAACCGACAGGACGGTTTTTAGATCAAGCATAAATTGGCTCTTAGTGTGCCCTACCCTGGTTGGGTCTGGCCTGCAGTATTAGTGTGTGTTCCTTCTGGATGAAGTTGAGCTCTCTGGCCACATGGCACGCTGTTAGAGGGTTGTCGCCTGTTATCATCACCACCTGAGGGAGAGACGGAGGAGAGGAGTGTTATGTGTATGTGTGGTGTGTAGTGTGTGTGCGCGTGACTGTGTGCATGGATGTGCCTGATATTATTGTAATAATTGTAATCTGTGTGAATGTGTGTGAGCGTGCGTGTGTATTTTGAGACAGCCTTCTCACATGATGCGATGCCTCCTGGATCTCTTTAATGACAGCCTTGCTGTCGGTCTTCAGGGGACACGAGACGACCATGAAGCCGGCAAACTGCAGGTCACACTCCAGAGCATCACGAGTCACCTCCCGCACCTGTACAGACAGCCACAATACACCCAGTCACACAAACAACCAACCCCTGCTGTAAAAGAGAGACACCCTCAACTAACCGCTTGGCTGAGGTTCACGAAAGCCTTGTAGCTAACGTGGTACTTTATTTATCTCGAAGACCCAGAACTACCCCACCCTCTCTCTCAGCTGAGCAGCTGGGTTGTTGAGAGTATTGAAATAGCGTGCTACGTTAACTATGAGGCTTTCGGGAAACTCATCCCCTCACACAGAGCAGGACAGGACCGATAGGTGAGTTAGACAGGACAAGTAGGTGAGATAGGTGAGTTAGAGAGGACAGGGCAAGACGGGTGAGTTAGACAGGACAGGGCAGTTTATTAGGTACACTCATCTAGTACCGAGTCAGACCCCCATTCGCCTCCAGAACACCCCAAATTCTTTGGGGAATTGACATGTTGCTCAATTAGTATCAAGGGACCTAACGTGTGCCAGGAAAACATTCCCCACACCATTACACCACGCCACCAGCCTGTACCGTTGACACTAGGCAGAATGGGGCCATAGATTCATGCTGCTTACACCAAATCCTGACTCTGTCATCAGTATGACACTACAGGAACCGGGATTCGTCGGACCAGGCAATGTTTTTCCACTCCTCAATTGTCCAGTGTTGGTGATTGCGTGCCCACTGGACCTGCTTCCTCTTGTTTTTAGCTGATAGAAGTGGTCATCTGGGTGGTCATCTGCTGCAAAAGCCCATCCGTGTCAAGGATTAACGAGTTGTGCGTTCTGAGATGCCGTTTTACACACCACTGTTGCACTGCGCCGTTATTTGCCTGTTTGTTGCCCGCCTGATAGCTGGCACGATTATTGCCTTTCTCCTTCGACCTCTCTCATCAACGAGCTCTTTTCGACCACAGGAATGCCGCTAACTGGATGTTTGTTTGTCGCACCATTCTCGGTAAACCATATACACTGTCGTGGATGAAAAGGCCAGGAGGGAGGTCGTGTCTGAGATAATGGATCCAGCGCACTTGGCACCGCCGATCAGACCACGCTTAAAGTCGTTTAGGTCACTCGTTTTGCCCATTCTAACGTTCAATCGAACAGTAACTAAACGCCTCGAAGCCCGTCTGCCTGCTTTATATAGCGATCTATTTTCGTGAACAGGGTGGTGTACCTAATAAACGTTTATTTTATGAAAAAAATATTACTAACAACAACAAAATGTAACAATTTTTGACATCCGTGGAATAAGTCTCTGCCACATGACAAAATGTGTAGAATTGCAGGAAATTTACTTCAAAATGAACGTTTTCTCTCCGATGCTAAGAGGCAGGTCTTCCAGCGCCCAAGATTTGGTTCGTCCAGCCATGCACTACCGAAGTCATAGTAAAACTCATTGTATGCTATTTTTTATCTCACGTGAGTTGTGTTCTGATTATGAGGGGGTCCCTGATGAATTTGCTATCACAAAAGGTCCCCCCGGCCGCAAAAAGTTTGAGAAACCCTGAGTTAGATAGGACAGGACAGGTAGGTGAATTAGACAGGACAGGTAGAGTTACCTGTTGGTGGCTGAGGTGTCCGATCTCTCTGTATCCCAAGGCCAGAACCCTGGCCCCTTCTCGGGACATCTCCCTGTGCACCTGGTCATAGCTGGCTGGGCACTCTGAGAACTACAGAAACAAACAAATGGTTAGAACAATGATAATGACAAAGAAAGTGTAATAAGCAGGTTGTAACTGCAACAATGACGTATCTACTCAACACTGAGATGATGTACTTGTATGTGAAGTGTAGTACAGTAGACATGTATTATATTGACCATAAAGATACAGTTGAAGTCAGGAAATGTACATACACTTAGGTTGGAGTCAATAAAACTCATTTTTCAACCACTCCACAAATTTCTTGTTAACAAACTATAGTTTTGGCAAGTCGGTTGGGACATCTACTCTGTGCATGACACAAGTACTTTGTCCAACAATTGTTTACAGACAGATTATTTCACTTATAATTCACTGTATCACAATTCCAGTGGGTCAGAAGTTTAGATACACTAAGTTGACTGTTCTTTTAAACAGCTTGGAAAATTCCAGAAAATTATGTCATGGCTTTAGAAGTTTCTGATAGGCTAATTGACATCATTTGAGTCAACTGGAGGTGTACCTGTGGATGTATTTCAAGGCCTACCTTCAAACTTAGTGCCTCTTTGCTTGACATCATGGGAAAATCTAAAGATTTTCAGCCAAGACCTCAGAAAAAAAATTGTAGACCTTCACAAGTCTGGTTCATCCTTGGGAGCAATTTCCAAATGCCTGAAGGTACCACGTTCATCTGTACAAACAATAGTACGCAAATATAAACACCATGGGACCACGCAGCCGTCATACCGCTCAGGAAGGAGCAGTTCTGTCTCCAAGAGATGAACGTACTTTGGTGCAAAAAGTACAAATCAATCGCAGAACAACAGCAAAGGACCTTGTGAAGATGCTGGAGGAAACAGGTACAAAAGTATCTATATCCACAGTAAAACAAGTTCTATATCGACATAACCTGAAAGGCCATTCAGCAAGGAAGAAGCCACTGCTCCAAAACCGCCATAAAAAAGCCAGACTACAGTTTGCAACTGCACATGGGGACAAAGAAATGTCCTCTGGTCTAATGAAACAAAAATGGAACTGTTTGGCCATAATGATCATCTTTATGTTTGGAGGAAAAATGGGGAGGCATTCAAGCCGAAGAATACCATCCCAACCGTGAAGCACAGGGGTGGCAGCATCATGTTGTGGGGATGCTTTGCTGCAGGAGGGACTGGTGCATTTCACAAAATAGAGGGCATCATGAAGCAAGAAAATTATGTGGATATATTGAAGCAACATCTCATGACATCAGTCAGGAAGTTAAAGCTTGGTCACAAATGGGTCTTCCAAATGGACAATGACTCCAAGCATACTTCTAAAGTTGTGGCAAAATGGCTTAAGGACAACAAAGTCAAGATATTGGAGTGGCAATCACAAAGCCCTGACCTCAATCCTATAGAACATTTGTGGGCAGAACTAAAAAAGTGTGTGCAAGCAAGGATGCCTACAAACCTGACTCAGTTACACCAGCTCTGTCAGGAGGAATGGGCCAAAATTCTCCCAACTGCTTGTGGAAGGCTACCCAAAACGTTTGACCCAAGTTAAACAATGTAAAGGCAATGCTACTAAATACTAATTGATTGTATTTGAACTTCTGACCCACTGGGAATGTGATGAAATAAACCATTATCTCTACTATTACTCTACTATTATTCTGACAAGTGGTGATCCTATCTGACCTAAGACAGGGAATTCTTACTAGCATTAAATGTCAGGAATTGTGAAAAACTGAGTTTAAATGAATTTGGGTAAGGTGTATGTAAACTTCTGACTTCAACTGTATATTCAATTATACATTAAATGTTAGTATTCTATTTAAAACAATGATTTTTACCATGTCCCTGAGTGTCTCTGGAGCTCCTTTGACAGTGGAGACATAGCAGAGGTCAGTGGAGCCCAGTTTCTCATAGGAGGCGAGTACAGACATCCTCTTCAGAGCACTGGCAAAGTGGAACCGCTGATGGATCTTCAGGCCTGGGGTCTTTATACCGCGAGCAAACACCTTTTCATCTACACCACAGAGAGAGGGACAGAAGGGTAGATATGATGCAAACATATGGAGACACACACAGACACACACACACTTTCACTTCTGGTGTACAAAGAGGAGACAGAGCAAAAATCCTGAGGTACACACACGCGTGCACACACACACACACACACACACACACACACACACACACACACACACTACCTTTAGTGAGGGTCCAGTCAGCAGCAGTGAGCATGGCCTTCTCCAGGGGGTCGCCTACCAGCTGTCCGTCGTCAAGGGTAACTAGTGAGTGACAAGTAGCAACCACCCGATGCGTTTCCACTGGGATCTCTGACACAGGCATCACTTCTTTCCCTTCTCTGGAGGAGTTTAGAAAAGGTTTACAAACAAATGTAAAAAGATTCTTCATATTCTTCCAAAGGTTGTAATACGATTAAATAATGTCAGTTGCTCTTTAAATGTCACTCCTCAATATGACAATACTCACAGTATGACACCAGCGCATAAGGGCATTGGTAGACACTTTACTTAACCCAGACCGTTACAATGCATTATGATGCCATTATGAAGCCTTTAAAAGATCTTAATATCATCAGGTCCAGTCAGTTTTTGGAAAAATTTGCAACAAAGAAATGTATCATACTGAAAAATCTAAAAAAGAGAGTGTACCTGAGGCCTGCGACCCCCCGCACAACCAGATGGTCGCTGGTCAAGGTGCCCGTCTTGTCAAAGCAGCACACCTCCACCTTGCCTGCAAACGGGATCCTGAAGGGCTCAGTGCAGAACACATCTATGAAAGGGAGAAGAAAGACAGGGGTGAGTCAAATAGCAGAACAGCGAGGTGGACTGGCATCATTAAGTACAACAAACATTACTATGCCAGTTTCAGAACCACTTTCACAACACATACATCCACACACCACCCCGCCCGCCACACACACACTGTTGACTCACAGAGCTTGGCCAGAGCGATGAGGGATGTGTTGACTGCCAGAGACAATTCTATAGGGAGCTCAGGTGGAACCACGGAGGTCAGGATGAGAGTACACTCCAGGAACAACTTATACCGGTTCCTGCTAGGGTCCTTAGTTCCTGCAGGGGAGAGCACACAGAGACAGTTACACAACTATACTCAGCCAAAAAAAAGAAACGTCCTCTTAATGTCAACTGCGTTTATTTTCAGCAAACTTAACATGTGTAAATATTGTATGAACATAAGATTCAACAACTGAGACATAAACTGAACAAGTTCCACAGACATGTGACTAACAGAAATTGAAAATGTGTCCCTAAACAAAAGGGGGTTCAAAAACAAAAGCAACAGTCAGTATCTGTTGGCCACCAGCTGCATTAAGTACTGCAGTGCATCTCCTCCTCATGGACTGCACCAGATTTACCAGTTCTTGCTGTGAGATGTTACCCCACTCTTCCACCAAGGCACCTGCAAGCTCCAGGACAATTCTGGGGGAATGGCCCTAGCCCTCACCCTCCGATCCAACAGGTCCCAGACGTGCTCAATGGGATTGAGACCCGGCTCTACGCTGGCCATGGCAGAACACTGACATTCCTGTCTTGCAGGAAATCACGCACAGAATGAGTAGTATGGCATTGTCATGCTGGAGGGTCATGTCAGGATGAGCCTGCAGGAAGGGTACCACATGAGGGAGGAGGATGTCTTCCCTGTAACGCACAGCGTGAGATTGCCTGCAATGACAACAAGCTCAGTACGATAATACTAAGACACAACGTCCCAGACCCATGACGGACCCTCCATCTCAAATCGATCCCGCTCCAGAGTACAGTTCTCCGATGTAACACTCATTCCTTCGACGATAAATGCGAATGCGACCATCACCCCTGGTGAGACAAAACAGCGACTCATCAGTGAAGAGCACTTTTTGCCAGTCCTGTCTGGTCCAGCGACGGTGGGTTTGTGCCCATAGGCGACGTTGTTGCCCGTGATGTTCTGGTGAGGACCTGCCTTACAACAGGCCTACAAGCCCGCAGTCCAGCCTCTCTCAGCCTATTGTGGACAGTCTGAGCACTGATGAGAGGATTGTGCGTTCCTGGTGTAACTCGGGCAGTTGTTGTTGACATCCTGACCTGTCCCGCAGGTGTGATGTTCGGATGTACCGATCCTGTGCAGGTGTTGTTACACACCTGCCACTGCGGAGGACCCATCAGCTGTCCGTCCTGTCTCCCTGTAGCGCTGTCTTAGGCGTCTCACAGTACGGACATTGCAATTTATTGCCCTGGCCACATCTGCAGTCCTCATGCCTCCTTGCAGCATGACTAAGGCACGTTCACGCAGATGAGCAGGGACCCTGGGTATCTTTCTTTTGGTGTTTTTCAGAGTCAGTAGAAATGCCTCTTTAGTGTCCTAAGTTTTCATAACTGTGACCTTAATTGCCTACCGTCTGTAAACTGTTAGTGTTTTAACGACTGTTCCACAGGTGCATGTTCATTAATTGTTTATGGTTCATTGAACAAGCATGGGAAACAGTTGTTTAAACCCTTTACAATGAAGATCTGTGAAGAGAAAGCTATGCAGTATGTTTGCACACATGCCTGTAAGTTGCTTTGGATAAAAGCATCTGCTAAATGGCATATATTGTTATTATTAATAATAATAAAAAATACAGTTATACTGCATGTAGTCAGGAAAAACCTGCTGCTCTCTCCTGACCTCAGGGCCTATTTCAAAAACTTGTTTCATAACATTTTATAAAGGAGTTTATAATAAGTCATGTTTTTTTAGAATGAATAGGGCCCTTCGGCAAGACTGTCAATGTTCAGTAAAAATGTTTAGTGAGTAGAATAATATCTCCTTAAATTGTCTCTTGGCTAATAAACTACCGCCAAGATATAAACAAACTGTATAATGGAGAAATGCTCTAAGTAGGACCACCTGTGCTTCTGCCTCTGCATTGCTTGTTCCATAGGGTTTTAGAATGGGTATCTGTGAAGAACTTTTTGACAACTGCTGACGTAAAAGGGGCTTTATAAAACACATTTGATTGATTGATTGCGTTGTTCACTGCATGCCTCACCTTCCACCCACACATAGCCAGCAGCAGCGATGGCGAACACCAGGAGGAAGAGGATGAAGATGAATGTTTCCAAGTTGTTGGCTGTCACCCTCTTCACTCCAAACAAGATGGTCCTCAGCAGTTTACCCTGTAGACAGGCGTGGTTAACAACACTAGGGTTGTATTCATTACTGAACACCAGAGCAAAAACATTTTGCAACAGAAAATGAAAACAAGCGGTTCTTATTGGACAAGTTCGGTAGTCAAGGGCAGCAGCCCCTCACCTGAGAGGTATAGAATCCGGTTCTCAACACATAAGCCACACAGCCATTGTCCACAGCTACAGAAAAATTAAAAATAAGAAAAACAAACTATTATGATTTGCTCTTAGTGAGACAAGATAGATACAAGGGCAGATTCAATCTATTCTGAGGCTGAGGGAGATGACAGTTGAAACATAATTGATCTAAAATATAGATTTGTTTTTATATTGATAAGTGATAACAAAATATAGATTTAAAGTGCTTTATATTTATAATTGTTAATCTCAAAGTGCAAATAATGCAGGACATTACTGCCTTATAAGTGAATAATATACTGCACAGTAGGTAGGAACTGACGTTTGAGTCCTACAGTGGCACGGAGCGGGGGGCTGTGCTGCACCACCTTAGTCCCACCCGAAATAATGTGGAGGCGGGCATCACCCTGAAGGTCCAATACCCTCTTTGTATCCAGATCCTCCACCGGCTCCTAAACACACAACATGGTAGAACTTCAAATTAAAAACTACTTTTAAGGATTAATGGAGCCTATGATTTATAAGCATATGATTTTGCTAAATCATTTGTGGAGCATCTTTGATATTCTATGCTTATGAACTCTTTATGAATGATCTATAGTAACATTCCCATTGTTTTGACAATCTACAGTGATCATCCTTGAGAAGTTTCTACTTGATTGGAGTCCACCAAATTCAATTGATTGGACATGATTTGGAAAGGCACACACCTGTCTATATAAGGTCCCACAACTAACGGTGCATGTCAGAGCAAAAACCAAGCCATGAGGTCGAAGCAATTGTTCGTAGAGCTCAGATCTGGGGAAGGGTACCAAAACATTTCTGCAGCATTGAAGGTCACCAAGAACACAGTGGCCTCCATCATTCTTAAATAGAAGAAGTTTGGAACCACCAGGACTCTTCCAAGAGCTGGCAGGCCAGCCAAACTGAGCAATCGGGGGAGAAGGGCCTTAGTCAGGGAGGTGACCAAGAATCGGATGGTCACTGACAGAGCTCTAAAGTTCCTCTGTGTAGATGGGAGAACCTTCCAGAAGGACAACCATCTCTGCAGCACTCCATCAATCAGGCCTTTATGGTAGAGTGGCCCGACAGAAGGCACTCATCAGTGAAAGGCACACGACAGCACACTTGGAGTATGCTAAAAGGCACCTTAAGACTCTCAGACCATGAGAAATAAGATTCTCTGGTCTGATAAAACCAAGATTGCACTCTTCGGCCTGAATGCCAAATGTCACGTCTGGAAGAAACCATGCACCATCCCTACGGTGAAGCATGGTGGTGGCAGCATCATGCTGTGGGGATGTTTTTCAGCAGCAGGGACTGGGAGACTAGTCAGGATCGAGGCAAAGATGAACAGAGCAAAGTACAGAGAGATCCTTGACGAAGAGCGCTCTGGAGCGCTCAAGCCCTCAGACTGGGGCGAAGGTTCACCTTCCAACAGGACAACGACCCTAAGCACAATGCCAAGACAATTCAGGAGTGGCTTCGGCACATGTCTCTGAATGTCGTTGAGTGGCCCAGCAAGAGCCCGGACTTGAACCCAATCGAACATCTCTGGAGAGACCTGAAAATAGCTGTGCAGCAACGCTGCCTATTCAATATGACAGAGCTTGAGAGGATCAGTAAAGAAGAATGGGAGAAACTCCCCAAATACAGGTGTGCCAAGCTTGTAGCATCATACCCAAGAAGACTTGATGCTGAAATCGCTGCCAAAGGTGCTTCAAAGTACTGAGTAAAGGGTCTGAATACTTATGTAAATGTGATATTTCAGTTTTAGTATTTTTTATAAATTTGCAAAAATTTCTAAAAGCCTGTTTTTGCATTGTCATTATGGCGTATTGTGTGTAGATTGATGAGGAAAAACGTACAAAAAATGTACATCAATTTTAGAATAAGGCTGTGTAACGCAACAAAATGTGGAAAAAGTCTGAATACTTTCCGAAGGCACTGTATATTGTCCAGATAGACTACATTGTTTTACATGATTGTTATCTAGTCTAGTATAGGACAGGCTTCCCGTCTGTCTGACCTTCATCTGAGGAACTGACTCTCCCGTCAGCATGGCCTCGTCCACGATGCAGCGCCCTCTCAGCAGCAGCACGTCACATGGAACCAAGTTCTCCTGGGGAGAGCGGCCTGGGGGGGAAGAGAAAGACAGATATATACTGTGTCAAACCAACGTGAGAATACTGTTCATTGACTACAGCTCAGCATTCAGCACCATAGTATCCTCAAAGCTCAGCACTAAGCTAAGGTCCCTGGGACTGAACACCTCCCTCTGCAACTGGATCCTGGACTTCCTGACGGGCCCCCGCCAGGTGGTGAGGGTAGGCGACAACACATCCGCCATGCTGACCCTCAACATAGGGGCCCCTCAGGGGTGCATGCTTTTACCCCTCATGTACTGACTGTTCACACATTAAGTTTTCCAGACGACACGACGGTGGTATGCCTGATCACAGACGACGATGAGACAGCCTATAGAGAGGAGGTCAGAGACCTGGCAGTGTGGTGCCAGGACAACAACCTCTCCCTCAAAGTCAGTAAGACAAAGGAGCTGAACGTGGACTACAGGAAACGGAGGACCAAGCACACACCCGTTCACATCGACAGGGCTGTAGTAGAGCGGGTCGAGAGTTCCTCGGTGTCCACATCACTAAGGATCTATCATGGTCCAAACACACCAACACAGTCGTGAAGAGGGCACAACAACGTCTCCTCCCCCTCAGGCGCTGAAAAGATTTGGCATGGGCCATCAGATCCTCAAAGAGTTATACAGCTAAACCATTGAGAGCATCTTGACTGGCTGCATCACTGCTTGGTATGGCAACTGCTTGGCATCAGACCGCAAGGCGCTAGAGGTAGTGCGTATGCCCCATTACATCACTGGGGCCGGGCTCCCTGCCATCCAAGACCTCTTTACCAGGCTGTGCCAGAGGAAGGCCCAAAACTGTCATAGAATCAAGCCATAGACTGTGCGGTAGTAGAGAGAACAGTCTATAACCAACAGGGTCCTGAAAAGCTTCTATTTACTCTCAAACCATAAGACTTCTAAAAAAGACTGTTAAATAGCTAATCAAAATGGCTAGCCGGACTACCTAAATTGACCCTTTTTTGCACTGACTATGCACATACACTGGACTCTACCCACACACTCACACATACTTACACCAACACAACATATGCCCAAACACACATTTTCAAACTCACCACATACACTACCGGTCAAAAGTTTTAGAACACTTACTCATTCAAGGGTTTTTCTTTATTTTGACTATTTTCTACATTGTAGAATAATAGTGAAGACGTCAAAACTATGAAATAACACATATGGAATCATGTAGTAACCAAAAAAGTGTTATATAAAATATATTTGATTTGTTTTTGAGATTCTTCAAATAGCCACCCTTTGCATTGATGACAGCTTTGCACACTCTTGGTATTCTCTCAACCAGCTTCACCTGGAATGCTTTTCCAACAGTCTTGGAGTTCCCACATATGCTGAGCACTTGTTGGCTGCTTTTTCTATTATCTATCTTGTTGCCTAGTCACTTTATCCCTACTTACAATGCATTCGGAAGGTATTCAGACCCCTTACCCTTTTCCACATTTTGTTACGTTAGACTTCTTCTAAATGTACTAAATAAATAAATATCCTCATCAATACCACTGACGAGTTCTGACTATAAACTTGAAATATTGTTAATTATCAGGTATCCTATTGAAATATTGAGCACCATAGTCTAGTTTCCACACCAGAAGTGAATGGTTATCTGTAAGCTTGGAATGTATTGAGTAAAGGAAGGGCAATCACGTGGCAGGCACTTATAAGGATGGAGAGATGTGGTTTAGTGGAAGGGGGCAGCGGTCAGATCAGGTCACATTAAGGGAGAAGGAACAGTTTATGGCCCGCATCACTTACTTTCCTGCCTAGCAATAACGATGTCATATTTCGAGAAAAGGACGACGTCACCCGAATTGGGGTATTAATACTACCACTGGTGGAACCATGTCTTTGTCTTATGCAGTTGAATGAACTTGGTTTAAGCTTTACTAATCATCCGTGAGTTTTACTAGGTTTACTACAGAAATAGCTTATTTACATAAGTATTCAGACCCTTTGCTATGAGACTCGAAATTGAGTTCAGGTCTGAATACTTTCCAAATGCACTGTATATGTACAGTACATGGCTACCTCAATTACCTAGTACCCCTGCACATCGACTGGATACTGATACTCCCTGTATATATACACATTTTATTTTCTACTCCCTATATATAGCCCTGTTATTTTTACTCGTTATTCGCTGTGTATTTCTTCCTCGTCACAATTTATATTTTACCATTTTGTATCTTATCTTTAACTCTGCATTGTTGGGGCCTCCCGAGTGGCGCAGTTGGCTAAGGCAATGCATCGCAGTGCTTGAGACGTCACTACAGACCCGGGTTCGATCACAGGCTTTGTCACAGCCGGCCATGACCGGGAGACCCATGAGCTGGCACACAATTGGCCCAGGTCCGAGTTAGGGGGGAGTTTGGCCGGCCGGGATTTCCTTGTCCCATTGCGCAATAGAGACTCCTTGTGGTGGGCCGGGCACCTGCAAGCTGACTTCGGTCGCCAGCTGGATGGTGTTTCCTCCGACACATTGGTGCGGCTGGCTTCCGGGTTAAGCGAGCAGTGTGTCAAGAAGCAGTGCCGCTTGGCAGGGTCGTGTTTTTGGAGGACGCATGGCTCTCGATCTTCGCCTCTCCCGAGTCCGTAGGGCAGTTGCAGCGATGGGACAAGACTGTAACTACCAATCGGACATCACAAAATTGGGGACAAAAAGGGGTAAAAAAAAATATATATGTATAAAAATAATAAAAGAATATACACTACTGTTCAAAAGTTTGGGTTCACTTAGAAATGTCCTTGTTTTTTAAAGAAAATCACATTTTTTGTCCATTAAAATAACACCAAATTGATCAGAAATACAGTGTAGACATTGTTAATGTTGTAAATGACTATTGTAGCTGGAAACGGCTGATCTTTTATGGAATATCTACATAGGCGTACAGAGACCATTATCAGCAACTGTCACTCCTGTGGTCCAATGGCACGTTGTGTTAGCTAATCCAAGTTTAATTTTAAAAGGCTAATTGACGATTAGAAAACCGTTCTGCAATTATGTTAGCACACTGAAAACTGTTGTTCTGATTAAAGAAGCAATAGAACTGGCCTTCTTTAGACTAGTTGAGTATCTGGAGCATCAGCATTTGTGGGTTCGTTTAAAGGCTCAAAATGTCCAGAAACAAAGACCTTTATTCTGAAACTCGTCAGTCTGTTCTTGTTCTGAGAAATGAAGGCTATACCAGAGGACATACGGAACTAAATTGTCATGGTGTGAGCGTCCTGGGGGGGAAGACAAAGTCATACTCACACTGTGTCAAACTGGCTGGGGCTCGATCTCAATTAGTCTCTCCACGATTCCTCGCATCTCATCTCCTCACCTCCTTTTCAACAGTATTCGAGGACAAAGTCCAAGGTCCCTCCCCTTTTTCTCCAATGCATTTTTTAAAGGAGGCGAGGACATAAGATGTGTGAAATTAAGGAAAGATGATTTGAGAAAGAGTCAGGTTCTAGTTTGAGAAAATACTCTGGAAGGGGAAGGGTTAACAGACTTAAAAAAAAAAACATATACACACACATATATACAGTATATACATATACATATACTGTACATATATTTAACCTTTAACTAGGCAAGTCAGTTAAGAACAAATTCTTATTTACAATGACGGCCTACCAAAAGGCCTCCTGCGGGGATGGGGACTGGGAGTAAAAATAAAAATAAATTAAATACAGGACAAAACACACATCATGACAAGAGAGACAACACTACATAGAGAGACCTAAGACAACAACATAGCATGGCAGCAGCACATGACAACACAACATGTTAGTAACACAACATGACGACAACAACATGGTAGCAGCACAACATGGCAGCAGCACAAAACATGGTACAAACATTATTGGGCACAGACAACAGCACAAAGGGCGAGAAGGTAGAGACAACAATACATCACCCAAAGCAGCCGCAACTGTAATTAAGAGTGTCCATGATTGAGTCTTTGAATGAAGAGATGAAACTGTCCAGTTTGAGTGTTTGTTGCAGCTCATTCCAAATGCTAGCTGCAGCGAACTGAAAAGACGAGCGACCCAGGGATGTGTGTGCTTTGGGGACCTTTAACAGAATGTGACTGGCAGAATGGGTGTTGTATGTGGAGGATGAGGGCTGCAGTAGATATCTCAGATAGGAGGGAGTGAGGCCTAAGAGGATTTTATAAATAAGCCTCAACCAGTGGGTCTTGCGACGGGTATACAGAGATGCCCAGTTTACAGAGGAGTATAGAGCGCAGTGATGTGTCCTATAAGGAGCATTGGTAGCAAATCTGGTGGCTGAATGGTAAAGAACATCTAGCCGCTCGAGAGCAACCTTACCTGCCGATCTATAAATTACGTCTCCGTAATCTAGCATGGGTAGGATGGTCATCTGAATCAAGGTTAGTTTGGCAGCTGGGGTGAAAGAGGAGCGATTACGATTGAGGAAACCAAGTCTAGATTTAACTTTAGCCTGCAGCTTTGATATGAGCTGAGAGAAGGACAGTGTACCGTCTAGCCATACTCCCAAGTACTTGTATTAGGTGACTACCTCAAGCTCTAAACCCTCAGACGTAGTAATCACACCTGTAGAGAGAGGGGCATTCTTCTTACCAAACCATATGACCATTGTTTTGGAGGTGTTCAGAACAAGGTTAAGGGCAGAGAAAGCTTGATGTGGAGCGTTTAACACAAAATCCGGGGAGGGGCCAGCTGAATAGAAGACTGTATCATCTGCATATAAATGGATAAATCCAATCAAGTTTATTTTATATAGCCCTTCGTACATCAGCTAATATCTCGAAGTGCTGTACAGAAACCCAGCCTAAAACCCCAAACAGCAAGCAATGCAGGTGTAGAAGCACATAAGAGAGCTTCCTACTGCCTGAGCTATTTTGTTGATGTAAATTGAGAAGAGCGTGGGGCCTAGAATCGAGCCTTGGGGTACATCCTTGGTGACAGGCAGTGGCTGAGACAGCAGATGTTCTGACATTGTACACTGCACTCTTTGAGCGAGGTAGTTAGCAAACCAGGCCAAAGACCACTCAGAGTAGGGCTGGGCAATATAGCTTTTTTTTCTCTCGATATATTCGAGTTTATGTTTTAGTGGATATGGAAAATGCCTGTATCCAAGAATCAAGGTTCTGTTATAATGTTGTTATGTTTTACAAATGCAGCATCTCACTGTCTCTTCTCTGTCAGCCCAATGGCAAATTGCGTGACAACACGTGCACAGAGGATATCCATCAATCACAACCCAAGACAGCCTTTCACAAATTGCAACCACGCCGAAGAAGTGTAGCGGCGGTAAGCGTTCCACCAAAATGGAAAGTGAGGAAGTGAGCTTAGCCTCTCATGAGGATGAAATCGTCCCCAAAAAGGGCAGCAATGTTTTTTCAGTAATATAGAAGTGGTTCGGGTTCAAGAGGTCTGATGTTGAGCAAAACGAATGTCCTGTGCAAAATGTGTCGAAAGACAATTGCTACGAAAAGCAGCAGCACAACCAACCCCTTCCATCACCTGCAACTGAATCACCTCGGTGGAATGGAAGGAATGCGTGAGACTACGCAATACCGATTCCAGTCGCCCAATTCCCAAAACGTCTGCTAAAAGACAAACTACCATAGCCGCATCCTTTTCAAACGTAATCCCGTATGACCAGAAAAGTTTGAGGTGGAAGGAGATCACGGATGCAGTGACGTATTAAATAGCGAAAGATATGGTTCCAATCTTTACAGTAGAAAAGCCAGGCTTTAAAAAGCTACTAGGTACAGTTGGCCACAAATATCTTCTGCCAAGACGCAAGTATTTCACGGAAGAAGCCCTGCCGCGACTATACACTGCTACCCGCGAAAGAGTCGCAGAGAAGCTGGCTAGAGTTTCTTATTTTTCCACCACAGCCGATCTATGATCAGACAGAACGCCAGAGCCAAACCTAAGTTTGACAGTCCACTACATAAATGAAGACTGGAAATTGCACAATGTCTGCCTCCAGACATTGTGCAGCACAACATTGCTTAGAATCAAGGGCAATGGTGACATCATTGAGGACCTTTAAGTGACACATCTATAACCTGAGCAGAAACCAGATTGCATACCCGAGAGAATACTATAGAAATCAAGAAAGCCAGTCAGTTGATTATCGACGAGTTTTTCCAACACTTTTGATATACAGGGCAAAATAGAAATAGGCCTATAACAATTAGGATCAGCTTGATCTCCCCCTTTAAATAAAGGACGAATCATGGCTGCCTTCCAAGCAATGGAACCTTACCTATTGAGACGATGTCCCCGGGGACTAGTTCATCACTGGACACAGGCCTCCACTTCCTGTTGCGATAAACCTATTGGGAAACATGGGCACAAACGTGTAAATATCAGGGGCCTGTTCAGTAGGGAGAAAATGTTTTGACACAGAGTAAAACAGGGAGGTACTAGCTACACTTGTTCAATAATAACTGCAACTCGCTGTTGGCTGGGCTCCCTGCCTGTGCCATTAAACCCCTACAACTCATCCAGAACGCCGCAGCCCGTCTGGTGTTCAACTTTCCCAAGTTCTCTCACGTCACCCCGCTCCTCCGCTCTCTCCACTGGCTTCCAGTTGAAGCTCGCATCCGCTACAAGACCATGGTGCTTGCCTACGGAGCTGTGAGGGGAACGGCACCTCCGTACCTTCAGGCTCTGATCAGGCCCTACACCCAAACAAGGGCACTGCGTTCATCCACCTCTGGCCTGCTCGCCTCCCTACCTCTGAGGAAGTACAGTTCCCGCTCAGCCCAGTCAAAACTGTTCGCTGCTCTGGCACCCCAATGGTGGAACAAACTCCCTCACGACGCCAGGTCAGCGGAGTCAATCACCACCTTCCGGAGACACCTGAAACCCCACCTCTTTAAGGAATACCTAGGATAGGATAAAGTAATCCTTCTAACCCCCCCCCCCTTAAAAGAGTTAGATGCACTATTGTAAAGTGGTTGTTCCACTGGATATCATAAGGTGAATGCACCAATTTGTAAGTCGCTCTGGATAAGAGCGTCTGCTAAATGACTTAAATGTAAATGTAAATGTAAATAAGAACACACAAATACGTTCGTTTCCGTTTCAAAACATTTTACACGGTGTGCCCTACTGAACACGACACGGACAGATCTATATAAATCCAGATCAAATCGATAATTTGGTTAATGCAGCATTTCCCAAACTAGGGGTCGCAAAACTCCTACATGGGTGCCAGGTAGCCTGGCGGGTAGGAGCGTTGGGCCAATAACCGAAAGGCTGAAACTGAAAGGTTGCTGGATCGAATCCCAGAGCTGACAAGGTAAAAATCTGTCGTTCTACCCCTGATCAAGGCAGTTAACCCACTGTTCCCCGACCGCCAATGACGTGGATGTCGATTTAGGCAGCCCCCCACACCTCTCTGATTCAGAGGGGTTGGGTTAAATACAGAAGACACATTTCAGTTGAATGCATTCAGTTGTACAACTGACTAGGTATCCCCCTTTCCCCCAATTGTGGCTCTAACTTGTGAACGATATGACCCTATTATGACCCTATTCCTGCAAGCTAAGACTCTCAGGAACAAGTATGTGTCTTCTATTTCCCTCTACCACGCACAAAAGCATGACTCGTTAGAACCGAGTGGACAGAACCAGCCACCAAAATCAGACTGGGGGGGATATTCTGGGGGAAAAGTTTATCATAATTGAAAGCAATGATGGTGTTCTTTTCTACACAGAAGATCATACACAATTATTGGCTGATGATTCTCTGATGCATTTCAATCACTTCAAACCATACTCCTCTCAGATTGAAGTACTGCCAGACTGATTTGCCATAGACCCAAATAAAAAAGTAAACATTGGCTGTTGATTACATCATTACATCACGCAAAAAAAGTTTACCAAAATGGGGTCTCAGCCCAAAAAAGCTTAGGAACCCCTGGGTAAATGAGTCTGATGCTAGTATATAATGGAAGTCAGGGCCTTCGTTTTACAACTCAAGAATAACAAGGCTCTGGTGAGAACTTGTTGATCTGCACTTGAGCAAGAATAACAGGCATCTGTGCATGTATCATATCATCAAATATCAAACAACATGATAATTTACGATAAAGATACAGTCGTTCACCTGGATCATGTAAGGTTTGTTCCCCATGCGTCGTATCTCAGACATGTTCCTCATTTGCTGTTGTACCAGAGAGGCTTCGAAGGCTACCAGCATGAAGAGAGTGAACACGCTGTAGTACCAGTACTCATCCAGACACCACAGACCAACACAGAACACCTGAGGAGAGAGAGAGCATCCATCTGTACACTTGTTGAGCGGTACTGCGCTGGCCTGGTTGACGAATCGGCATCCACCATAGTTGCTAGAACTGTACTGGAAAGGACCATGTGAAAAGAAAATATCTGAGCTCGTGCAGTACGGTTCAGGTTGCACGATAGTACTGAAAGGGTATTATTATTGAGTCAATACTATCCCATATGCCCTTAAAGAGATCAATATAGAAAGTGAAAGAGAATTGAGAGTGATTTTACTACGTGTCATATTACTAGACAAAACAACATGCAAATATGCAAGCACGCGCACACACACACCTGGAAGACGAAGAAGGGAGCGGTGGCTCTCTCCCTGAAGAGTTCCAGGAAGTCCGGCACCACCATCTCAGCGCGGTTGGTCCCATAGCGCTTCTCGGCGGAATGCAGGTCTGTCTCCTCCTGGTAGCCTCGCCAGGCCTGGAAGAAGCCCATTGGCTGTCTGATAGGGAACGACACGGGGAGGAAACACTTCCTCTCCTTGCTGTCGAAGATGTAGCAGATCTTCTGGAACTCAAAGGAAAGGATTCCCTCACCGTTCTCATCCTGAGGAGAGAGCAGGAGAGAGAGATAGAGAAAGAGAGCAAGCGTGTACATGAGTTAAAACACACACACACACAAAAATGTGCCATCCAAAAAGCAGTATAACTGACTAGCATAGAGATGTTAAGAGGACCATTCTGACGCCATGCATTGCCCACAAGTTTCAACCAGTGGACCTGGGTCATGTTCAGCACAGCACACCGTAGCAAAACGTTTTGCAACAGTTACAAACGTTTCATCCCCATTGAACACAACCATGGGTTAAGTAAACAGGGTGTAGGCCAGAGGAACAAGGCAAACTCACCCTGTCTCTCTGCAGTTGTACCAGCTCAGCAGAACCATTGTTGGGGGTGGGTATAACCTTAGCCAGGGTGGCCTTGTGTGGGTCTGGCTCCTGTTTATACACATCGATTCACAGCATGTGAGCAATTCACATACTCTGACAGACACAGCCTTATAATCATGTCAAAACTTTCTGGACAAGGGCACAACTCTATTACACATAATTTCAAAATGTCCTTGTGTAGAGCATAAAATAATGCTAACTAGAGTGATCACCAGTTACGTTGGGCAGTGTTAGTTCAATCTCCAACACCTAATTCCAAAACAACTGCAGATGATCCATCCACTTTACCTTGGAGCAGGTGAGCCAACAGTGCGCGTGCACGGACCAATAACCGGAGAGCGCTGTGAGGACGTGCGCGATCCCGATGGCGGCGAGAGCTAGTAGGCCTGCTTCTGGGTACTCGGAAGTACCGTACACTCCGAGCCACACGTACAACCAGCCAGGGTACAGTACGGCTAAAAAAGGTAGAACCGTGCCGTGGAATAGCCGGGGCCTGCGCCGATACAGCGACACTGAGCTAACGTTCTCGTCGTCAGTATCGGCGCTGTCATGCTGGCTGTTCATTGAGGGGGGCTTTTGCTGGTTCCCCGGCCCCTGATTCCCGTCCTCCGCAACCATATTCCTGTTTCTTAGTCGCGTTCGTTTTTGTCCCTCTCTCTCCGGGCCCCCTCTACCCTCCACCTCCCCCCTAGCTATTAGTGTCGGTGGTAAGGCAGTTTCACACAATCCAGTTGTTTTAGTCCGGTTTTCTGAATCGGCTCGTTCTCACACAGCTGCTTCCGTGTACGCAACCACGTAAGGAAACGTGTCCTTTTTGCTGTCGTGTGGTTACTTCCTGCCGATTTGAACACATTTGTTTGACATCAAATATCCTCAATCAAGTGCATATTAGAAGGAGCATTTTAAAAGCAGGGGTTAACAAAATAAAGGTTAAAATATCACAGGACAATCGGTTGTTTCTCCTTTAAGAAATCGACGGTTTTGGACTCGAGCAGGAAATGTCAAATCTGTGATTGACAACAACCCAGGACCAATGGTATAGAACAATGGCAGTATGCAACGTGTTTCGACCAGTCGAAATAGAGGAGGGTGTATGCGGTAGACATGTGTATGGCTGTGAACACATATTTTATAACCTTGATTCTCTCTTTACTTTCTTTCTAAACAAGCCTTCAAATTAATCCACCACAAACATGTAAGTGTCTTCAACGTTATGCATTTAATTCAATTTCATAGCTATCTATTTGAGTAAATAATCTACGTTGTAAACTGTACTCATTTACACCAATAAAATACAGTTGTGACCAGTATCTATGCGTTAGAGACATCTAACGTCCAGATAGCTCAGATTCAAACTACAATTCAAGCGTTATAATGTCAAAATACGTTCGTTGATTACCAAATATGGAGTTTCGCTGAGAAAATCTTAATTTACTACCATTACGGCCGGTATGTACTTCCCAAAAATGTCTAAATAAAAATTAACAAGCATTCTAAAAATAGCTCTTCTGCATGGTCATGGCTAGAATGGATCCATCCAGTTTTTGTCAAATTATCGTCAAATCTGACTTTTCGTAACGGGTTAGGAAAGAGGATCCAATTGAAGATTGCAAGAGAATATTTATTATTGCTCCTATCTGTCACACGCACTTGTGTTAGCTCTTTTAAAATCTTTAAAACTGGTAACAAAGATGTTCATAGTAGTCGCAACTAAAGAATAAATCAACAGACCACGTCAGCTACAATTATAACATTCTCAATAATGTTATAATTTTTTTGTTGTTGCTATAACTGTCATATGTTGTTTTTTATCTACCTTTGTTGAATGCACTAAGTCGCTCTGTATAATAGCATCTGCTGAATGACCAAATTGTAAATGTAAAAACAAACACTTGCAAAGCATGCTGGGTATTAATTTAATGAGCTCCGCCCCCAATCAAGTACATATTTGGTCGGACCAGAACCAAATCTGAACCAATCATAGAAGTCTATGCTACGTTTCACAAGTTTGAACATCACAGTACGGTAGAGTGCAGTATGGTACGGTACAGGCCAGTAGAGTTTTATTCAATATAGTATAAAGGGGAAGTAGATAAGTGGCTTCATTGCCAAAATGTCGAACTATCCCTTTAATATGGAGGAAAATACAATCATTGGAGCTAATTACAGGATCTTTCTATATAGAACATTTTTAAGCAAGAAGTGGTCATTTTCTGGATGTAAAAGTGGTTTCAGTGTCAACTTAAATGACCAAACCAAGATAGAAAGCATGCAGAAAAAATATTGAACTATATATATATAATTGTTTTATATAATACCATCTTTGAAAACCAACAATCAAATAAAAGCTAGACAATCAGGAGGAATAAAAAAAAACAGGCATTCCCGGCACATGCCCATAGATTTTTTTATAATGTTTGAGCAGAGGGCTCCCGAGTGGCACTGTGGTCTAAGACACTGGGTTTGGCCAGGGTAGGCCGTCATTGTAAATAAGAATTTGTTCTTAACTGACTTGCCTAGTTAAATAAAGGTTAATAGAAAAAAAGAAAAGAGGAACACAGCATTAGCCATGGCATAGAATTGCAGAAAATTAGCTTTACAACAGCAACATTTTCTCTTCACCGCCAAGATACCTTTCTAGCTAATAGACTATGTTAGAGTTTACACCTTCTCTTCCAATGAACTGTGGGGAGGTCAAAATAATGAAACTGCCTACCAAATCTATTAATTTTAAAATGTTGGTTACTTCTACTTGCCATTATCATTCACATGATAAAAAGACAAGACCCTGGAAGAAGAAAAAAAAATGTGCTAACATGATGGGGTTCTGACAGGGTGACCTGGGCCAATTATAGGCCGGTCCGGACGTCTGTGGACGTTGAAACCTAGGCTGGTCCTGACCGGACCAAATCTGAACCAAACATAGGCATCTAAAACAAGGCCGGTCCGGACAATAAACAAAGGCTTAGTGGGCAATTTTGTTTTTCATTCCTTCCACAATTGTCATTGTCACAGAAGGGGACACACAGTCCATGATTGGATTTCACTGTAATTGTCTATGCATATCACAGAAACTGTTCTGCATGTCTGTGTCATCCTTCAGGCAGGTTGCCATGGATATCACCACCAAGTATTGCCATAAGGAGATGGAGAGCTATGGGCAGTGTGTGGCCGCTCACCCGTCAACATGGCAACAGCACTGTCAAGACCTAAAGATGAAGGTGGCACAGTGTACCTCTTCACAGTAAGGAATAAGCCGTTGTCCCTGACTATCAGTTGCGCATGTATAACTGTCTTCGCTAAATAGGTTATGGATTTTAGGCTAACTTTCAACTCCTTGTACTCTGTGTCATTGTTTTGCATGTTAAGGAGTAGAATGATAGCAGCAACAGACTGGTAGTACCCAGGCTATAACTGACTGGCCGTGATGGTCATATGTAAACCCGATACAGAGCAGAGTGGACCCCCTCTCTGAGTCTGGTTCCTCTCTAGGTTTACTCCTATTTTGACAGTTGGAAACGGGGGGAAAACAGGCAAGTAGGAGAACAGTAAGAAGGTGGACGTGAACCCTCGTCTCCAGTGGGGAACAGTGTATGTGACTAGCCAGGAGCGTTAACGCTAGACCACAGGCTTTGCACAGGTTCTCCTTCTAGGCCTAGGCCCTATTCCTTCCACTGTGCTGCTGCTTGTTCTTTGAGGGCCTAGGTTGGGTTACTGTAAAGAACTGTTGATGTGAAAATAATTCAGATGCAAGAAGTCAAACCATAGAGTACTGTACAGTGCCGATGTGAAGTGTAGGATTGTGTTTAAGTTTTCTTCAAGATCTTATTGATCAATGTTTCTGCAGCCCTGTGATCCAGAAGATCCGGACAGACTGTTCAAAAGAGTTTGCAGAGTTTGAACGCTGCTTACTAGAGAACCAGAACTCACCTACCTCCTGTTCAGCACATGTAGCGCGCTTCCTCGGCTGTGCCGAGACAGTGGACCTTGCCGGAGTGGGTGAGTGTTCACTGATTGTAGATCAGTCTCCGGCTCGTTCACAGCCCTCACTTGTCTTGTGATTGTACTAACTTTTGACTGATGCCCCTTGGCCTTGAGAGAGTGCTTTACATCAGTGTCTTTCATATTCGATCTTCAAGTACCCCCAAAAGTAAACATTAAAGAACTATCTTACTACGTGGTATAAACTGGGTCTTTCTGTCCTTTGTATTCATACCTGTCCAGTGTCCGTACGCCACAATGTATTTGTTAATCTCGGTTAACCCAGAACAAACATCTTGCGTCATTTTGTCATTTGTTTAGGTATTCTGTGTCTGAGAGATTACCTTTTTGAATACTTGGTGTAGTAGTTAAAGTGAATATATCTTCTCTTTCAGCAGTGAACCCGGTTCCTCAGCCCTCTTAGGACCATCATCCATCCCTCTCAGGGAAGATATCTCCTTCCTGCAATACTGACGCCGGACTGCTCTATCAATCATGGATAAATCAATGCCCATGTCATATTGATAACATAACATCCTGACTTTGTACATGAAGAAAGTGGAATCATGTCCATGGCTACTTTAGGATTTGTCAAGAGAACTCGGAATATTAGACATTTACTGGGACTGATTTCTGCCTGAGACTGTCAAGATTCAAGACGGGTTATTTCTTGAAGTTATTTAATAACTCTTCGATGTTACAGCTCTCTAAAATATACTGGGACAATGGTATTCAGAGGTGTCCTCTTTTCTATATAATCACTGTGCAGCAGGTTTTAGTGTGTGTAATACATATTTATAACACTGTAGTAACCTCGGGTAGCAGCATAAATGGTTATTTTTCTCTCCAATTTATATTGAGAATGAATGTGTGTAACGGAGTTAGCTTTGCAACCTCACTCCTCAGCATATCTGTGCACAACTGCGTGTTATCCAAGTATCCCTGGTTTGCGGTGTAGTGGTCTCTTGTAAATTTTATTTTGGGTGAAGTTTATCATTAAACTCCTATATTTCAGTCCTATTACTCATCCAGTTTGGATACATACTCTGATGTTATGGTGCTACTCAAGGGTGCTCAAGGGTGCTACTCAAGGGTACTCCCACGCTCCTTTTCTTCAGGTTGGAATGAGTCATGGTAGAATATTCAACCGTGGAATGTATGATATCTCTCCCACACTACTCTCCTTGGCTACTCACTTGTTGAGGGAAAGGTGGCTGGAAAGTTTGAATTTGAAGGAGCTAAGGACAGGTGGAAGGAAGGAGGAGTAGGGGGGATGAAACAAGAGGCTTTCCACTGGCGGAGGGAACAGAGCCCAGGAAAATGGAGAAGGTGGAGGCTGTGGAGTTATAATCTGTGTGACCATAGAGAGACAGACGAGAGGGAGGATGTTGAGTTATGTGCCCTTTGACTACTAACCGGAACAGGCCACCTTTTCTGTTTCAATTATTAAAGGCTGAGGTAGACGCAATCAAGTGGAGAGATTCTTCCTTAGAATTGTCAGTCTTCAAAAAGGTCAAAACTTTGACACAAACAACATGCAGAGGCTCTTTTCTACAATTACATTATAGCTCCCTATCATACCACTGAGTGACAAAACATTAAGAACACCTTCCTAATATTGAGTTGCACCTCGCCCTTTTGCCCTCAGAACAGTCTCAATTCGTCGGGTGTCGAAAGCGTTCCACAGCGATGCTGGCTCATGTTGACTCCAATGCTTCCCACAGTTGTCAAGTTGGCTGGATGTCCTTTGGGTGGTGGACCATTGTTGATACACACGGGAAACTTGAGCATGAAAAACCCAGCAGTGTTGCAGTTCTTGACACAAACCAGTGCGTCTGGCACCTACTACCATATCCCGTTCAAAGGCATTTAAATCTTTTGTCTTGCCCATTCACCCTCTGAATGGCACACCTACACAATCCTTGTCTCAAGGCTTAAAAATCCTTCTTTAACCTGTCTCCTCCCCTTCATTTTAACAAGTGACATCAATAAGGGATCATAGTTCAACTGGATTCACCTCTTCAGTGTGTGTCATGGAAAGAGCCGGTGTTCATAATGTTTTGTACACTCAGTGTAGCAGAAGAAGCCTTGCGTCATCAGCATCACACACATACTCAGAATAATGTAGGCATATTTAGTCTGACTCTGAATTGACAGGTTATATTGAAGAAATGCGACGTTACACTCAAAAAGCACATACACTGGAATTGGTCACAGAACAAAAACTTGGAACAATTTCTTTCAGACAATCTAAGAACAAGAATTTCTCATACCTTCCAGAGAAATGTATCCCACAATAAATTATATCCACGTAAATACTATACTGTAAAAAATATATATCATCAGTCAATTATGAGAAATCATATAGGAAGTGGACTCCACAAGATGGTCCCAGTGTGGGTATAAGCTATAGTAAAATACTGTCATTAGTGCTATGTTCATAGTAATACTTATTTACATTTTGAAAGTGTGGCACACAGCTCATGCTACAACATAAATACTTAACCATAAGAGTACAAAATATTGAACAACGTCTATTGTAAGGTGTGTTTTCGATCAAAGATAAATAATTACAGTGATTATACCTATAGTAGTACTGTATTATTCATTGTAACAACAATAATATTAACACAATTATTTAACATTGGAACACATACTTGTTTATCGTAGCTAGGGCCAGTAGTATTCCTGACCACGTGACCTGACCAGGAAAGACTCCTGGTCCTAATCATACTGAAGTGTTACACACCAATTAGTATTCAACTTCTACATTTCAGTTAGGGCCTAGAGTTTTTCCAGCCCAGGACAAACTCCTGCACCTTTATTAGTGAATACTTCACAGTATCAAAGAAATAATTACACAAAAGCTAGCTCTGGTCCAGGGTGTTACGTATGGCTTGCTGATGCTGAGCATTCCCAAGCAAGCCCCACATAAACCCCTGAACCAGAGCTACATGAAAGCGTTACACTTTCCTTTATACAACCCTGTTTCCTTTATACGGTTCTCTGAATGACCCTGTTAGCCTACTCTATAGTGGTGTTTCTCAATCCTGGTCCTGGGGACCCAAAGGAGTGCACATTTTTGTTTTTTCCTTTCGCACCTGACAACGCACCATCTTGACCACACAGCAGCGCAGAGCTTTCAAGGCCTCCTTCGAGGTGTCCTCCAAACCATGCAGAAAGGTAAGCAGACCAGGCATAACATTGCTTCTTTTTTCTTTCACTCTCTTTTCAATGTGCACCCCTTTGGGACCCCAGGACCAAGATTGAGAAGCACTGCTCGATAGGACCCTGTTAGCCTACTCTATAGGACCCTGATTGTATCTATGGTCTAAATATCTCCTTTCACTATGTTGACTAATGTGAACTAATCAGGGGTTAGAGTGATTTGTAAATAATTTCCTGTATAACATTGCTAAAAATTGTAACACACTAACCTGAGAGCAAACTCTAGACCTAAGTTACCTAACCCACATATTTCACTCATTCACATACAAATCGAGCGTGCCACTCTGTATCCTTCAACTCATCTCAACCTATAATGAAATCTATCCCTCCAATGTTCCTCCAGATCCACCTGTACCTTTATTCCAGTCATTCATTTAGGCTTAACTTGCATTCACTTTCTGATTTGGCTGAATTGACCCCATCCGTGCTATGAACCAGTGGCCATCTCCAATACAACGTTTTTTGGGTTGAATCATGTTCTAGTGGCAGCTCTGCCCCTAGCCTGCTGTAACCTCTCTGGTATGTGTCTTCACTCTGCTCCTAAACCCTGCTGCCAAGAAGACTCCCTAACCATGTGGACACCATAAGCAGGTCAGATCATGAGCTAAATGAATGAAACACTCCCCATTCATTTGCAACCTAATAAGTAACATAGGTTTCTGACTCACAAACACACAGACCTGGATTCAAATAGTATTTCTTTTCTTTGAAATACTTTAACTGCTCTTGATTTAAGCTTTCCTGGGCAATCCTCCCCTCCCCTTATATGAAACAAATGAGAGAGTATCAGATAAAGTATGTTGTCATAGGATTTCACATCTGTCTGCTACAGGTAGGACGTTGGGATCAAGCAAAAGAGTGGTCGTGTCCGAATACCCATACTTGCGTCCTAAATAGTAGGCCGTTTGAGTATGTGAAAAAAAGTTTTATAGTATGTGAAATCTTGAAGAGCTAGTATACTTTAAATGCCCAGATGTCATACTCATTTTGGCTTTCAATCTAGTAGAATTCGCTAGGCACTATTGAGGAAGATAATCGTCTTTTCACACACACGTGTTCGACAACAACTGATAATCAGATTAGGGGACAAAAGCGATTGCGCATTCGATGATGCCTTCTCAGTATGGATGAGTAGCATTTTGATATTTGTTGCTTACTGCATACGTTTGTACTGAACAGAATGTTCTAAATAGTATGTAATATGATTAGTACACAGTATGCAGTTTAAGTAAGTAATGGGCAAGCCAGATTTCGAACAGGCCCTAAGTCATAGTTGAGACCTTAAATGGCTACCTGGGTCGTGTTTGGTATGGAAAAACGTGTTCTTAGTGGATAAGTCAAGGTAGTACATCCCTGTTTCACTCCTAAGGTTTCCTCCCTACTGAACATGACCCAGGTGTTTCCTTTTATGCTTTTACTTGGTAATGTACAATAAACCTGGTCAGACATGGATATGGACCCAGCTCAAGCATGGTTGATGTGATGACCTTGTGGGCCTAGTAGGATAACCGGCCATTAGCTGCTTCTCTGAGTGGTGATTGGTGGAGTGAGTCAGGGGTCAAGGGTAAGGGGTCAGGATGTGAAGTAGGAGTTCTGCATGGAGTAGAGGCGGTCGATGGGGTTTCCCACCCGCCCCGCCAGGAGCCCACCGTCCGCCACTGCCAGGAGACAGTCGCCGAGGTGACTGAGGCTCCCGTCGCTGTCCAGATCGTGGAACACAGTCTCTGAATCTAAAGGGAGAAATGGAGTTAGTATATCTGTCTGTTTGGTCCGTCTGTCCATCTCTCTCTCTTTTTATATTTCTCTCCCTCTCTCTCACCGTAGGAGTGAAGATGTTCAGAGCCCAGCTGAGGGGGTGTGAGTCCATGGCGGAACGGCTCTCCTCCGTAGATGTTGGGGTCCAGAGCCAGTAGCTGCTGTCGTGGCAACGAAGGGTACGACAACAGACCGTCCAATCCGTGACCACTAGAACCGTCTGGGAAGAGAGAGACAGAACATGAATCAATCCCTGCATCTCTTCCTCTCGTCCTGCCCCTTTACCTCCAGAGACATTGTTTCACCTGCCTTGAGGTGACTTTCCTGAAACTTAGCTACTTTGGCAAGACACTCTTTTAATTGTTACTTTTGTAGCGAAAGACTGATCTTCCTGTGCATGAATGAACAAAAATTGTCAAATTAAGCACTTCTATATCTACCGTTCCGCGAGTTAAGTGCCAGTTAGCTACAAGGCTTTTGAGAAACCCCTGCTCTGTTCTCCTCTCTCTTACCCTCACTGTCATCGTTGCTCTGTCGCCCCCCCCTGCTCGGCCCTCTCCTGGACCCTCCCAGCTGCTCCTGCTCCTGCTGCTGCTGCTGTTGCTGCTGCCTGCGAGCTATCTTCTTCATCTGCAACGCACAGGACCAACACACACTGGCACACTGATAATGGACCCAATGGTGCTATTGCTCTGTCGTTCGTTAAAAGGATAGTTCACCAAAATTGCATTGTTATTTGGGTGAACTATCCTTTTAACTGTGCTTTAGCCTTTAAAATAAATGTTAGCATGCGGTTTCAGAGCAATTGCGCTATTAGATTCATGATTAGTGTTATTGGTTATATTAGTGTCATGGGCGGGGGGGAGTGGGTGATTCAGGACAGGTCAAATATCTCACCTTTGCTCTCTGGTTTTGGAACCACACCTGCACGACTCGAACCGTCAACCCGGTCTCAGCTGCCAGTGTCTCTCTCACCTGAAGATAAGAGAAATTAAGCCAGGACACTAAATGGGACAGTGTGTGTATATGTCTGTGTGTGCGTGTGTGAAAGAAAAAAAGAGACAGAAAAGTGAAAGAGAGGAACAAAATAAATAAACCGTGTTACACCTGGTCTGCTTACCTTTCTGCAAGGTTTGGAGGACACCTCGAAGGAGGCCTTGAAAGCTCTGCGCTGCTGTGTGGTCAAGATGGTGCGTGGTCGCTTTGACCGTTTGTGGTCCTTCCCTTCGCCGCCCTTCCCCCCTACAGAACCGCCCCCACCATCCTCATCCTCACTCTTCACTGAGGGGTGTGGAGAGAGACAATAGGATCTTCAATTGACAGACAAACTGGTATCAAATGGTGCCTAGTAGTGAATCCCAATGAAAAAACAAGTCATTAGGTTATCTCCTGCACTTTCTGTACCATAACAAAGTGCCATCCAGTGATTTTATTGGTTGGTTGAGTTGTTGGTTGCCCTGTCTTTTCCTGTTACCTGACTCAGTGGGTGTGGGGCTGATGGCAGCCAGCATCTCTCTCTCCTTCTCGTAGTCTCCCCTGCAGAGCAACTGTCCCTCCTTCAGGACAAACTCATCTCCGCGCTGCAGCCGGCGCTCACATTCACAGCAGCTGAAACAGCCCAGGTGGTACACCTGCCCCAGCACACGCATGATCAGCTCTGAGCGCCCAATCACCTGCAGGCACGCACTGCACTTCCTGACAAACAGCCTATAGGGACAGAGGGGAGAAAGGGTGCGTTCCAGTGTGTAATAGATAAGTTGTCTTTATTGCAGTCGGGTGTGTTCCAGGTTGTCTTTTTTGCAGTCCTGAAGAAGTTTAACGTCTCTAGAATCACAGTAGGAATATGATCAAGTAATATTCTGAGATGTGCAGAAGACACCGTCTTGACCACACAGCAGCACAGAGCTTTTAAGGCCTCATTTGAGGTGTCCTTCCAAACCGTCTTTTTTTGTAGTTGGACTGCAGATGATCAGGTCTCACATCGCTTGCAGGAGTTGTTGTAATTTCTCACTAACATGATATTAGCAGTCCTCTGAGATGTGCCGAGTGACTGAATTAAAGACAACATGGAACGCACCCAAAGGCAGGGACAGATTGTCTGAAAGATTAGACCTCATTTGCACCTGTGAAGATTCTCAATCAAACCTGTGTACGGTATCTAATTAAAATGTCACATCAGCATTTCCCATAACTTAAAGCTTGAACATGTAACATAGCTAACATCTGTTTACTGCAATAACAGTACGTGGTAATGCTTTAGAATGTCGTTCTTCACTGATGACACTTGGGGGCAGTAGTCAACTGATGTGTAGGGAGCCTGCACTGAAGTGTTGGTGGATTCTAGTTTTTTTACGAATTCTTTACATCAATCTATTGAACGAGCTGGTACAGCCCATCATTACCTACTATTCACAATTAGTAGGATTTAGAAGAGAACATGTGAAACATGTATCGTGCTCGGACAGCTTTTTTTTAACAGTTCACACACTCATTCACGGGGCTTCGTTGTCTACTTTCCTTTTGCCCATTCACCACTACTCTCGTGTGTCCCACCCCTTTCATTTTCTCCCACTCTTCATTCTCTTCTCATCAACATATCAATTCAATTTAAAAGGCCCCAAAACTCCTGCTTTTAAATTCCTCTTGAATCCCAGTTGTTTTATCCCTCTATCCCCCCTTCTTCTATCGCTCTCCAGTATTTTCTGACAGGATTCCCAATTCTCCCCCTCCCTCCATTCTCCTTCGCTCCCTCCCTCCACAGTTCAGTGAAACTAATAAAGACAGGATTAATTAGATTGTTGTTTAAACAGTGCGATGCCCAGACAGACGCTGTAAACTCATAACCAGGGATTGGCCATAGCATGGGGTTAATCTCTCTCTCTCCTCTCTCTTTTACACACCAAAACACACACGCACGCACACACACACACACACACTCTTTCCTCTTTCTTTATCGGTCTCTCTAGCCTAACCCAACCCACAAACTCTCACATATATTTACAGGAAACCAAGGTTACTCATCAATATACGGTGAGTACTTCCATATACATTTCTACAATATTTATGCATATTTAAAACACACACCTGCACACGCCTAATCATATGATGACATATTGACACAGGAAATCCTGGGTCATTAAACAAGACTGCAAACAATAGGTCTGCTGTGCAGAGACTTAGCTCATAGAAAGAGGGAGACCATAGAGAGAAAAATATGTCTGTTGAGCAAGGGATGACTGGATGAGATGAGAAAGTGACAGGATGACTAGGGACTGAGAGATAGAGGGAGGAAGTTAGAGGGTAGGAGAAAGTTAGAGGGAAGGAGGGAAAGAAGGAGAGAAGTGTTAAGGCTCCCTGACTGGGTGAGAGGAAGGTGTTAGTACCCCAAATCTGAAGGGCGGAGAGGGGAAGAGGTGAGAAGAGGAAAGGAGGAGGAGAGGAGAGTGAGCCAGGTCGGCACATTAGAGCTCCTAATCTGTGATCTTGTCCTGTCCGAACCACAGCTGCCACGGATAATCTCTCTCAATCCATCTGTCTGCCAAACTAGCTAACACTCCCGAAAATTACCCCAATCACAGCCCACCGCTGTCACACATACTTACTTAACCAAACACACTCACTTGCCAAACACACTTACACACACACGCATGCGCATACTCACACACACACAGACGCACATGCCGATCGAGGAGTACCACTTCAACACTAATCCAGGCAACACCACCACCACGACTATCAATTCACTTCACACTCCATTATACCGAGCTGTCTCTGTCTACAACACACAGAAAGTTCTCTCAAGTCCCTCCTCTTAATTGCCTCATTGCCTTCAGCAATTGTAAGTAAAATATCTCATCCAATAGCCCCGAAAATGGCAAACCAGAATTTTTCCTTTTAAAGGGGAAATCTGCTATTTTTTTTACTTTAACATTCACAACATATGCACATTAATTATTGAAGAATATAACTTATGCCTCATGAGCTTAGTTCAATTCTCATCCTTACCCAAAATATAAGATTGTTTTACTGCTTTGTTTGTAAACAAAGTAATTGTAAACAGACACTGGATAGCCTCAAAATATTGGTTAAAACTATACATTTGATCTCATGGATGGTCAGTCCTTGCATCAATAGCTCTGTATACATTTGAGAGTAGTTACATTTCTCCATCCCTCAGCTATTTACAAAATCAATGGCAGGGTGCCGGCTTTGTTATTTGAACTGCAGATTTCCCCTTTAAATCCCAGTTGGTTTTTTAATCCCATTTTATACTGCCAGAATTTACTCAACATAAAGGCGACATGGGACAACGGTCACCAGACCACAATTCCTCTGCAGTGTTTAAGTCCTGATTTTAGGTTATTAATCCCATTTCATAGAGCCACATATTGTAGAATTTAATAAACTTGGAAACTGAGGGCAATGGTCACTGAGGGAGGTCTCTAAGTAGATCAGTCTAATCCCCCTAATAGAAGTGTAATTCACAATAGACCCACCCACCTCTGTCCCGAATGGCACCATATTCCCTTTATAGTGCACTACTTTTGACCAAGGCCCAAAGGGGTCTGGTCAAAAGTAGTGCACTATATAAGGGATATGGTGCCATTTGGGACGCATCCCCAATAACCCAGGGAGAGGAGAAATGGCTCATGGCTGCTATCAAGATGAATGGTCCCACTTTAGACGAAACATAACGAAGCCTTCATAAACCCTTTATAAAGCCTATATAGGTGTCTCCGAAATTATCACAAGCATTCGTAAGCAAACTGAGTTACATTTTACCCTGCTTGGCACTTTGACCTCCCCAATTCACGGCACCAATGAGATTGACTGGGTTCGAACCCCAGTGGGTTACGACTGTTAATCCACTGAGCTAAAGCAGAGACATTAGCTTGGGGAGCGAATGCAAGTCCTCAGATCTCAGCAAAGACTATGTTATGCATGTGTTAGTTGTATGTTGATGTGTATGTGGAGCTGCTTGCTCCTATGTGCGTAAGCATGCATGTTCGGTATGTGTCCATCCATGTGAATGGATTAGTGAAAATGTGTATTGGGTTTTGTATTGTCAGCTATCAGTGAATGTTTGTTTTAGCATATTGGAAATGTAAACTTGGGTGAGGTTGTGGGTATGGTATCTTTACAGTGAATCTGGATGTTACAATCTTAGTATAGCTTTAGTATAATTTTATTTTGGTGTGTGAGCATGTGTGTGTGATTGTGTACGTGCGCATGCATGTGTGTGTGCACGTTCAAGTGTGTGTGAGCGGATATTGCACTGTGAAGCAGGATGGCTCAGAGCCAGGGTTCAGTAATCACATCATCTCCTTTTATTAAATCTCCCTGCACTGCTTCTGTGTTATTAAAATTTCCCAGCATTCCCCACGATAACGCTCCCACCGCCGCCACCACACACACACACACACACACACGCTTGTGACTCACACACACACTAAGATGCACGCATACAAAAACAGACACATACACAAAGAAAATGCTGGGTTGTTTGGTTGACCCAACTGCTGTGTTGCAGGCGTTTGGTCACTTGGTTGGGTTGTTTTCTTTATAAACTGCTGGGTCTTTGGTGCTGGGTTATTGATCCAGCAGGTCAGATCATTAGACTGGAGGCCTAGTTTAGTAGGGTTGTTGCTTTCAGATAGTCATTTTTAGCCACCCATGAGAGTAAACGTCATTCCTGTTAATCTGTTCTGTTGTATAGTTATCACGCGTTTAGATCCATGAAGCTTACAGAAGTGTATGAGTTCCCCTAAAAGCTTAAGATAAATCCCACTGTTGCGATACAATAAGGTGGTATACCTTATTATATTTAAGCAATAAGGCCCGAGGTGGTGTGTGGTAAATGGCCAATATACCACAGCTAAGGGTTGTTCTTACACACGACGCAACGCAGAATGCCTGGACACAGCTCTTAGCCGTGGTACAAAAGTGTGTGGACACCCCTTCAAATTAGTGTGGCTATTTCAGCCACACGCGTTGCTGACAGGTGTATAAAATCGAGCACACAAGCCATGCAATCTCCATAGACAAACAATGGCAGTAGAATGGCCTTACTGAAGAGCTCAGTGACTTTTAACATGGCACCATCATAGGATGCCACCTTTCCAACAACTCAGTTCATCGAATTTCTGCCCTGCTAGAGCTGCCCCGGTCAACTGTAAGTGCTGTTATTGGGAAGTGTAAACATGTAGGAGCAACAATGGCTCAGCCGCGACGTGGTAAGCCACACAAGCTCACAGAACGGACCGCCAAGTGCTGAAGCACATAGCGTGCAAAAATTGTCTATCCTCATTTGCAACACTCACTACCGAGTTCCAAACGGCCTCTGGAAGCAACGTCAGCACAAGAACTGTTCGTCGGGAGCTTTATGAAATGGGTTTCCATGGCCGAGCAGCCTCACACAAGCCTAAGATCACCATGTGCAATGTCAAGAGTCGGCTGGAGTGGTGTAAAGCTTGCCGCTATTGGACTCAGGAGCAGTGGAAATGCATTCTCTGGAGTGATGAATCACACTTCACCATCTGGCAGTCCGACGAACGAATCTGGGTTTGGCCAGGAGAATGCTACCTGCCCGAATGCATAGTGCCAACTGTAAAGTTTGGTGGAGGAGGAATAATGGTCTGGGGATGTTTTTCATGGTTCGTGCTAGGCCCCTTAGTTCCAGTGGAGGGGAATCGTAATGCTACGAACTTAATGCTAAGTTCTAAATATACTTAAGTATCAAAAGTACATGTTATTGCTAAAATATACTTAAGTATCAAAAGTAAAAGTAAAAGTATAAATCATTTCAAATTCCTTATATTAAGCAAAGCAGATGGCACCATTTTCATGTTTTTAAAATTTACAGATAGTCAGGGGTACACTCCAATACTCAGACATCATTTAAAAACAATACATTTATATTTAGTGAGTCTGCCAGATCAGAGGCAGTAGGGATGACCACGTGTTCTCTTGATAAGTGCGTGAATTGGACCATTTACCTGTCCTGCTAAGCATTCATCATGTAACAAGTACTTTTGGGTGTCAGGGAAAATGTATGGAGTAAAAAGTACATAATTTTTTAAAGGAATGTAGTGAAGTAAAAGTTGTCAAAATTATAAATAGCAAAGTAAAGATACCCAAAAAAGTAGTACTTTAAAGTACTTTTACTTAAGTACTTTACACCACTGCCCCCGAGGTACCTTAATGCTATTATAACCTGGTGACCAATGTACCTAGAGCAGTAAAAATAACTTCTGTCATACCCGTCGTACACAGTCTTTTATAAACTGGGTGGTTTGAGCCCTGAATGCTGATTGGCTGACAGCCCTTAGCCGTGGTATATTGGTCATATACCACACCGCCTTGGGCCTTATTTCTTAAACATACCACGGCTGTCAGCCAATCAGACCTCAGGGCTCGAACCACCCAGTTTATAATACAGCATGTAATAAATTATCTTCACATTATAGAAGAATGTGTCAAATGCAAAAACAAAATAACAGGTGGCCAATAAAATCTAGCTGAAAATAATTTAAGGATTACATTAAAACAGACCTAGCTGCTAGGTCAACTCAGCATGAGAGTAAAAACTACCCAATTGATGGTTAAATTAACCCATGTTTGGGTAGTCCCAACAACTCAACTTGTTGAGGTATTCACACAACCCAACTGTCTGGGTCAAAATAACTCAGCGTGTGTTCTGTCCAATATTTAGCTAGCGTTGGGTTACCAAATAATCCAAATTGGGTTGTTTTTAACACAGCATTCTTTTGAGTGTATGGGTCACAGACACGGTACATCACAGAACAGTGATATACAAACATAAACAACTTGCAATCACACACACACATATGCAGATGGAAGGCATTTCCTTCAAAGCCTATATGTACTTATAGACAACGTGCATCAGACAGTCTTATTTGATTTCCAAACATTTTGAGGTATACAGTATGAATGACTCTCTGATTAGTATAAAATACAATATCAAGGTCTATTACTAATGACTAGCAGACCAGTCTCTCCATAGACTCCTAGCTTTTCTCAGTGCAACTATTTACACTGTTCCTAATAATACTTTAGATATTCCATACTCTGATCTCGACTGAAAGACTACCCTTTAATGACAGTTCAGATATGGCATAACATGACCAAATGGAATATACCTGCAAAGAGTAACGACTGAAAACTGTGCAGAACACTGTGCTTGATGCTTGGGAGAGTGTGAGAGGAATGTGATATGTGTGAGGACATGGATGAGTCTCTGTGTGTGTGTGTGTGTGTGTGTGTGTGTGTGTGTGTGTGTGTGTGTGTGTGTGTGTGTGTGTGTGTGTGTGTGTGTGTGTGTGTGTGTGTGTGTGTGTGTGTGTGTGTGTGTATAGATAAAAGCTAATCCCCAGGCCACCAGAACGCAATATCCTGTCTGGCGGTTTCTCATTTCCTGTCTCTCTCTGGTGGAGCGGGATGCAAGGGGGAGGGTGGAGGAAGACTGGGGAGGGGACTCGTTGCCCCAGAAACAGGAGATACAGCCCCCCGATTTGAGAATGTTGACACCGCTCTCTCTCTCTCTGCCTCTGTCTCTCTCCCTCCCTCTCTCTTTATCTCCCTCCCTCTCTCAGGTCCACCCCCCATCTTTTCTTTTCTCTTTTTTTCTCTCGCTCTTCTTCTTTTATTATCTCAGATTTAATAACGGCGAGGCGAGCAGCTTGTTCTTCCATGAAACATTTATTAGCTGTCTGTAATGAAATTGTTGTGGGGGAGGCCAGATGATGGGGACTCATCGGGCATTATGCAAAAACTGTGGCAATATTACTGGGGGGTGACACAGACACACCTCAGCTCACACCTCACCTTCCTCCTCTTCTGTCTTCTCCTCCCTGGCTTTCTTCTTCTCCTAAATCTCTCTCTTTTGCTTTTATCCCATTCTCACTTCCCATCTGCAATGTATCTTCTCTATCAACTTTCTCCAACTTCTTCTCGTTTTCAGTCACATCTCTGTTCTCTTTATGTCCTTTCACTCTGTATTGCTTTGGCACAACGCATGCCTTCATATCACTGTAAGGTTCTGATTCTCCATCTATATTCTCTTCCTATCTCTTCTCTCTTTCACACCTGTTTCATCACCTGTTGACCTGAGCTGCGAGGTGACGTAAGAACCCCTACTGTGTGTCTGGTGGAAGAGAAGGAGTGTGTCTGAAATAGCACAATTTTACTTATATAGAGGCACTACTTTTGACCAGACTGGTAACCTATTCCCTATATGGTGCACTATAGTGAAATACTTTAATACCATTTAGTGTCATTTCAGATGGAGACAAGACATTGTGTTAAAATCCACAGTACTACTCCTCAGTCTGGATATGGAGTACTAAAATTGTCTGTGTCTGTCTGTCTGTCTGCCTGCCCATACCCCCTGTGGACAACCGTGTATGAGCCAAGACCAACAACATATCCCTAACGCACTCCTACACTCCCCCAGACTGAACTTTTGTGAGTGCAAACACATGGGATGAATTCCTAACAATTCTACAAAAAAGTGAGTATTCTTCAGAATGGATATCATTGGCTGCAATAGGCTATGCTTCAGTTCTGACTGTGTACTCCATTGTACAGTAGGCTTGCTGCAGTTGTTGATCAATCAGCTTTGTGGGTTTTGGCATATATGTTTTAGCAGGATATGTTTTAGCAGTATGGGGTAGAATGTCTTGATTTAACCCATTGTGCATACTAACTAATTATCCATCTTCTAGCACAGTTATACTGTATATTACAGTATATACAGAATATAACTATATACTGGTACTGTGCATATATAGTTATTCTCTTAGGCTTGCCATCACTGGAGTGGCTGAGTACATTTGGTAATTAGCGCTGTGTCCAATCAACCCCCTCCCTCCATCACACCCTCCCTCTCCTCCCGTCCTGAGACACAAAGAGGCGCTGAGCGGAGAGACGATTAAGAGAAAACGAGGGATAAACAGAGAGATAAACTGATTGGTGTCATCACTGCTATCAATCTCAACGAGAGGGAAATGAGGTTTGGAATCGAGAAACATTATTACAAACCAGACAGTGATGAACGAGGTAATGGAGAGAGGAGGAGCGAGAGAGGGAGGCGGGAGGAGGATAAGGGGGATGGGTGGGAGAGATACTGTATCTGTGTGGAAGACATGATTTCTCTGTTCTCAATCCCAGCATAGGACAACAGTGATTCCACATATAACCATGTAAGATGAGAAGGTGGGCTTCTGGCCTGGCAGTTTGAGAGATTGTTTGGTCAGTGAACGTTGGTCTTGGCTGTGACTCTTGGGGTTTCCGCTCCCGTGTGACTGTGGGAGTCTCCCCTCTCCCCTGCTCCAGACAGGGTCTCCATGTCTCCCACCCCACATAGTGATCTATTAGAGCCAGCATTGAGGGGCCAGAGGGTTGGGTCTAGCAGTTACCTGCGCTACCACCTTGCGTGCAGATGCCCGAGTGAGTGTGGAATCGAATCCCAGTCCCGCCGTACTTTCCACACAAACCTCTAACTTTCGTTTCCTGTCTCTCTCCACTGTCTCTACTACTAAAAACGTCAATGGTGTTTTTACCAACAATACCACCACCTATCGTGATACAGTGATATCCACTGTAGTGTTCTACATGTTGGTATCCAACCCATATGTGTGTGCAGTAGGAGCAGGCTGTGTTGCCTGGTGAGCGGGGGGTGTAGGTAGGCCTCAGAGCCCCCCACTTTAGACTGATATTGAACCTGGGCTCCAGGCTCCTCCAGGCTCTAGTCGCCCGCCGGGCCCCAGGGGTGCAGGGCCTTTATTGGTCTGAGACCTGGGTCAGCCCGGAGACTCTGCTCTCTGTTGCTCTGTGGGAAGTGTGTATCAGAGTGTGATTGGGGGATACTGGAGAGCCTGTATGGGCAGCGGTCTGTGTCTCTTTGCCTGTCTTGGAAATTGTGTGTAATAAAAACACACACACAACTCTTGCCTAAGAAAAAGGACTAATATGAAAATATTTGAAAATAATGGCTAGACGGAGATACTGTAGCGGGAGGAGGCAAACAGCAGGGCTCAGCAGAGTGGAACCATGCTCCTCACGTAATGAGTAACCCTAACCCTAGCTTCAACCACTACCCTTACCTCTAGCTTCAACCACTACCCTTACCTCTAGCTTCAACCCCTACCCTTACCTCTAGCTTCAACCCCTACCCTTACCTCTAGCTTCAACCCCTACCCTTACCTCTAGCTTCAACCCCTAACCCTTACCCTCTAGCTTCAACCACTACCCTTACCTCTAGCTTCAACCACTACCCTTACCTCTAGCTTCAACCCCTACCCTCAACCACTACCTTACCTCTAGCTTCAACCACTACCCTTACCTCTAGCTTTAACCACTACCATTACCTCAGCTTCAACCACTACCCTTACCTCTAGCTTCAACCACTACCCTTACCTCTAGCTTCAACCACTACCCTTACTTCTAGCTTCCCAAACCCACTACCCCTACCTCTAGCTTCAACCACTACCCTTACCTCTAGCTTCAACCACTACCCTTACCTCTAGCTTCAAGTCCACATCCCGGTTCAACAATAACCCTGTTGTTGAACTAGGACTAACACACGAGATCTGGGTTCAGGAGACCCAGTTGGTCATTACAAGGTCACTATGAGAGTGCTATGGGAATGATACAGTAAGTACTTGATTCAATCAGATCCGCTTTAGCCCGCGATAACCGACAACTGCATAGCAGTATTATTGTTTTATTTAGGCGATGTCGGAGGTGGAACTGCGTTGGAATTGTCAAATCACCAAGCGGCTCCCCATGTTATACCTATCGTGGACGATGCACCCAGTCGCATTTGTATAAACTGATTGAATCTACACCTAAGCACACACACAACTCCAGACCGCAAAGGGTTACAGCAAAAAAAAATACCTCCCTCCAATATTAAGCTTTCCACTATTTCTAGTAAATTCTTATACACAGAGACACTAACTCACTTCAAATTATCATACAGTGTGTGTGTGTGTGTGTGTGGTGCTGATGGAATGACTGCAGGGAACACAAGGAGACATTGTTACGGATCTTCTGAAGGTCATAAGTAAAGACGTGTGCCAAGTCTCTCACAGAGACAGACATACACTGTACACACACTATATAGAAAGAGAGACTCATCATATGTACACTATATAGACAGAGAGATTCAACATGTATAGTTGAAGTCGGAAGTTTACATACACTTAGGTTGGAGTCATTAAAACTCGTTTTTCAACCACTCCACAAATTTCTTGTTAACAAACTATAGTTTTGGCAAGTCGGTTGGGACATCTACTGTGTGCATGACACAAGTACTTTGTCCAACAATTGTTTACAGACAGATTATTTCACTTATAATTCACTGTATTACAATTCCAGTGGGTTAGAAGTTTACATACACTAAATTGACTGTGCCTTTAAACAGCTTGGAAAATTCCAGAAAATTATGCCATGGCTTTAGAAGCGTCTGATAGGCTAATTGACATAATTTGAGTCAATTAGAGGTGTACCTGTGGATGTCTACCTTCAAACTCAGTGCCTCTTTGCTTGACATCATGGGAAAATCAAAAGAAATCGGCCAAGACCTCAGAAAAACAATTGTAGACCTCCACAAGTCTGGTTCATCCTTGGGAGCAATTTCCAAATGCCTGAAGGTCACACGTTCATCTGTACAAAAAATAATACGCAAGTATAAACACCATGGGACCACGCAGCCGTCATACCGCTCAGGAAGGAGACGCGTTCTGTCTCCTAGAGATGAACGTACTTTGGTGCGAAAAGTGCAAATCAATCCCAGAACAACAGCAAAGGACCTTGTGAAGATGCTGGAGGAAACAGGTACAAAAGTATCTATATCCACAGTAAAACAAGTCCTATATCGACATAACCTGAAAGACCGCTCAGCAAGGAAGAAGCCACTGCTCCAAAACCGCCATAAAAAAGCCAGACTACGGTTTGCAACTGCACATGGGGACAAAGATCGTACTTTTTGGAGAGAGAAATGTCCTCTGGTCTGATGAAACAAAAATGGAACTGTTTGGCCATAATGACCATCGTTATGTTTGGAGGAAAAATGGGGAGGCTTGCAAGCCGAAGAACACCATCCCAACCGTGATGCACGGGGGTGGCAGCATCATTTGTGTGGGTGCTTTGCTGCAGGAGGGCCTGGTGCACTTCACAAAATAGATGGCATCATGAGGCAGGAAAATTATGTGGATGTATTGAAGCAACATCTCAAGACATCAGTCAAATGGGTCTTCCAAATGGACAATGGCCCCAAGCATACTTCCAAAGTTGTGGCAAAATGGCTTAAGGACAACAAAGTCAAGGTATTGGAGTGGCCATCACAAAGCCCTGACCTCAATCCTATAGAAAATGTGTGGGCAGAAGTGAAAAAGCGTGTGTGAGCAAGGAGGCCTACAAACCTGACTCAGTTACATCAGCGTCAGGAGGAATGGGCCAAAATTCACCCAACTTATTGTGGGAAGCTTGTGGAAGGCTACCCGAAACGTTTGACCCAAGTTAAACAATTTAAAGGCAATGCTACCAAATACTAATGGAGTGTATGTAAACTTCTGACCCACTGGGAATGTGATGAAAGAAATAAAAGCTGAAATAAATCATTTTCTCTACTATTATTCTGACATTTCACAGTCTTAAAATAAAGTGGTGATCTAACTGACCTAAGACAGGGAATTTTTACTAGGATTAAATGTCAGGAATTGTGAAAAACAGAGTTTATTTGGCTAAGGTGTATGTAAACTTCCAACTTCAACTGTACACACTATATAGAGAGAGACTCAACACATATATACACACACACAAATCTATCTCTATATGAGAGACTCAAGATGGGGCACTCATTCTATAGCCTACTTACAACATGGGAACAAGTCTACTCTGTATAGGTTAAGTCTTTGATCTAGGTTAGACAATACAACATGGTCACTCATTCTATACTTTCAATAATTATATGGATGTAGCAATATCGAATGCGATAAGCAAGATTTTCTTAAACACCTGAACTCATGGGTAACACCTAAACTGTATGTGTCAAAGTATTCACACCCCTTGAGATTTTGTTGTGTTACAGTCTGAATTTAAAATGGATTAAATTGAGATTTTATGTCCCTGGCCTACACACAATACTCCATAATGTCAAAGGGAATTATGTTTTTATACATTTGTACAAATTAATAAAAAATGAAAAGCTGAAATGTCTTTAGTCTAAGTATTCAACCCCTTTGTTATGACAAGCCTAAATAAGTTCAGGAGTAAAAATGTGCTGAACAAGTCACATAATAAGTTGCATGGACTCACTCTGTGTGCAATAATAGTGTTTAACATGAGTTTTCCAATGCCTCGCAAAGAAGGGCACCTATTGGTAGGTGATTTTTTTTTAAAGCAGACATTGAATATCCCTTTGAGCATGGTGAAGTTATTAACTACACTTTGAATAGTATACACCCAGTCACTACAAAGATACAGGCGTCCTTCATAACTCAGTTGCCGGAGAGAAAGGAAACCGCTCAGGGATTTCACCATGAGGCTAATGGTAACTTTAAAACAGATACAGAGTATAATGGCTGTGATAGGCAAAAACTGAGGACGGATCAACAATGTTGTAGTTACTCCACAATACTAACCTAATTGACAGTCAAAAGAAGGAAGCTTGTGCAGAATAAAAATATTCTAAAACATGCATCCTGTTTGCAACAGAGCACTAAAGTAATACTACAGAAAATGTGGCGAAGAAATGTACTTCATGTCCTGAATACAAAGCGTTATTTTTGGGGAAAATACAACACAACACATCACTGAGTACCACTCTTCACGTTTTCAAGCATGGTGGTGCCTGCATCATGTTATGGGTATGCTCGTCATCGGCAAGGATTAGGGAGTTTTTTAGGATAAAAAGAAACGGAATAGAGCTAAGCAGAGGCAAAATCTTAGAGGAAAACCTGGTTCAGTCTGCTTTCCAACAGACACCAGGATATAAATGCACCTTTCAACACGGCAATAACCTAAAACACAATGCCAAATATACACTGGAGTTGCTTACCAAGACGACATTGAATGTTCCTGAGTGGCATAGTTACAATTTTTACTTAAAATTGGCTTGAAAATCTATGGCAACACTTGGCTGTCTAGCAATGATCAACAAACAATTTGACAGAGCTTGAAGAATTTCAAAAATTCTATATTGTACAATACAGGTGTGCAAAGAGACTTACCCAGAAAGACTCATTGCTGTAATCGCTGCCAAAGGTGATTCTAACATGTATTGACTCAGGGGGTTAAATACTTATGTAATCAAGATATATTAGTGTTTTTTTTCATGAATGTTTTACAAATATTATAATTGTTCTTCCACTTTGACATTAGAGTATTTTGTGTAGATCGTTGACAATTAAATCAATTTTAATCCCACCTTGTAACACAACAAAATGTGGGGAAAGTAATGGAGTATGATTACTTAATGAAGGCACTGTAGTATCAGACACTTTTAGAGGGACTGAGACAGTGAACCCATTAACTCAATACCATTTCATATCTGTCGCACTCCAATTCCCCCTACTAACACCTCACCCAAATTACCCCGTAACGAAACACAGTCATCTTAGTTGTCTATTATTAACATGCTAAGAATTTCCAAAGAAGCAGTAACTGAAAACTTCTCTACTACTCTCTCTACTCTATATCCCCATTCACCTACTTATCTGTCTCTCTCTCCCTCCTCTCTCCTTTCCTCCCTCTCTAACCCAGATGTATGCTACAGTGGGAGAGTCTGTGCGCCTGGACGTCATCTGACACTTTTCACAACAATGATAACGACCTGCAGGCTACGTCCTTCAGCCATCCATCCCTGGGGATCTCACACACACCACCAACAAACAAACACACAAGTCGAATGCACACACGACCACACACATGCATACACACACGTTGAACGCATGCATGCACACACACACACACCCACACATAGACCGACCAACAGACCCCCAGACTGATAGAAACTCCACACCAAGTCACATTTATCAGAGAGGAAAGTGGAGCTAGCTTACTGCCTCACTAATAGCAATCAAGCGTTTCATGTATATACCCACCAAACATTCAGGGACTAGTGTCTGATGGTTTTTGTTTTTTCCTTTCAATTTAGACCTAGACAACCAGGTGAGGGGAGTTCTTTACTAATGTGACTTTAATTCATCAATCAAGTTCAAGGGAGGAGCGGAAACTCGCAGACACTCGGCCCTCCATGGAATGAGTTTGACACGTTTTCCATATGTCCTGTCATATATTCCATAAATACCAGTTCCTATAAGCCCCTGAGCCATTTCACAAGTTTGTTCTATCCCGAAACCAGCACACCTGATTCAGGAGGGGCACAAGGACTAGGTGACAAAACACATTGATTAAGACAACGCAAACTCTAACGTTTGTGTGTCTTTTGGGATTTTAGTAGTATTGACGTTCTCTTACTTTTCGTAGTCATGCTTGCAGTAGAGCAGACGGTCTCTGCAGTAGCATGTCCCATTAAGCGCGCTCAGACACACCGCACACTTGACGCAGGTCTCGTGCCACGAGCGCTCGTTGACACGCAGTAGGAAACGATCCGCAATGGGCGACTCACACCCCGCGCACACCTCGCCCCCTCCGCCCATATGTTCTGAACCTGGGGGGAGAGGAGGGCAAAGGGGATACCTAGTCAGTTGCACAACTGAATGCATTCAACCGAAATATGTCTTCCGCATTGAACCCAAACCATCTGAATCAGAGAGATGCGGGGGGTGCCTTAATCGAAGTCCACGTCATGGGAGGGTATAGTGTGTGTGTGGTCAAATCTGTAAATGTCAAGCAGAACTAGATTTTTTTTGGTTAATTCGATATTACTTCCCAGCAAGGTCCAGAATTATTTTATGACAAAAATAGTAATACAAATGTATCGCATATCAAATGTATTACATGTTTATCATATATTTCTCACATTTATAACATATAAAGTTCACAATTTAAAACGTTCTGTCACTATAACCTTTGAAATGTCAATGGATATTCATTTCATTATTGGACTATAATGTTAAAATCATTATGTGCCAGTCAGGCCCAAGATGTCAGTCCCATTTCACTCCTCACCGAATGGCGTGGAGGCTGGAGGCTGCTGAAGACATGATTGGGTCTCCTCTGTTTTCATCCCGTCCCTCCTTCCTTCGTCGTGTTCGCTGGACGAGAAGGAGAAGAGAGAAAAAGGACAGTTACCCTCTAAATACAAGCCTATAGTCAACAAGTGTGTAGAAAGAAAAAATTGAGGGGAGATTGTCGTCGCCGAAAAGTGAGAAAGAGGATATACTGTAAGGGGGAAATAAAACGCATCAAAAGTCAATGAAAGACACGTAGGCTAAGGCCTAAACATGACCGTGGATATTATATGTCGGTGTCCTCTTGAAAACATATTTAATATCCAATGTATGAATTAATTACATAAACAGTCGACCTGCAATGTGCACATACTGCAAAAGGAATAACATCGTATAGAACTATTGCCGTGGATTGGATAAATGCATAGGATATAAAATAAATGTGCTAGGCTTAATAGGCTACTCAATTCGGTCTACTCAACAGAGTTTTAAACACCTGACACACTGAGATTTAACGTTGGAGCCGAAGGTGGTGTGTGGTCCTATTCATGTTTATTTATTTGCATATATGATACCCGATGTCAGATTGGGGGTCGAACCGGATATCTGGTTTTGGCCTAATATTGACCAAAAACAGGTCGGGATTAAACCCCGTGACCTGCTGACGCCACACCGCTACACAAACCCATAAACGGCCCAAATCCATCCCAGTCCGTTGTTGGAGAGGGAAAATGCAATACCTGATATTTCAAATAAATAAAGATAATTTTGTCGAATAGGGTTCATAGAAATGTATGAAATCAAAATTCCAACTAAAGCATGGGGATTCATTAATATACTTTGAATAATAATACCAATATGAATAATAATACGCTAATAACTGTTAATAGAATAATAATAATATGAGAATACATTTACTAACGGGTTTAATGGTGTGGTAGGCTATAGAATTACTCCATCCCGACACTTAGTAATGGACTTCTCAGACCTATTCCATGAACACAAACGTAATCTACATAAATCGTGACATTTCAATAATGCACTATATTCAATAGGCCTATTGCAACATAGCGTGAACATGTTTATCTATTAATCGACAATATTCTAAATCAAAGTGACATTAAGTTTGGTTTTTATGAATATTTATAATTAAGAACGCCTAAATCTAATTCCATCCGATACCCTACATTTCGAAAGGAACTAATTGTTCTGAATGACCGATTTAATTTAAATACATTATTTATTTTTAAATTGATCTAGGCTTGAAATGATACATTCTCAATTATTGGGTTAAAAGATAACAATTCTTCATCGAATATGAATCTTACAGGTTTATGAATTGAACTGATAAAGACTTTCAAGATACATTTGCTCTCATTGGAGAATTGAGGGTGTCACGGCTTCGAAAAAAAAAAAAGGAATAATAAAAAAAATGAAACCTGAAAAATCATCAAGAAATGTGAATCATAATTGATTCAGGCTAATATGAATGCATAGGCTAAAATTTAATTTACACCGTCATTACAAATCGAAATAATTATTAGGCCTCGTATAAAATAGCCTACTAAATCAAATAATTTAGGCCTATTAACGTGCATAGACTACAGAACTGTATCCACTAACTTCAAAAATATGTATTTCAATTGATTATTATTCCAAATGATCACAACAGTGATTCCAACATTGGTTTTAACATAATATTAGAAAACCACATAAACCAATAAAATCACTTGAAAAACAAATATGGAAATTTTTTGTTTTCGACAAAACTGCTATAATGGACACTATATGTCATAGAATTTGAACCTTGTTGTTGCCTTGCTTGCCAAAGCGCGCGCGTCTCTATTCGCCTATTTCTGAGAGCACATAACTAATTGCAATTGCAGGTCTATTATTCATAACTGTGTAAGGGTCATGCAGACTAATACTGTGGACCAGAACGGTATATCCTTAAACTACTATCATATAAGCTTTATGTTATACCGATACTATATTGGACAAAACTGAAGGGGCACCTGGTTTAGTCCCCCCCCCCCCTAAATAAAAAGCATAGGCCTATATAAATCTTTAGGCCCTGTGTGGTGATAGGGCTATCAAAGCTTTACACATTGGTTAACATTGAGAAACTTTAAAGGTGAAGAACAATATGTTCTGTGAACACCAAAGTCTGGGGAATGTGCTCGGAAGTTGTAGGTTAAGGTTAGGGTCAGGTAAGGGTTATGGTTAAGGTTAGGGTGAGGGTAGGGTTTAAGATGAGGGTTTAGGGTAGGGATGTCCCATGGATCGCAGATAGCACTAACAATGAAAGATCGCCTATATGCACCGTATTTGCTGGTAATGCCGTCAATTTTCTTGGAGCTATGTTATTACTGCATCATTATCACACGTTCACAATAAGGCTAATCAACATTTGATATCATATTTTCCCTTACATTTCCCCCATTATATTCACATAACTAGGCTACCACTGCCCTTTTCAATTTGCGTCACCCTGTTGCCTATATTATCCACAACATGATATAAACTGTTCGACAAAATATTTTTGTTTGGGATAAATAGGCTATTTCTTTATGGGCTAATACCACCCCACATTTCTACAACTCATTGGAAAGACATGCATACATAGACCTTTCAGACCAAATAAAATCTAACTTTATTTGTCACATGCGCCGAATTACAAGTGTAGACCTTACCGTGAAATGCTTACTTACAAGCCCTTAACCAACAGTGCAGGTTAGTTGAGTTAATTTGTACATGTAGGTAGGGGTGAAGTGACTATGCATAGATAATAAACAGTGAGTAGCAGCAGTGTACAAACAAATGGAGGGGGGGGTCAATGTAATAGTCCGGTGGCCATTTGATTAATTGTTCAGCAGTCTTATGGCTTGGGGGTAGAAGCTGTTAAGGAGCCTTTAGGTCCTAGACTTGGCGCTCCGGTACCGCTTGCCGTGCGGTAGCAGCGAAAACAGTCTATGACTATTGGCTACAGCCGAGGTTGTGGCTATTATCAAATTATATACTCTGTAACAAACTCGATGAGGAGCGAGACTCCATCATCATCAATATCATACAGGTAGACATGAGATAGGCCAGTGCTTTTCATACCCATCAACGGGGACCCCCAGACGTTCCACAACGTCTGGAGGTCAGGTGAATCAGGTGTGCTAGCTCCTGCATAGTTGACATTTTGGAACGGGCTGGGGTCTCGGGGTTCCTGATGAGAGCTCTGAATACCCCTGAGATAGGCTATAATATTTTCAAAAAGATCGATAAGGACTAAAGGTTTACTATGGACCGCAAAATAAGACAGAACATGTATCGCGACAACCTTATTATTCAACAAAATATTGAAGTCAAATATGACAAACTATTTGGGTATTTAAAAGTATGCTATGTTAAAGTTGATAGGCCTACAAATATGAATTTAAGTAGGCTAGTCAAATAGCAGATTAGGCTACAGGCAATATGCAACACATAACCTACACTTGGATAAAAGTCAAACCTTTGTAGGAATTCCCATCACAGCCTCTGAAATAATAACATCGAGAAACCGATGTAGGATCACTCCTATTTCCAAGGAAGAATAAGACAAGTAAAGGGTTTGGCCTGGTTAAATGTGCTGAAAACTGGAACACTTTATATTTGCAACATATCTGCGAATTGAGGTTGGCAACGCACCGACAACCTGTCGACGCGTTCTGGATGTTGGCGGCAGACGCACATACCTTGAGGTGAAACACACTCCTTCCGAAACCTCTATCGGTAGCATTAAAATAGCATAAGACTAGTCGGTCCGTGAATGTGCACGCGTCGTATAGTCCTATTTCAAACTCCAGAAGGCGAATAGCAGCAAAATAGCATGTTATGTTATGTTAAGGCAAACTATTCTGTTGTGCTCTCTTTTCTCCCCGTCGCTCTAAAGCCGACTGTGCGCCCGGAGTTCGGTGGGCATAAAACGACTGAGAGGAGGAGGAGCAGGAGAAACGGCGACGGTTCTTAAGGTGAGGGGGGTGTCTTGACGTAGTGGTAACGTGCTGTAATGGTAAAATGGATAATATGGAATCACCATCGGGTGATCAATGTTGTTCTTTTTGGATAATTGGATTGTTTTAACAAAACCATAAAGCATTAGCATTGACATGAACATTACTTTCAATCAAATTCAGTGTAGAAAAAAATCATCCATTGACCATCAATGCGTAGTTTATACATACTCTTTTGAAATAGTGCTGCTGCATTATAGGAGCAATTACAGTGAATTACTTTTATGAGATTGTGTTATTTCAAAACGTATCTTATGCTTGGCTATACCCATATTCTCAACTGTTGAGATGACATCGAAATATTTTGATAGTTAGGCCTATTGAGGTTAAAAAGGCCTATAAAGGTTAAATGGTTTTTGCCCTAGCACTACACAGCTAATTCAAATACTCAACTAATCTTCAAACTTTTTTTAAGGCAAAAAACAAAACGTGCACCCCTTGGGGTCCCGAGGACCGAGTTTGGGAAACGCTGGACTAGGCCCTATACATGGTGTGACCAACCTACATGTGTAAAGAGAAAGGGTTTGATGAGTTATGTGTGGATGGGACAAAACATACACCTAGCTAAACATTTATAAACAAATGTTTTCCTACGTGCTAGAAACAATAAGTATAAGGTTTATCGTTTGGCCCCTTTTGTAAAAAATAAAACGATAAAAAAAATTATTGCACTTTTCATGCAGTGAATTCTACTGCCACCGTGTGGCAAGAGAGGTGGAGGCGCGTTGCTTATAGCCATCCTACTGTTCTTACATGATGATAAAGTGAATCACCCCAGGAATTCTATGGAATGCTTTTGTACAAAGTCCATACAGGAATTAATCTGACTGGAATTCATATCAAATGGATCCAAATGTGGAAATAGTTGTTATTAGTTAATATGGAATATATTATAAAAGGGAAGCTCAATGTAAGTACATCTTTATATTTGTTTATTAATGGAAATACTACAGCATTCCAATGAGCTGCCTATAAAACATAGAAAAATCAGTAGAAGCCTGGCATTCACGTTTTTAAGGGAATAACAAACAGTGCACGAAACACATGTCAGAGCTGGAGGGGGATCAACTTTTTCAGAATTCATCAAGAGGATGAGGTTATAGACAGAGATTTATTGTCCAGCCCTATGACCGTAAGAGGACAGACTATCTAGCCTATGTATTTGTGTGTGCTATGCTGCATAGAGCATACTTCTCCCCACAACTCTCACACTCTATTGAAATATTTTCCTTAGCAGTCCCGAGTTAGTTACTTATATTTCAGAGCAGTCCAGATTATCTTTACAAAAAAAAAATGCACATATTTGTCTCGTCCAAGTTTTACTGAAGAGAGAGAGACTGTCAACAACCCCCCCCCCCCCCCCCCCCCCCCCCTCCCTAAAAACCTTGAGAGAGTAGTCTGTCTGCAGTCTGTAACTATGCCAGGGTTGGACTCCAGAAAGAGAGAGAGTGCTTCCTCATTATCGGGATGAATGTGTCCCAAATGGAACCCTATTCCGAATCTTTACATAGGGCGCTGGTCAACAGTAATGACTATTGGGAATAGAGTGCCATTTGGGGCGGAGACACATGGACTTCTCTTTAAAGGGGTTATTACAGTGATTCTCCTGCTATATTTAGGTTCTGGAGTCACTTCTTCACCAGAGCTGGCTGTTGGTTGCCGGCCCAATCCTGGTTGTTAGAGATACAGTGTGTATTCATAAGTGCACACCATAGCAAATCGTTTCACAATGAAAACAAGTTTCGATATCACTTTGTAATAACTCCATGTAATAAAGCATTTATAATGGATCAGTAAATAGTTTATTCATCACTTATTCATCATTACTCATTCATAAAATGTTTAATATAAAGTCAGCAAAAAAAAAACGGCCCCTTTTCAGTACCTTGTCTTTCAAAGGTAATTCAAAAAAGTCCAAATAACTTCACAGATCTTCATTGTAAAGGGTTTAAACAACTGTTTCCCATGCTTGTTCAATGAAGCATAAACAATTAATGAACATGCACCTGTGGAACAGATCATTAAGACACTAACAGCTTACAGACGGTAGGCAATTAAGGTCACAGTTATGAAAACTTAGGACACTAAAGAGGCCTTTCTACAGACTCTGAAAAACACCAAAAGAATAAAGACAGCGCTACAGGGAGACAGGACGGACAGCTGATCGTCCTCGCAGTGGCAACGTGTAACAACACCTGCACAGGATCGGTACATCCGAACATCACACCTGCGGGACAGGTACAGGATGGCAACAACAACGCCCGAGTTACACCAGGGACGCACAATCTCTCCATTAGTGCTCAGACTATCTGCAAAAGGCTGAGAGAGGCTGAACTGAGGGCTTGTAGGCCTGTTGTAAGGTAGGTCCTCACCAGACATCACCGGCAACAACGTCGCCTATGTGCACAAACCCACCGTCGCTGGACCAGACAGGACTGGCAAAAAGTGCTCTTCACTGACGAGTCGCGGTTTTTGTCTCACCAGGGGTGATGGTCGGATTCGCGTTTATCGTTGAAGTAATGAGCGTTACACCGAAGCCTGTACTCTGGAGCGGGATCGATTTGGAGGTGGAGGGTCCGTCATGGTCTGGGCGGTGTGTCACAGTATCATCGGACTGAGCTTGTTGTCATTGCAGGCAATCTCAACGCTGTGCGTTACAGGGAAGACATCCTCCTCCCTCATGTGGTACCCTTCCTGCAGGCTCATCCTGACATGACCCTCCAGCATGACAATGCACCAGCCATACTGCTCTTCTGTGCGTGATTTCCTGCAAGACAGGAATGTCAGTGTTCTGCCATGGCCAGCGAAGAGCCCGGATCTCAATCCCATTGAGCACGTCTGGGACCTGTTTGATCGGAGGGCTAGAGCCATTCCCCCCAGAAATGTCCGGGAACCTTGCAGGTGTTTTGGTGGAAGAGTGGGGTAACATCTCACAGCAAGAACTGGCAAATCTGGTGCAGTCCATGAGGAGATGCACTGCAGTACTTAATGCAGCTGGTGGCCACACCAGATACTGACTGTTRCTTTTGATTTTGACCCCCCTTTGTTCAGGGACACATTATTCCATTTCTGTTAGTCACATGTCTGTGGAACTTGTTCAGTTTATGTCTCAGTTGTTGAATCTTGTTACGTTCATACAAATATTTACACATGTTAAGTTTGCTGAAAATGAACGCAGTTGACAGTGAGAGGACGTTTCTTTTTTGATGAGTTTAGGTCTGTTTAAACCATTTTCTAATCATTAGTTAAGTATTTTTGCAAGGCCTGATCTAAAGTGTGGGCTATTTATACTTTAAAAATGCTTTGAGTGACCAGTGTAATTTCTCACAAAAAGATGGACATGTCATTCATTGGTAGACATTCTAGAAGTTCCTGCTACGACTGAAGGTTTCAAAATGCCCCCTAGAACATACCAACAGTTAAACAATAAGCACACAATACAGACGATGTTAAAATATCTTGAACATTTTATTCCAAAACAGTCACACTGTTGTGATGTGTGACATCAGACTCACTCTATGCTGAGTCATATTTTTTTTTTAATTGTCTGAAAATGCTAACATTAGCGTTTCTTGACAGTGACATTTCTACCAAAACCAAAGTGTGGATTGCAGTCACTCGTTAGAGCAGTCTACAGACTGCGTGCGAGGTAGGGAAACAAATATCTGAATTCATAACTTCGCTGAATTATCCCATTATGTTTAAAGAGTTACTACCTTTAAAGGCCCAGTAAAAGTGCCGCCAAACAAAGCCGTGTGAAAATAGTCTGTGGTTAAAAAAACTGAAGCACTGGAAGCATTTTAAAGTTATACATGTAACATTTATATCTGCAAATCATACATGGAACATATCTATCTCAATCACATAGGCCTATCGGTAGTAATGGAGGAATAGAGAGAACCACCGAGGTTGACAACATTAGCCAAACATTCACATTACAATAGAGGGCTGCATTCCCGTGGGAGACAGGGTGGAGTGAGCTGCTTCACATAAGCCTAAAAGAACATTGCGGGACTGCAGTTGGGTTTGGGATCAGTTCTTGCAGTAGCAGGTGGGAGTCGGAGAGAAAGCCAGCAGTGAAAAGCTGCGGGTGAGGGCGGGAGCGGGTGCAGGCAGGAGCGGGATGAATAAATCAGTCTGGTGCAGACCTCTACATTACAACTTTTCCTCATGTCCTTGCAACAGTTGTTTTACAACAGTTTTCGTGAATAAAATGTTTGATATATTTCCTTAAAGGCCCAGCGCAGTCAAACACTAGATTTTCCTGTGTTTTATATATATTTCCACAATATGAGGTTGGAATAATACTGTGAAATTGTGGAAATTATGATAATGCCCTTTTAGTGTAAGACCTTCTACTTTTTTTTGTTGCCTGTTTTGGTGTGATGAAGTTTTGGCCTGCCTGGAGGTAAATTAGTTAATAGACCATTAAGAAAGAATTCCAAACCTCTCTGTCAATAACAGCTACTGTAGTTTTTTAGGTTTCCCCTCCCACCCAGATCACTCCCAGACAGTCCTAGCAAAATTCTTTCTTGAGAAATTTCTCTTTGCTAAGAAGCTATTTTTTGTTTCTTTTTGACCATTTTAAGGTTACCCAGAAATGATTTGATATTGAGATAAAAACTATATATTGTGAAAATATACACTGGCCACTCAAAACATTTATAAAGTACCTGTAACGTTCGTCTTGCGGAGAGAGATTGGACCAAGGCGCAGCGGGTGATGAAGACATGAATGAATTTATTTAACAAGACGTAAACGAACACGTTAACACGAAAATATACTTGAAAATTACAAAACAACAAAACGATGTAGACAGACCTGAATTGAGCACTTACATAACACGAAGAACGCACGAACAGGACAGACTACACAACGAAACAGTCCGGTGTGGTAACACATATACAGACACGAGATACAATCACCACAAACAAACAGTGAGAACATCCTACCTTAATATGGTTCTCAATCAGGGAAATGTCAAACACCTGCTCTAATTGAGAACATATCAGGCAACCCATTTAAACCAACATAGAAACACATAACATAGAATGCCCACCAACTCACGCCTTGACCAACTAAACACATACAAAAATAAGAGAAAACAGGTCAGGAACGTGACAGTACCTATAAAGTGTAAAATAGCACACACTTTAGATGAGGCACGCGAAAAAGACTAATGATTATTAAATGGTTAAATGACCTATATTTAAACATCTTATGAATGGAGTAATGATTAATAAATGATGAATAAACTATTTACTAATCATTACAAATTCTTTATTACGTGGAGTTATTATAAAAGTCCTACAAGAGTTTCTATTGGACATATTCAGGTAAGGTCCCTGCCGCTTGGTTCAGTTAGGTTTTCTGTTGAAGAAAGTGTGCATGACCTGATTTTCACGGAAGTCCTTCTGTTGATTATCACTTACAGTACATGTTGATGCAAATTAATACATACAGTATAGGCCTTAATTTGTGTAAGTCAAGATTTGGCCCTGTATATAGACAGTGCGTATGGACAGTGTGCGAGTAGGCCCTTTGATGAGCGTTTCACTTTATGTGTATGTGGCATCACTGTGATGAGTTACAGTACCAGTCAAAAGTTTGGACACACCTACTCATTCAAGGGTTTTTCTTAATTTTTTACTATTTCTACATTGTAGAGTAATAGTGTAGTCATCAAAGATATGAAAATGACACATAATCATGTAGTAACAAAAAGTGTTAAACAAATCTAAATTATTTTATATCTGATAATCTTCAAAGTGCCACCCTTTGCCTTGATGACAGCTTTGCACACTCTTGGTATTCTCTCAACCAGCTTCATGAGGAATGCTTTTCCAACAGTCGAAGAGTTTTCCACATATGCTGAGCACTTGTTGTTTGCTTTTCCTTTCACTCTATGGTCCCACTCAACCCAACCCCCCCCCCCAAAAAATGTATAGTACCACTAAGCGCAAACCAGATGGGATGGCGTATCGCTGCAGAATGCTGTGGTAGCCATGCTGCTTGTGTGTTTTTAATTTTTTTTAAAGTGTGCCTTGAATTCTGCGACCGGGAGACCCATGGGGCGGCGCACAATTGGCCCAGCGTCGTCCGGCTTAGGGGAGGGTTTGGCCGGCAGGGATGTCCTTGTCCCATCGTGCAGTAGCGACTCCTGTGGCGGGCACGCTGACACGGTCGCCAGGTCGCCAGGTTTCCTCCGACACATTGGCGCGGCTAGCTTCCGGGTTAAGTGAGCATTGTGTCAAGAATCAGTGTGGCTTGGTTGAGTTGTGTTTCGGAGGACGCACGGCTCTCGACCGCCGCCTCTCCCGAGTCCGTACGGGAGTTGCAGCGATGAGACAAGACTGTAACTACCAATTGGATACCACAAAATTAGGGAGAAAACAGGGTAAAAAAAAGTGTGCCTTGATTTTTAAATAAATCACTGACAGTGTCACCAGCAAAGCACAATCACACCTCCTTCTCCATGCTTCATGGTGGGAACCACACATGCAGAGATCATCCGTTCCTCTACTCTGCTTCTTACAAAGACACGGCGGTTGGAACAAAAAAATCTCAAATTTGGACTCATCAGACCAAAGGACAGATTTCCACTGGTCTAATGTCCATTACTCGTGTTTCTTGGCCCAAGCAAGTCTCTTCTTATTATTGGTGTCCTTTAGTAGTGGTTTCTTTGCAGCAATTCGACCATGAAGGTCTGATTCACGCAGTCTCCTCTGAACAGTTGATGTTGAGATGTGTCTGTTACTTGAACTCTGTGAAGCATTTATTTGTGCTGCAAACGGAGGTGCAGTTAACTCTAATGAATTTATCCTCTGCAGCAGAGGTAACTCTGGGTCTTCCTTTCCTGTGTCGGTCCACATGGTTTATGTGACTGCACTTGAAGAAACGTAAAAAATTCTTGACATTTTCCGGGTTGACTGACTTTCATGTCTTAAAGTAATGATGGACTATTGTTTCTTTTTGCTTATTTGAGCTGTTTTTGCCACAAATTAACAAATTAACTTTTAACAAGGCACACCTGTTAATGTAAATGCATTCCAGGTCACTACCTCATGAAGCTGGTTGGGAGAATGCCAAGCGTGTGCAAAGCTGTCATCAAGGCAAATGGTGGCTACTTTAACAATATATTTTGTTCAACACATTTTTGGTTACTACATGGTTCCATATGTGTTATTTCATAGTTTTGTTGTCTTCACTATTATTCTACAATGTAGAAAATAGTAAAAATAAAGAAAAACCCTTGAATGAGTAGGTGTGTCCAAACTTTTGACTGGTACTGTATGTTAGTATGTTCTGTATTTATGAGTATTCTGGAGTAATCATGAGCGGATGTAATTTTTCAGTTTATTTGTAAAAAACATTTGAAGTTACATAGTACAATTCATCCCTTCTATGGGTTTAACCATAGAAATAGAATCCTGCCAGTCACAAAACGTTGATTTGAATGAGGAATGTCCATTCCCGAATGTGATTCCAATTCTATGGTTTAAAGTTTCATCCTTCCTCAGACAAAGTGTTGCTGCAGTCCTGAGTGGCTGTGTCTGAGCTTCAGTCCTGACAGGATCCTCTGGGCCGGGCCACTCAGACCCTCCTCTCCGCCCTGTCTCCGCCTCTCACCCACCCACCCCTGACTGTTATTGGACTGGTTCACGTTCAGCTGAGACAATGTGGCTAACCGACTTCTAAGCCACGCCTCCTGAGCACCGGTGCTCGGTGTCGGATTGGCTCCTGCCGCTACTGCTGTTGCAGCTATTGAGGGTTCTACTACCACTGTCCCCGCCCGCAGCCTGCCCTGTGGAACCTCATATGGGCGTGTCTTCTCTCTTTCTGTCTGGTTCTCTGGTGAGCGGCCTCCAGCCTGGCTGAGCAGGTGGTAGGCGGTGGTCTCGGGGGGGAGCTCCAATCGAAGGCTTCTCCTTCTCTGGTTACCAGGGTCAGGGGAGGGGCTACGACTGCTGTCTTTGCTCCTCGACTGGTTTCTCCTCCTCTCCTCCTCTTCATCTTCCTCTTCTTCATCCTCCTCTTCCCCGAGCTGCCCGGCCCTGGTAGTGCCCGCAGAGCGGCGGAGACCCGGGGTGGGCTGGCGCTGGTATTTGACAGGCTGCCTACTGAAGTGGCTCTGTGGCTGGGTCCCCACAGAGGGAGAGTCCCCTGGCTCTGGACCCCCCACCAGATCACCCAGAGCAGCAGCCTCTGCTGATGCCCCCCTCACAGCCACGACTGGGGAAGCAAAGGGGAGGAGAGAGGGGAGGAGAGGCGACAATAAGACAATAAGACAAACCAGAGAAACACAGATTAACCACTGTATTTCACTTTTAGCTTGGCAAAGTAAATACTCTGTCTCTTTCTATCATAACATGTGTGAGCTTAGCCTTGCTTTTGAGAGGCTGTTGAATTTTGGCAAAAGAAAGTAGAAAATGCCTACAGTCAAGTCAGCAGAGGGCACTATAACATGACATAAACAGTGAGCAGCGAGCAGACAAAATATCTGATGGTAGCAGAGAAAGGTTATGTAAAGAAATGACAGATCAGATAAGAACAGCAAAGTCCTCTAGCCCACTTGTTTACCAACAAAACCCATTAATCCAATCATTCCTCTGATACTAAAGTACATCCCGCCTACCTGCTCTCTCATTGGCTTCAGGGCTGAGCTGGTCCACTGCCTCATTGGACGACGACTTGTCAGATATATAACCCTCACTCAAGTCTCTCTTGATTGTGCGAGTCTGTTGAAATGACAGAAACTCTAAGTTTTGGGGAATAGACACCAGATATTTGGGGTAGGAAGTGTGGGAATGGAATGCTGTAGCGAGATACATACTATAGCTCTAGGTCTAGAAAGTGACCCCCTGTGGATTAAAGAGATATTGGCAGGTAAATTGTGGATGTTGAGTAGCCTATACATTAAAAAGGGATTTTTATTCTTATTGGATAAAATCAAGTTGCCTGGTCACTTGTTCTCCTAGTTCAATTCTTCAGGCAAAAAAATTGATAAATTCCTTGTGTTCCTAAACAACTCCAAAGTCACATGTAGAGGGCAGGGCACTAACCTTCTCTTCCACCCCCACACCTCCCAGTATTTACCAGTGGTCAGTGTTGTGTATTTAGTGGCCAAGAACACCAATGCTAGGGCTGTGTCTCAATAGCTTTAACTTGCTTCCTCTCCTCATGTCCTTTCCTACCCATGAAACCTACAGTTTCCACAGTACCCAGTCCTTTGGCCTATCAGTGGTAATGAAGCAGAGGAGAAAGGAAACAAAGTAATTGTACAATAGAGGAGGAAGAACAGGAAGAATTTGACAATCATTTGGCTATATTTCACAGAGGATGCCATTGACAGTATTGAAACCCAGCCAGGGTAGATCTGGTCAGGAAAGGGTCAGATCAGAGTCCAGTCAGAGGTAGCATACATACACACACATCCCAATGTTGCACTATGTTAAGCCTCACAAAAAAAGCATGTAATCCCTTCCGGGTTGGCAACAGCAGAGTCACAGCATGGCGAGCCAGGAGCATTAAAGGGGCAATCTGGGATTGGTACATCTGTTTTGGGACTTTTAATTTGAATAAATGATATAGCCATTGACTCTTGAAGAATATTAGTTATAAATGCCTTATTAGTTACATTTCTTCAGCCCCATCCCTCAGCTGTTTACCAAAAAAAGTGACTGGAGTGACCTCTTTCTTGTTGTTTGAATCACAGATTACCCCTTTGAGACAACAACAGGTAACAGAAGCAACAGGAAGGAAAGCAGCTCAAGGCAGCAGGCTGAGGCTGAACTCCATGAACCCTGGCTGTGAGGCAGACTTGGGTTCAAATACTATTTGAAATCTGTCAAATACTTTGAGTAGTTGCTCTAGCCTTCCTGGGTGGGCAGATGGGCTGTGGCTATTATATTGGTACTATTGCGGCAGGCAAGCTCAATGAAGCCTGGTGAAAGTATTTGAAATCATTTCTAATAGTATCTGAACCCAGGTCTGACTGTAGGGCATCATGAGCCGTCCCAATGTTACTTAGACTTCGAGGACCAATCACTGGCTGACAAACCTACAGCTGCCAGACGTGTGATCAAGAGGCCTCAGATTCAAAATTACGTGTTTGATTGAGGTTAACATTGCCCTCCTATTCAAACCCTTGAAAAACATTGGAGAAAATCTGTATTTAAATGAACTTCAGTATAGTATATGAAAAGTATTTGAAAAGTATATATTTGTCTATCAGCCCAGGGTTAACCCATCTGTTAACCAGACCTGGGTTCAAATGGTATGTTTGGATTCAAATACTTAAGCTGCACTTGATTGAGCTTGTCTGACACGATGGAATCCCCCCTCAGTGTGTCCCTTACCTCTAGAGAGCGGGGGCGTTCTCTGGACGAGGCTCCTCCAGCGGGGGGGTACTGAGAGCCAGGGTCAGCCCCTGCAACCGTCTTCTGGGCCCCTCCTGAACACGTCGCCCGGGAAGGGGTGTCAGGGAGGGGGGTGGTGGGGGCGGGAGGTGGAGCGTCGAAGATGTGTTGGTGGTGTGTGATGAGGAACTCCACCAGTAGGGCCTGGTAGGTGGTCTCCAGTAGGGCCACCATGGACACGTCTACAGACACCAGCGGACGCAGCAAGGTCGGACCAAATATGATGCCCAGGTTACTGGGAGACATCTTGTTCTCCTCGTAGTTCTCTGATACTCTGTGGAGAGAGAGAGAGAGAGAATGTGAAATGAGTGAAGAAAAGAGAGGATAGAGGATGGTAAAAAAAAAAAACATCTGGAGGAGGGCCCAGCACCCCTCTTATGACCATGTGACCGACCATTCTGCTGCACGCCACAATAATGTGTTTTCCCAGTGAGCTGAAGCAGAGGAATAACTTTGGGGAGCTAACACAAGTCTATGAGCATGGTTCACTGAGACATCTCCACAACAACCAGGTTTGCTAATTGTGTAGGTAACGCATCAAGTGCTGCATTGTGCAGTAGTATCTGTGTAGGTGACGCATCATGTGCTGCAGTGCCGTTCTGTACCACCACTCATTCATATATCTTTATGTACATATTCTTTATCCCTTTACACTTGTGTGTGTGTATAAGGTAGTAGTTGTGAATTGTTAGGTTAGATTACTTGTTGGTTATTACTGCATTGTCGGAACTAGAAGCACAAGCATTTCGCTTAACTCGCATTAACATCTGCTAACCATGTGTATGTGACTAATAAATTTTGATTTTGATTTGATTTGATTGATTTGAACAGGACTGACCACCTGCTCTGACTCTCCACACCTTAGCACACATGCACGCCCACATGCACGCCACACAGACATACACACATGCACGCCCACACAGCATACACACATGCACGCCCACACAGACATACACCATGCACGCCCACACAGACATACACACATGCGCGCCCACACAGACATCACACATGCACGCCCACACAGACATACAAACATGCACGCCCACACAGCACACACGTACATTCATTCTACACACCCATCACAACTGCTGCTAGCAGACTCTTATCATGATGCGTCACCTACACAAATACTACTACACACTGCAGCACATTATGCGTCAACTACACAAATACTACTACACATTGCAGCACATGATGCTTCACCTACACACTGCAGCACATGATGCGTCACCTACACAGATACTACTACACACTGCAGCACATGATGCGTTACCTACACACTGCAGCACATGATGCGTCACCTACACACTGCAGCACATATGCGTCACCTACACAAATACTACTACACACTGCAGCACATGATGCGTCACTACACACTGCAGCACATGATGCGTCACCTACACAAATACTACTACACACTGCAGCACATGATGCGTCACCTACACACTGCAGCACATGATGCGTCACCTCACACAGATACTACTACACACTGCAGCACATGATGCGTCACCTAACACACTGCAGCACATGATGCGTCACCTACACAAATACTACTACGCACTGCAGCACATGATGCGTCACCTACACATATATTACTACACACTGCAGTAACATGATGCGTCACCTACACAGATACTACTACGCACTGCAGCACATGATGCGTCACCTACACAGATACTACTACGCATGCAGCACATGATGCGTCACCTACACAGATACTACTACGCACTGCAGCACATGATGCGTCACCTACACAGATACTACGCACTGCAGCACATGATGCGTCACCTACACAGATACTACTACGCACTGCAGCACATGATGCGTCACCTACACAGATACTACTACCACTGCAGCACATGATGCGTCACCTACACAGATACTACTACGCACTGCAGCACATGATGCGTCACCTACACAGATACTACTACGCACTGCAGCACATGATGCGTCACCTACACAGATACTACTACGCACTGCAGCACATGATGCGTCACCTACAAAGATACTACTACGCACTGCAGCACATGATGCGTCACCTACACAGATACTCTACGCACTGCAGCACATGATGCGTCACCTACACAGATACTACTACGCACTGCAGCACTGATGCGTCACCTACACAGATACTACTACGCACTGCAGCACATGATGCGTCACCTACACATATACTACTACGCACTGCAGCACATGATGCGTCACCTACACAGATACTACTACGCACTGCAGCACATGATGCGTCACCTACACAGATACTACTACGCACTGCAGCACATGATGCGTCACCTACACAGATACTACTACGCACTGCAGCACATGATGCGTCACCTACACAGATACTACTACGCACTGCAGCACATGATGCGTCACCTACACAGATTACTACTACGCACTGCAGCACATGATGCGTCACCTACACATATACTACTACACACTGCAGCACATGATGCGTCACCTACACAGATACTACTACGCACTGCAGCACATGATGCGTCACCTACACAGATACTACTACGCACTGCAGCACATGATGCGTCACCTACACAGATACTACTACGCACTGCAGCAACATGATGCGTCACTACACGATACTACTACGCACTGCAGCACATGATGCGTCACCTACACATATACTACTACACACTGCAGTACATGATGCGTCACCTACACAGATACTACTACACACTGCAGCACATGATGCGTCACCTACACAGATACTACTACACACTGCAACACACGATGCGTCACCTACACAGATACTACTACGCACTGCAGCACATGATGCGTCACCTACCACATATACTACTACACACTGCAACACATGATGCGTCAACCTACGCAGATATACTACGGCACTGCAGCG
>NC_036860.1:68605901-68652993 GCF_002910315.2 Salvelinus sp. IW2-2015
TCACAATCAAATGTCGACCGCATACTACCAAGGAATTCTCTTCAATCATAATCACAGCCGTATATATTCCCCCCCAAGCAGACACATCGAGGCCCTGAACGAAACCTTATCTGACTCTGTTAACTGGAAACCACACACCCTGAGGCTGCATTCATCGTAGCTGGGATTTTAACAGGCTAATATGTCACGATCGTGTGGAGGATTGACGGACCAAAACGCAGCATTAGGAAATAAGCCATCTTCCTTTTTATTATGAAGAAGGAGAACCAAACAACACAACACTATTACAAAACTAAACAAAACAAGACAAACGATCGATGAAAGCTATAAACGTCTGCAACATACACAGGCGACAAACGTTCTGACATAGGACAATTACCCACATCAAACGAAAGCCTATAGGCTACGCTTAAAATAGGGCTCCCAATCAGAGACAAACAGAGAAATTCAGCATGTCTCTAATAGGAACCCATTCAGGGCAGAACCCATAGACTCTCCTCGGACAACTTAACACCCAACAATAGACACAGCTAGAACACATACACCTCACACAAAACCATACACTAACACCCAAACACCCCGCTTTACCATATAACCACCCAAAACCGAATAAAACACCAAACACTCCCCATGTCACCACCCTGACCTAACTAAAATAATAAAGAAAACAAAAAGAATACTAAGGCCAGGGCGTGAACATAAACCCACCCCTTGAAGGTGCGGAATCTTTCCACCGGTCCCGTAAATACGACAACCAGCACCAAACTAAGTTATGTAAGGGGAGTGGTCTGAGGTGTGGTCTAGTTAAACCCTTGTCCACAATCCTGTTGGGATGGTGTGCATGGCGCGCGCCTTCCGGCTAAATCTAGGTCGAAAATCGAGTTACCCCCTGACTCCCAGTCACTAACCGGCCCTATCCTTATGCTATACCCTCCAAATGACCCTCCCTCCAACATTAAACCCCACTGAAATTAGAGGGGCAGGCTCCGGACTAAGGAGGCAGCTTCCCGGGGATACTTTAAGGGGCAGCTTCGACTAAGGGGCAGCAACTGCGAAGAATTAAGGCCCAGAGCAACACTCAGAGATAAGGGTGAGAGCATCTAAGACAGTATACAGGGCAGCTCCGTGGTCTGAGAGGGACGGCAGCTCTCGGATCTGAAAAAGGGACGGCAGCTCCGGACTGAGGAGCGGTCAGGACTGAGAGGCAGTCCGGTAACTGAGGCACGGCCCTATGGCTGGCTGACGGATCTGCTGCTCATGGCCTGGCTGACGGATCGGCTGCTCCAGTGCTGGGCTGACGGATCTGGCTGCTCCATGGCCGTGGTCTTGATCGGATCTGGCTGCGTCATGGCTGCTGACGATCTTGCTGCTCAGTGGACGTGGCTGACGGATCTGCTGCTCATGCTGGCTAGCTGGCTGCATAGGCGGGTGCGGATCTTAGGCTGCTCATGCTGTAGCGAACGTCTGAGACTCTATCTGGTTATACTGGCGCACAGGCTGGCTGAACACCGGACGCTGCACATGCTGGCCTAAGCTGGCGGATCTGGGGCGAATTCCTGCTAGTACTGTTGGCGCGCTGGCAGATCCTGTCTGGTTGCGGCTCTGTGGCAGATCCTGTCTGGTTGGCGGCTCTGGCAGATCCTGTCGGCGGGCGAGCCTCGGCAGATTCCTGTCCTGGTTGTGGGCTCTGGGCAGTCCTGGTCTGGTTGGCGGCTCTGGCAGATCCATGTCTGACAAGTTGGCTTCCTAGCGGCTCGCTGACTGGCTCTGAGGCTCACGGACGACGCTCTGACCGCCGGGCCAAGGGCTCTGTGCAGCTACGGAAGCTAGATGGCATGCTACAGATGGCGCCGTCGTGTTCAGACGATTGGCATCAGATATGAAGCGCTGGGTAGGATGTACATGGCATCAGATGGCAGCTGGGTAGTACGGTTCCCTATGGCTCAGATGGCGCTTAGGCAGACGGCAGTTCGTAGCATCTGGCTGGTGCGAACGGCTATGACTCTTGTCCGGCTGAGGCGCACTTGCTCCCAGAGCCTGTGTGCGTGTGCCGGAACTTGCGTAATACCGGGCTGGGGACACGCATCCAGGCCTAACGTGCGGGAGAAGGAACAGGGCATACTGGACCCTGGGAGCGCAACATTAGGCCTTAGTGCGTGGTCCGGACTGGTGGTACCGGACTGTGGGACAGCGCTCTCAGGGCTAGTGCGGGGAGCAAGCAACAGGACGCACAGGACTCTGCGGACACACAGGAGGCGTTGTTGCGTGGTTTGAGGCACTGGGTAAGGTACAAGCTGGCTGGAGGACAACGCACCATAGGCGTAGTGCGGGAGGAGGCACTGTGTACTGGGGAGGGGCGGATTGGAGGTGGCGCTCGGAGACACCTTTGAACCGGAACCCGTGTCAATGCGTACTCGGCTGTCCCTTTGAGCCCGAGCTGTCGCTCAACCTTACCTGGTTGTAACTCCCCGTCGCTTGACCAAGTGCGGGTGATAAGGTGTATTGAATAACCCGCCACCTGTGTGGGATGGTACACCTCTCATAGGATAACATTGTTAACAGTGTAGTAAATGTGGCGAATCCGGGGACCACCATGTCGTGTAAGGCTGGTTCATGTACGCCGGCCAGAGGAGACGCACTGGTTGACCAGATCCAGCCCCTTATAGAATGGACAGTAACCCGGGTCTTAGTTCAATGGACATTAAGTGGTAGTAATGCTCTCACTTGGAGCGAGTGCTGCGATTCGATCCCTCTAGCTCCAAGCCAGTACCGACCCACGTCGGTAAGTAATGTATTGGTTAGGCGATGTTGAACCAACATTGATTAACGAACCGGAAGCCAATTAATGCACCTCTGTTACAGGAGGACACCTAGGTTAATGTGACGCGTATGTATTCCTTTGGTCTACTGGGCGTAACACGAGTGTCGCCGGCGTACTTTCTACGCTCTCCACCAGGTAACTAGTACAGGTATAGTATGGACGCAGGTGTCAACCCTACCTCATGACTTCACGCCACACTCCCGTTAAGGCCCCCCCCAAGAAATTTTTTTTGAGTGTATGTACTCAACGTGCTTCCAGCCGTCTCCGTGCTGCCTCCATCATATCGCCTCCTCTCGGCTTTAGCTGCCTCCAGCTCTGTTCACAGTGTAAGAGTGTACAAGGCGATATTTCTTCGCCGCTTTGTGGGGCCCCATGACGGGCCCCGTACCTAATGCACAGCGCTTATCTCTCCATATTCCGCAACATACATGTCTTGAAGCATATCCGTAGGTAATAGGATGTGTTATGCCGTCCCTGGTCCTGGATGGTTCACTCGTATATGTGGACACGCATAACCATGCCGCTTGTCCTGTATTGGTGGGTAATTCTGTCACGATCGTTGGAGGAATTGACGGACCAAAACGCTTTTAGTAATGTAGTATTATACTGTTGGATGTCATCTAATAGAGAAATACAGCATGAGGAAAAAATAAGCCATCTTCACTTTTATTATGAAAGAAGGAGAACCAAAAACAAAACACTATTTAGCATAAACTAACAAATACAAGACAAAATGACGTAAATTCGTCGACCGTCGTAATAAACGGTCGGATGGTTCGTGCACAACTCACCATAAATCAGAGCAACACCAAACGGTTTCTGACCATAGACATAAATTTACCCACATGGTCATTAACGAAAGCCGTTAAATGTTCTATCCCGTTATATGAGTAGGGAGTCCCATGGTCAGAGGACAATACAGAAATCAGCAACCTGTCTCTATCATTGGTGGAAAACCCATGTCAGGCAACATTAGACTCTTCCTAGGACCAACTATAACCACCCAACATGTAGTGAAGCACATAAGTGCTTCTAGCATGCTATTTTACGACGCAACAACAAGAACGAACGCATTGACACTATCACCCAACCACCCCTTTCACTCACTTTAATAACGGAGTTCTAGATCAGGTGAACAGAATGACTTGAGTTCCTGTGTGTTGTTATGATGATCACACCACGTCTCGTTAATCATAAGGCATACCCCCCAGTAGTCTGATGGCTTGTGGATAGAAACTGTCTCTGAGCCTGTTGGTATCAGACCTCATGCTCCGATACCGTCTGCCTGTCGGTAAGGGAGTGAACAGCTCGTGGCTGGGGTGTGTGGGGTCCTTGATGATGCTGCAGGCATTCCTCAGGCACCATTTTGAATAGATGTCCTGAATGGGTGGGAGCATAGTGCTGCACTGTGTAGTAGCATAGTACCTGTGGAGGTGACGCATCATATGCTGCACTGTGTAGTAGTGTAGTACCTGTGAAGGTGAGGCATCATATGGTGCACTGTGTAGTAGCGTAGTACCTGTGGAGGTGACGCATCATATGCTGCACTGTGTAGTAGTGTAGTACCTGTGAAGGTGAGGCATCATATGGTGCACTGTGTAGTAGTGTAGTACCTGTGGAGGTGACACATCATATGGTGCACTGTGTAGTAGCGTAGTACCTGTGAAGGTGACGCATCATATGCTGCAGTGTGTAGTAGCGGTATGGGGGCAGTCTCCCCAGCAGGTCTCTCAGGCTATATGTGAGGTCCTCCACTATCTCAGCTGTCGCCTCCCTCCCACTGAGACGCTGGATCTCCTTGCCCACCGAGATGAAGTCATTGTACAGGTCAAAGGTCAACAGCGGCTCTGGAAGCTGAGGATAAAGATGGTTTTATTTCTAATAAATAATAACAATGGATTGTTATTAACACATAATAATAATAAATACTTATTAGCTTCGATGCATCGACTGACAAGTGTACCACATGATGTTCACTAAAAGGGAAATCCTGAGTTAAGATATGTCCATATTACTCATATGTTGGCATAATCATGAAGGGGAGCTTTGTGTGAGAGTTTAAATAACAGTGTATGTCCATTCGACTCTTAATTGTCTTTATTAACTGTGTCGTTGGCTCTACAGTATATTGTCTGTATTAACTGTATCATTGGCTCTACAGTATACTGTCTGTATTAACTATATTGTTGGCTCTACAGTATATTGTCTGTATTAACTATATTGTTGGCTCTACAGTATACTGTCTGTATTAACTATATTGTTGGCTCTACAGTATACTGTTGTATTAACTAATTAACTATATTGTGTGGCTCTACAGTATACTGTCTGTATTAAACTATATTGTTTGGCTCTAACAGTATATTTGTCTGTATTAACTATATTGTTGGCTCTACAGTAACTGTCTGTATTAACAATATTTGTTGGCTCTACAGTATACTGTCTGTATTAACTAATTAACTATATTGTTGGCTCTACAGTATACTGTCTGTATTAACTATATTGTTGGCTCTACAGTATACTGTCTGTAATTAACTATATTGTCTGTATTAACTTTATCATTGGCTCTACAGTATACTGTCTGTAACTATATTGTTGGCTCTACAGTATACTGTCTGTATTAACTATATTTGTTGGCTCTACAGTATATTGTCTGTATTAACTGTATCATTGGCTCTACAGTATACTGTCTGTATTAACTATATGTTGTATTGACTTTATCATTGGCTCTACAGTTAACTGTCTGTAACTATATTGTTGGCTCTACAGCACATATGTCAGAGTCAAGGCCCGCGGGCCACATCCGGCCCGCGAGAAGGTTTTTTTACGGCCCCTGGGATGATCTTGATTTATTATTAGAACCGGCCCGCAGACCGCAGCAAGCCGGCAGCCCGCAGAATCTTTTACACGCACCAATACTACATTTCCCACAATGCAACGGTGACGCACCGAGCAGTAGGCTGCTTCATTTCAATATTTATTGGCACAGCAGTCGTCAGCATCACAGTAAAATTAACTTTCAGATACCCATCAAAAATGGCAAAACGGAAGGTGGACACTGAGAACCGGGGGTTTCAAACAAGGTGGGAGTCGGAGTATATGTTCACGGAGGTAGCTGGAAAACCTGTGTGTCTTCTGTGTGGAGAAAGTTGTGGCGGTACTGAAAGAGTATAATCTGAGACGACATTATGAAACGAAACAGCGGCAACAAAAAACAAGAATATGGACATGGAACAAAGGCTACAAAAGGCAGAGGAAATTAAAACGAGGCCTCAAATCTCGACAGGCTCTGTTCAAAAAAGCCAAATCACAAGGCCAGGCTGCTGTCAAGGCCAGTTTTATTTTGGCAGAAGAGATCGCTAAATCAGCCCGGCCATTTACGGAGGGGGATTTCATCAAAAACTGCATGATTAAAGTTTGTGACGAAGTTTGCCCAGAAAAAGGCAACTCTTTTTAAATGTGAGTCTGAGCAGAAACACCATTGCCGAGAGAGTAGACCAGTTGTCCATCAATCTAAAAGAGCAGCTTGTGAAAAAGGGAAAAGATTTCATTGCATATTCCTTGGCTGTGGATGAGAGCACCGACATTTCTGAACATTGCCCAGTTGTCAATTTTCATCCGCGGAGTGGACTCCAGCCTAAGCGTGACAGAGGAGTTTTTGGCTTTACGTCCTATGCATGGCACAACTACGGGGCATGATTTGTATGAAGAGGTGTCAGATGTGTAAATGAGATGGAGCTGCCTTGGGAAAACTCGTGGGTTTGACAACCGACGGAGCACCTGCGATGTGTGGACACAGGAGCGGACTGGTGGCGAAGATACGGGAAAAGATGCAAGAGGAAAACGCGACAGGTGAGCTGACAGCTTAATCATTGTATCATACACCAGGAAGCGTTGTGCGGTAAAGCCTTGAAAATGGAGCATGTAATGAGCATCATCACGCGCACAGTTAACTTTATCAGAGCCAAAGGTTTGAATCACCGCCAGTTCAAGGCATTTCTGACGGAGTTAGAAACGGAGCATGGTGATTTGCCTTATCACACAGAGGTGCGATGGCTAAGCCAGGGAAAGGTGCTTCAAAGATGTTTCGAGCTTCGTGAGGAGATTTGTCTGTTCTTGGACAGCAAAGGGAAAGACACAACACAACTCCGAGACGAAATGTTTCTGTGTGAAATGGCTTTTCTGTGTGACATTACGAGTCATCTGAATGCAATGAACTTGCAGCTGCAGGGTCGGGATCATGTCATCTCTGATATGTACAGTACAGTGAAGGCATTTAAACCAAACTGACTCTGTGGGAGACGCAGATGCGGAAAGAAAATTTGAGCCACTTTCCCAGTGCCAGACCATGAAAGAGAAGCTCTCTACCAGTGCGTTCCCAGCGCACCAGTTGGCTGATAAATAGGTATGCTTGCCGCTGACTTTCGACGCCGATTTGCTGACTTTGAAGCACAAAAAAGCAGGTTGGAACTGCTCGGTAACCCATTTGCTGTTGACGTGGAAAGCTCACCACCAAACCTCCAAATGGAGTTGATTGACCTCCAATGCAATGATGCACTGAGGGCAAAATATGCGGCAGTGGGTGCTGCGGAGTTCGCCCGTTTCCTCCCGACACAATGCCCCCAGCTGCGCATCCAGGCTGCTCAAACGTTGTCTATGTTTGGCAGCACATACCTGTGTGAACAACTGTTTTCTTTGATGAACCTGAACAAAACATCACACAGAAGTCGACTTACTGCTGAACACCTCCACTCAATTCTGAGGATTTCCTCAGCTCAGAGCTTACCCCGAACATTGAATGAACTTGTGGAAAAGATGGGACACCACCAAGTATCACCCTCAACCTCAAACAAGTGAACATTACTGTGCAATCACATATTTAGAGTTTTTACTCAGTTCAAGTTTAAAAGTTAAAGTTTAATATTTGTTTTCACTGCATGTTACTTCTCCTTAAACAAAGTGTTGTTTTTGATTAATAGATTTTTGCACTTTATTTTATTGTATTTCAATCCAATTATATTTTAAAAATATTTCAGTTGAGTGGATGATAGAAAATTGCTATTATTGTTTTTTTCTTTGAAGTAAATTTAGCCCACTTTTGCTAAAATAGAAAATATAGGCTACTGATGGTGCCTTGAATACCGGTTTCTTTCATTTTAATGTTCATGTTATGGGGATTTTTATATAAAGGAAATTTGTCTTTTGTGTCTGTTGAAAATTAAAGATTACTGACAGAGCCATAAGAAAATATTGCTTTATTTATCTGATCATATTGGAATATATTTGTTAGGTTTTCAGTAGGTTCAATTAGGTTCACTAGACTATATGCGTCATTTAAAAAWTTTTCAATGAACATTCGAACAGTCCGGCCCTCGGCTTGTAGCTAAATTTTTTATTTGGCCCTCCGTCCATTTGACTTTGACACCCCTGCTCTACAGTATATTGTCTGTATTAACTGTATCATTGGCTCTACAGTATACTGTCTGTATTAACTATATTGTTGGCTCTACACTATACTGTCTATATTAACTATATTGTTGGCCCTACAGTATATTGTCTGTATTAACTGTATCGTTGGCTCTACAGTATATTGTCTGTAATATCAGTGTTCTTTGTTGTCTGGGAAACGGTGAAGTACCTCCTTGAAGAAGTGTTTGAGGACTGAGGTGACGTCATGAGGTGAAAGGTCAGAGAGGTCGACCTGGTCCTTCTGGGTCTCGAAGACCTGACACAGCTTCTGGATGCGAGGCTTCGACCCACTGATACGATACACCCCCTGGGTGGGAGGGATGGATGGAGGGGGGAGGGAGGGAAAGAGAAAACAAGAAGGATTGAGATAAGGGCACTGTACTGTCGCCTCTGCAAAACAGTTTTACTGTTTGCTTCAGTACTTACTCTAAGCCATATTACATCCAGGTTAATACAGTACCTGTAGAGTGAGGGCCCTGCTCTCTATCTCGGCCGTGCAGCGCTGGACCACGAAGGGCACCTCGTCAGGCCGGTCCCGGGGCAACAGGGAGAAACCCACCCCAAACAGAACGCCCTTCCTGTTCTCACACTCATGCTGTAACACCTCCAGACACTTCCTATGAACCGCCACGCCACACTACAGAGACGGCAGGCGGGACAGAGGACATGGATTAGCAAACCAGCTCAAATCACACCCTATATACCTGGTTCAACCTGAGCCATACTGTGCTGGTGCCACTATGGAGGATAGCGAACCAAACCAGCCCAGTACAGCTCAGTTCAGCTTGGCATCGGTCAGGCTCTATGGTGTGACTGTGAATCAGGCAATAATGTTATACTTTAGTCATTAAAGAGGCTGCCACATAAATGTCTGTCAGTTGTTACTCTCTCCTTCTATTCCTCCTCTTTCTCACCTCCTCACACTCGATGCCGTTGACCACGATGTAATTGTCACACTGTTTGCACTTCACCATCTTGCTCTTCATCTTCCTGAGTCGGTGTGTCAGTGCGGCTCGGGACGTAGTTCGTACCTTCCCCGCCGTACCGTTCCCCTCTGGAGTGGAGTCCACACAATCTACGAGGAACCACAGGACAGGACTCAGTCATACTCAGTCACGGTGGGAAACACTACCCACCAAATTTACCCCTTAGTTTTAAACAAACCCTACTCCCTAGCTACTCCTGTAGACCTGAGAGGATTGGACAAGTGGAAGAATATGGAAACATTTCCACCTAGCCAATCAGTAGACAAGAAGCAATTGCCACAATGATTATATCTATTTAATCTCTCTCAGATCTACAGGAGTGGCTAGGGTGTAGGGGTTAGGGCAGCGTTCCCCAAACTCAGTCCTGGGGACCCCAAGGTGTGTACGTTTCTTTTTGTCCTAGCACTACACAGCTGATTAAAATAATCAAAGCTTGATGATGAGTTGGTTGGTTATCTGAATCAGCTGTGTAGTTCTAGGGCAAAAACCAAAATATGCACCCCTTCGGGGTGCCGAGGACCAAGTTTGGGGAACACTGGGTTAAGGGTAGATTCGGGATTCAGCAGGAGAATTTACGTATAGAGAGCCATTAGTTGGTGTCTGTTGTGTGAGCTAGGTGATGACGGTGACGTTCACCTCCTTCCAGGACGGTGCCTATGTCCCTCTCATCCAGGTCGTCTGATGACATTGTCCCTGTGGAGGGGGCTTTAGGAAGCCTCCTGTTGCCATGGGCTACAGGGTTCAGGGTTCAATGTGGGTAAGACACACAAAGAAGGAGGAGAGACCAGACAAACAGGACAAGGTGAGTTTCCCGTAAGCTTCCTAGCGAACACATTATTTCTCTCCACTACCAATTATGACATCGATGTTTGATGATCGGTCAATCTTCTGAGCATGATTAAATGAAATGTGTCAAATGAAGCACACAGGCTTACCTGGGCTGGACAGAGACTCCAGACTGCCTCCTATGCTCTCACTGTCACTGTAGCCCTTACGATTAACCAGACTTTCTTCAGGCAGGGAGAAGGAGTCCTGTAGAGAGCTGGGGTTGCTGGTCTTACGACGGCCACTTGGTGGTGCCACACACAGATTCGGACACACGCAGGCACGCACACACACACGCAGGCAAGCACACACACACGCAGGCAAGCACACACACACGCAGGCAAGCACACACACACGGGCAGCACAACACACACGAGGCAACACAAACACACACATCACACACACACACACAACACAACACACACAAACACACACACACACACACACACCAACACACAACACAACACCACACACCACACACACACACACACACACACAACACACACACACACACACACACATCTAAATTTACAAATAAAATCTTGACCGAACTCTAAATAATAGACATAGGCACTAATGGACAAACAGCATCATCCATTAGAGCGTAGCTATCAAGAACGGACAAATATCTCTCCGTCCGTACCTCTTGTTCTGAGGGACAAACTCCTGGAAGGTGAAGGTTTGTAGGGGCTGTTTCTGGCTTTCTTCCTAAAGATGTGAGAGGTAGGGCTCCCCGGGTTCACACGGCCTGCAGGTCAACTCTGTTGTGGTAGCCCAGGGGAACCGGCTCGTCTGCTGACGCTGGAAGTAGAACATGTTCACTGTGGCCTAGGGGTGGTAGAGGTACATGATAAAATGAATTATTAGAAAATGATTCATCCATTGAGCTCAAGATACCTCTGTAGCTCAGTTGGTAGAGCATGGCACGCCAGCATATTCGGTTAAATTTCCGTACCACCTGTATGTAAATGTATGCACGCCATGACTAGTTTCTTTGGATAAAATTATCTGCTATATGGGATTTATTATTTAATTAGAAAAGGAGACTGGACCATATTTGAATAGTTTTTTTGTTGTTGTATGGGCGATGTTTAAATCAAAAGCATTGGTCTTAAAAGACTAATTGAAACGGCTGCTGATGCTTACTTGAGTCTATTTACTCTTATGCCCACCCTTATGCTATCACTATCCCTTATTATGCACTCCACTTGTTGCATCGCCAGAGGATATTTATCTCAATAGGCTTTGCCCCACCTCTTGAAGCAGTGTCCCCTGCAGCATGAGTATTGCGGTGTGAACTAATGATTTTCTCCTTCAAGCTCTCAGTATGCGTCGCGTGGTCACTGGCTCACACACATCACGTTGTACTGCATCCTGCCTCCATCACCTGGTTGTAGGGGTGGGGGGGGGGGGGGGGGGAGATGAGAGAGAGAGAGAGAAGAAAGAGGGAGATAGGCACACATTGATGACAAAAAATATAACAATATAATAAAAAAAAATAAAAATGTAAACAGTAAAAAGTGGATATGTTCCGTGACCCATATGGCGGTTGGACGCGCTGTACCACGACCTACGTGAATTGTGTCGTTCACGTGACTTCCTCCTCTTGTCCAGGTGTCTTGTGTCCGCTGTGGCTCGTCCCGGCCTTGGCGTCACAGCCTTGGTCTTTCAGGTCCTCGCTGCGCTGCAGGTACTGCTGACGAGCCTTTTTTCAGAGCGCCAACGCCTCATCTGACAGTGAGAGAAGCTGTTACCACATTTTCTGACCAATTAGAGAAGCGGTTTACGCATTGTTCTGACGAATGGGGAAAGCTGTTACCACATTGTTCAGAAATGAGAAACGTTGTTAGTTAACGCAATGTTTGATCAATGGGAGAAGCTGTTAAAACACACGCACAGTGAGTGCACATACACTGTAGCGTCTAAAAAAAAACAGCACGTACCATCTCCTCTGTTCTCTGGACCACTGCTCTTGAACTCCCTGCGCCACTTATCAATCCATTCTTCTTGATGCCAGGGCCTTCAGGATTAAGACGTGAGATTTAACCACATCTACTAAAAACTTTACATATTATTCCCATTTTCTTGCTACAGGAATGTTTGACACATTGAATAGGCTTGCTAATTGTGTCTGTCTGTCAGTGTATCCTGGCAGCAGTTCTCATGCGCGTCGGCGTCACATCAGGACCAAAACAACCGGGGGGGGGACAATCGGTCAAGGTCTCCTGTCTGTCTGTCGGATCCTCGGTCATTGCAAAATCGGCACACAAAATCGGACAAACGTCGGTGGTCCAGGCTCTGTCTGGCGGTCGGTTGGTCGGTCGGTCTGTCGGGCCACTCGGTCTCTGATCGGCTCGGTCATCTGTCGGTCTGTTGGTCGGTCTGTCGGTCGGTCGGTCGTACCTGGTAGCAGCGTTGCTGCAGCAGTTCTGATGTCTGTTTAGTAGACTGGCTGGTCTTCACATCGTGCTCCAGGGCCATGGTGTAGATGTACTGCAGAGGCATCATGTCCTGTAACAACAGCACAGTAAGAACCAGGTCATAGATATAATTTCAAAACGTTATTTATAGATATATTTTAGTTATATTAGAGATATTAGATATACAGTATTTCAGAGAATATGTAGAGAGAGTGGGGAAATTAATGAAATAATATGTTTCTATGCAATACTGTACATGTGCCTTCAGAAAGTATTCATACCCCTTGACCTATTCAACATTTTGTTGTGTTGCCTGAAAACAAGTTTGTAGATTTTTTAGATTTTTTGGGGAAAATGAAATACAGAAATATCTCATTTACAAGATTTTCAAGTAGATTTATGTCAAAACTGTTACTCGGCCACTCAGGAACATTTACTGTCTTCTTGGAAAGCAACTCCAATGTAGATTTGGCCTTGTGTTTTAGATTATTATCCTGCTGAAAGGTAAATTCATCTTCCAGTGTCTGGTGGAAAGCAGACTGAACCAGGTTTTCCTCTAGGATTTTGCCTGTGCTTAGCTCCATTCTGTTTCTTTTTTATCCTGGAAAACTCCCGTCCTGAACGATTATAAGCATACCCATAAAATGATGCAGCTTCCACTTTGCTCGAAAATATGGAGAGTGGTACTCAGTAATGTGTTGTATTGGATTTGCCCCAAACATAACACTTTGTATTCAGTACAAAAAGTGAATTGCTTTGCCACATTTTTTGCAGTATTACTTTAGTGCCTAGTTGCATACAGGATGCATGTCTTGTAATATTTGTATTCTGTACAAGCTTCCTTCTTTTCACTCTGTCAATTTTTTAGAATTGTTGAGTAACTACAATGTTGTTGATCCATCCTCAGTTTTCTCCTATCACAGCCATTACACTCTAACTGTTTTAATGGTGAAATCCCTGAGTGGTTTCCTTCCTCTCCGGCAACTTTATCTTTGTAGTACACCATCCAAAGTGTAATTAATGACTTCACCATGCTCAAAGGGATATTCAATGTCTGTTTGTTTTTTTACCCATCTACCAATAGGTGCCTTTCTTTGCGAGGCATTGGAAAATCTCCCTGGTCTTTCTGGTTGAATCTTGGTTGAAATTCACTGCTCGAATGAGGGACCTTACAGATAATTGTGTGGGGTACAGAGATGAGGTAGTCATTCAAAAATCATGTTAAACACTATTGTTGCACACAGAGTGAGTCTATGCAACTTATTATGTGACTTGTTGAGCACATTTTTACTCCTGAACTTATTTATGCTTTACTCAAAACATTCCAGCTTTTCATTTTAAATAAATTATTTCTAAAAACATAATTCCACTTTGACATTATGGGATATTGTGTGTAGGCCAGAGACAATTCATCAATTTTAAATTCAGGCTGTAACACAACAAAATGTGCAAAAAGTCAAGGCACTGCAAAACATTTTATATTGGTAATTTAGCAGATGATTTTATGCACAGCGACTTCCAGTGCATTCCACTAAGGTAGCTAATAATAAGCCTAAAAAGTAATCTGAAATGGACTTAATACGTTTCTATGCAATATTGTACACATCATCACATGTACAACCTATACAGCCCCATACACACGAGAGACAACAAAAGCATCCATACCTGCTGAGCCACACAGGACTTAGCCGTTTCTGCTGCCTTTATGATGTTCTTGGCAAACTCTTGCTCTGCAAACAGACCAGAATAAATCAGTATGATGGATTATGTGATTGATTTTAGTAAAAAGGATGTATTAGCATTACAATATTGTCAGGCAGTCTTATCAAAAGCTTTTATCCAGCCAAAACTTTTGGAGCTGTTGCATGTTCAATTTAGGTCTTTCAATGGTGATATAACAACCAATATGTAACATATCAGATCCCATATCAGGCCATCAGACCTCATAGAGAGGAGAGGTCAGTTCAGATTGTTAGCTTACATCACCAAATATCAAAATCAATGCTCTGCTTTGGCTGCCTAAGTGCTGCCCTACTTCAAGTACACTAATCTGCTGATCCATACTGATGCTGTGGTGTCAGCGTTGCAACCATTCAACCAGTGGAGGCTGGTGGAAGGAGCTATAGGAGGATTAGCTCATTGTAATGGCTGGAATGGAATAAATGGAACTGTCACGGCCATTAAAAGAAGAGGACCAAGGTGCAGCGTGGTCAGCGTACATTTTCCTTTTATTGATAAAAATGACGCCGAACAAAACAATAAACACTACAAAAACAAACCGTAAAGCTAAAGGCTATGTGCCCTAAACAAAGTCAACTTCCCACAAAGACAGGTGGAAAAAAGGGCTATCTAAGTATGGTTCTCAATCAGAGACAACGATAGACAGCTGTCCCTGATTAAGAACCCTACCCGGCCAAACCATAGAAATACAAATAATAGAATATAGAATACCCACCCCAACTCACACCCTGACCAAACCAAAATAGAGACATAAACAGGATCTCTAAGGTCAGGGTGTGACAGGAACAGAATCAAACATGTGGTTCTATAGGTTTGGCGTGTGATACCTGCCAGTTTATGGGGCGGCAGGGTAGCCTAGTGGTTAGAGCRTTGGGCTAGTAACCGAAAGGTTGCACGTTTAAATCCCCAGACAAGGTACAAATCTGTCGTTCTGCCCCTAACCACTGTTCCTAGGCCGTCATTGAAAATAAGAATTTGTTCTTAACTGACTTGCCTAGTAAAATATATATATATTTATTTTTATTCCAGCCCAATGAGCCCTTCCTCCTATAGCTCCTTCACCAGCCTCCACTGCATTCAACTGTCCACAGTGGCTCAGAGCTCTGACCACTGGCTCAGACCTTTCCCTCTATGTTGACCACTACCCCTACATTGTCACTCTGACCTCTCTCCATTTCCTATACACAGCTATCCAAACACAGGTCTGCTTGGCAGCGCCTTGGTGAGCTGATCCCTTTGCCCTCCTACAGTACAGAACAGCTAGCAGCGCCTTGGTGAGCTGATCCCTTTGCCCTCCTACAGTACAGAACAGTGCAGTAACGGTATAGCAGAGTACATTACAGTACAGAAGGCTGCAGAACAGTAGGCTGTCCATCCTCCTGCTGTGGCCTGGTTAATCTGCCCTGTAGTCTCTGTGGGCTTCCCTTGAGGGGAGTGGCTGGCCCACTCCATGTTATCCTCATTGGCTACCGACCCTACAGATCTACTTTGTTGTTGTTGTTGTTATCATCTCAGAGTAGGTTATACCGCTCCGTAATACCCTAACAGTGTTTCTCAGGACAGGTTATATCGCTCCGTAATACCCTAACAGTGTTTCTCAGGACAGGTTATACCGCTCCGTAATACCCTAACAGTGTTCTCAGGGTAGGTTATATCGCTCCGTAATACCCTAACAGTGTTTCTCAGGGTAGGTTATATCGCTCCGTAATTCCCTAACAGTGTTTCTCAGGTGGGTTATATCGCTCCGTAATACCCTAACAGTGTTTCTCAGGGTAGGTTATATCGCTCCGTAATTCCCTAACATGTGCTCAGGGTGGGTTATATCGCTCCGTAATCCCTAACAGTGTTACTCAGGGTAGGTTACACCGCTCCTAACATTGTTTCTCAGGGTAGGTTATATCGCCCGTAATACCCTAACAGTGTTTCTCAGGATAGGTTATATCGCTCCGTAATACCCTAACAGTGTTTCTCAGGGTAGGTTATACCGCTCCGTAAATCCCTAACAGTGTTCTCAGGTAGGTTATATCGCTCCGTAATACCCTAACAGTGTTTCTCAGGGTGGGTTATATCGCTCCGTAATACCCTAACAGTGGTTTCTCAGGGTGGGTTATATCGCTCCGTAATACCCTAACAGTGTTTCTCAGGGTAGGTTATATCGCTCCGTAATACCCTAACAGTGTTTCTCAGGGTAGGTTATACCGCTCCGTAATTCCCTAACAGTGTTTCTCAGGCTAGGTTATATCGCTCCGTAATACCCTAACAGTGTTTCTCAGGGTGGGTTATATCGCTCCGTAATACCCTAACAGTGTTTCTCAGGGTAGGTTATACCGCTCCGTAATACCCTAACAGTGTATCTTAACCTAAGGGATCATGGAACCAGTCCGTGATATCTTACTGTCCCTGAAATGGTTTACTGACAATTATTTTCTCTGATATCTTTTCAACCAGTTTTGCTCACCCAGAATGTAAACGATCCCTATAACAGTCCTTGTAATACCTAAGTTCTACCACCAGTGGGTACTGTGGAGGATACTGTTCATCCTTTCACACAGGGTTCAACCACAAGGTCTATTATCCTATTACAGGTGAGGAATAAACACACATTGTCTAATGGCAGGGTAGGCCTACTTTAGACTCGGCTGTCTTTTCCAGGAATAGAGTGACTGACTCCTAGTCTTTCTTAGGAGAAGACCTTTGGTTGCTGTAGTTACTGCAGTTCCATACCAGAAAAACAACTTTTTACAGAGGGATAAGAGAGCCTTTCGTGTTGTCATTAAATTATTCTTGTTTATCTTATGTCTTGAGAAGGCTAACTGTCTATGAATGCCAGAACCATGGTATATACTTCACATTTGGTATGTGAACTATTTCATTTGTTTACATGTAAAGCACATAGTTAACATACAAGACCATATTTACAAATATATGTGTTTGTGAATAAGTTATACTTGTGTAGTTGAATGAGTCTGTACCACATTGCAGTGACACACTATGGGCCATGCCCTCATTTGAGATAGGTGCACTTAGCTTTAATTAAATAATGTGTTTGTGTCAATGTAAGATTTGCAAATATGAATGAGAGACAGACTGACTAGCAGGCAGACAGACACAGAAACACCCACACCCACGTCTCCACTCACCCAGGCTGATTCTCTTTTCCATCCAGGCCAGCAGGTCCTTGGCGTAGCGGCACCACATCTTGGCATACTGCAGGGCCAGCTCCACGCCTCCCTCACAGCGACACAGGGCCAGGTCTGCTTCCTGGGCTGAGAGTGAGTACATCAGCATCACTGCATATCTTCTCTACCTCACCCTGATAGCCCACAGTCAGGAGGTTTTTAACCCCAAAACACACACAACTGGGCAGTCTGGACCCCCACAGGGCATCCAAGACCCCTCTCCCCCCCGATTCCCAAGGAAAAAGCTGGGCTCACAGGTATGCTTTGTGTTCCATACTACCAATAATGTGTAATCCAAATAATTTGTCATCCAAGAAACGACCACAAAGGAATAAAAGAGAACAGACAAAAAAGGGTCTCTCCTATTTCTCAAATACGTGAGTTCATCAGAAACATAGCTCTGTTTCCACAACAGGTTTGTGGTTTAGCCAAACAAACTCTATGGAGAAGAGAGACTGAAAACGACTGGTCATCAGGGCTAGTCCTCAAGGTCCAAGTGCTGCTGTTGTCCACAGGGTCTCTGTCTCAGCACAAGTGGTCACTACTACACCAACACCGGTGGAGGTCTGGTCATCTCAAAGCATGCATAGCAAGAGGTCATCACGTGGGAAATCTAAATGTCCCAAGGAAATTCTCCTGTCCAGTCTAGATTAGCCCTGGAAGCAGCTGAACAGACAGTACTTTAGCAGTCAGAAGTGAAGAAAGGAAAAGAGAGAGAAAAGGATTGCCTGAGAGTCCCAAACAGGCTTTTTAGGTATACCTCCTCTCCCCGCTCTACCTCTCTCCTCTCCCTGGCTCCTCCCCCCCCTCCTCCCTCCAGCACCTGTTCTACCGCTCCCCTTCTCAGTCAGAGAGAGAGAGAGAGAGAAAATGTGACGGTCTGAGAAGATTACCGTGGCAACTCCTTGGTGCCAGAGTGCTGTAATCGACGTGACAACATCAGAGCGGGTGTGTTGTGGTTGTTATGGAAGTCAGGGTGTTGGTGTGACTGACAGCAGTCTGAAGTCAGTCAGCTGCTCTCTCTCTCTCCCTCTCTCTCTGTTGTCTTCTTCTCTGACTCACAGTGACAGCGGATGGCGATGTGCAACAATCCTGCAACGCAGTCACGTGCTTCCTTCCTTCCTCCCTCACTCACTCTCCTTTTAAATCTCTCTTTCCCCCGGTCTCTGTCCTCTTTTTCCCCCTCACTCGTTCTCTTGCAACGTCACTATCAGCACCGCTGTCCTTTCACTTCTTTGACCCGTCCACAGTCGACCTGCATGCAAAGATTTAGATCATTGGATCTAGCAATACTGCAGTCTTCTGACAAGTCTAATTCCTGTTTCACTTCTTCTCCAACACAGATGTATAGTCCTACACTCCAATTCTGAGCTCAAGTCCTCTCTGTGTGTTGTYACAGACGTCCCTCTCAGTTCAGAAAGTGAGAGCAGAGAAAATATGTTCCTACAGAGCATAGAACAGGCTTCTCTCTTGAAACAAGTAACTCCATGTCTGAGAAAAATCCACGAAAACGGTTAAGACTTTCTGCCTGAGTGTTGTTCTGCGTTGACCTCTCTCTCTCTTGCTCCCCGTCTCGCTCTCTTGTGGGCACACCTTCATACTTCGGCAACGAGTGTCCCTGTGCCACCTGTGTGTGTGTGTGTGTGCGCGCGTCCCCCTTCCCTCCGCTCTGCCGTTGCTGGCTTCTGGGACTATGGATTATCCAGAGAGGGCAGGTCCAGATTGTGGAGTGACAGGCTTTAGATCACAACCAGGTTTAACCTCCTGGTGTGTGTGTGTGTGTGTGTGTGTGTGTGTGTGTGTGTGTGTGTGTGTGTGTGTGTGTGTGTGTGTGTGTGTGTGTGTGTGTGTGTGTGTGTGTGTGTGTGTGTGCGTGCGTGCGTGTGTGTGTGCGACTGACAGACCCTGTCAGGAGGACTATGAGGGTGGATAGGGTGAGGAACTGGTTAGAGCTCAGAACAAACTGTTTATTGGTGCTCCTTCTTACAGCGTTTTTTCTGTACATGATCTCTCCCCCCATCCTTCTCTTTCTCACCCTCTCCCAATCTCTCTCTCTCCCTTTCTGTCTCTCTGTCTCAGTTGAGAGAACGTCACAGCTGTAGGTTAGTGGAGTTACAGTGTATCAGGAATATTGATATGACTGTCAGAATGTCAACTTGTGTTACACAAGTGCCAAAACTAGTTAGTTACAAAAGCTCAGAACTTGGTCCATGCTGTTATTTGCCCTTGACACCCATTAACACACATAAACAACACAGTTGACACGCGCACATATACAGTGCAAGGATCAATCAATGTCAACCCGACGGGACTGACGACAGGCATTACAGAAAGCAGGCCACGGCATGGACCACTCAACTCATCAGCCCTACCACCCTACCCCCACCGCTCGCTCCTATCCGCAGCCCCACCCCTCGCCCCTCCATTTGGCTTATTACAGATAATCTCCAAACTGGTGGGGGGTAGCTGGGAGAATTTGGGATTGGGAAGAGTGGATTGGGTTAGGGTGAGGGCAGAAAACTGCATTAGATGTAACTGAATGAAGAGAGAGGAGGAGGGCACTCAGAGGGAAGGTACAGCTATATGCTTTGTCACATGACAAATAAGAGGTTCTCCGGGGTGAAGTTTCTCCAAGCTGCAGATCTAGGATCAGCTTCCCCTCCCCCAATCCTAGCCTTTAATCATTTGTGGGGGAAATGTCAAACTGACCAAATACATGCAACTTAATAGTTACCTATTACGATTTTACATCTTTTGGACATCAGAGCAACCTTTAGGGAATMTTATTTGAGTCAGAAAAGGATGTTCATATGATAGGGAAGACATAAACTTCACCTCACTGTCAACTGCGTTTATTTTCAGAAAACGTAACATTTGTAAATATGTGAATGAACAAGATTCAACAACTGAGACATAAACTGAACAAGTTCCACAGACATGTGACGAACAGAAATGGAATAATGTGTTCCTGAACAAGGGGGGGGGGGGGGTCAAAATCAGAAGTAACAGTCAGTATCTGGTGTGGCAACCAGCTGCATTAAGTATGGCAGTGCATCTCCTCCTCATGGACTGCACCAGATTTGGCAGTTCTTGCTGTGAGATGTTACCCCACTCTTCCACCAAGGCACCAACAGGTCCCAGATGTGCTCAATGGGATTGAGATCCTGGATCTTCGCTGGCCATGGCAGAACACTGACATTCCTGTCTTGCAGGAAATCACACACAGAACGAGCAGTATGGCTGGTGGCATTGTCATGTTGGAGGGTCATGTCAGGATGAGCCTGCAGTACCACATGAGGGAGGAGGGTGTCTTCCCTGTAACGCATAGCGTTGAGATTGCCTGCAATGACAGCAATCTCAGTCCAATGATGCTGTGACACACCGCTTCAGACCATGACGGACCCTCCACCTCCAAATCGATCCCGCTCCAGAGTACAGGCCTTGGTGTAATGCTCATTCCATCGACGATAAACGCGAATCCGACCATCACCCCTGGTGAGACAAAACCGCGACTCGTCAGTGAAGAGCACTTTACAACAGGCCTACAAGCCCTCAGTCCAGCCTTTCTCAGCCTATTGCGGACAGTCTGAGCACTGATGGAGGGATTGTGCGTTCCTGGTGTAACTCGGGCAGTTGTTGTTGCCATCCTGTACCTGTCCCGCAGGTGTGATGTTCGGATGTACCGATCCTGTGCAGGTGTTGTTACACGTGGTCTGCCACTGCGAGGACGATCAGCTGTCCGTCCTGTCTCCCTGTAGCGCTGTCTTAGGCGTCTCACAGTGTGGACATCGCAATTTATTGCCCTGGCAACACCTGCAGTCCTCATGCCTCCTTGCAGCATGCCTAAGGCATGTTCACACAGTTGAGCAGGGACCTGGGCATCTTTCTTTTGGTGTTTTTCAGAGTCAGTAGAAAGGCCTCTTTAGTGTCCAAAGTTTTCATAACTGTGACCTTAATTGCCTACCGTCTGTAAGCTGTTAGTGTCTTAACGACCGTTCAACAGGTGCATGTTCATTAATTGTTCATGGTTCATTGAAAAAGCATGGGAAACATGTTTAAACCCTTTACAATGAAGATCTGTGAAGTTATTTGAATTTTTAGAATTATCTTTGAAAGACAGGGTACTGAAAAAGGGACGTTTCTTTTTTTGCGGAGTTTACAAAACCTTGTTGAGAGCATACCCAGCTGACAATCTCTTAGAAAAAACTATAAACTATTGGAACCAAGACTTAAAAAGAACTGATGTTGGCACAAGATGGAAAGTTGGAGGATAACTAACGAAATTACGGTAACACTTTACTTGACAACCAGCGTCATAACAGGTTATGACACGGTCATAACCATGTCATAATATGTCGAAACAGCTGACATAACCTGTCATAATATGGTCATAACACTGTCATGACACATATATTTAAACCTGTTGTGACATATAAGACACCTACATAAGAGAGTCAAAACCCACAAAACCTACCATACAAGGCAAAACATCCCATTACACCATAGCCTACAGGTCAACAGTATGTTTATGTTATATACCATTTTCTGATATTCGACCATATTAAACTTCCTTTTAATCTGTTAGTCTGCATTCTTTCAAGACATGCCATATGGGGGTGTCGTGAGATACCCGATGGATTGGACGATTCTCTTTTCATCACTCATCTTGAAAAAAGACTTTACTAAAACTTGGAAATCAATCCGCCATCATTAACACAATGGAAAAATGATTTATTATTAAAATATCGAAAGTGTGTGGGCTACAAAATGATGACGTTTCAGGCCATGTGGCGGAAAGTGATGCGGGCGCTGGAGATTGGGGTGTGTGCTAGTGGGTCTGGGTAGGTGTGATGTAGTTGGTGTTTGTATGAGGTTGTAATTTGTATGTGTATATTTTGTATTGTTTATAAAAGATCAAATAAAATCTCACAAAAAATAAAAAAAGATCAGCATCTAGGGGCAACTTCACCCTACACCAAGAAGAGGTGCCTGTCTGGTACACTGGAGTAGGTGACGTGAGGCCTTCTGTGTCGTGCAGCACAGTGACTAGGCACGGCTCCAGGATGTTTCCATTCTAGTCTTATTTAAACACTGCTCTACGTGGTCCTGTAATCCTTAATCTCCATTGGGCGACGTATGTCTGTGCCCATGGAATTGGGGTTTAATGGGGTCAAAGGACATCCCTACATACATACACAGTTCCTGGAGAAACAAGTGGGCTGTGTTCAGAAGAGGGAAAAAGTTTCAAAGCGTTGTGAATAAAAAAAAACTGTTTTTCAGTTTCCATTGCAAAATGTTTTGCTACGTTGTGTCCTACTGAACACAACCCTGGTCTAACATGTCCCCCTCTCATCCCTATTTCCCCATTATCTCACTAGTCTTCCTTTCTGTCTCCTTTGTAGTTTTTTTGGTCTCTCAGGCTGAACAATGCTCTTTTCAACCCTCACTGTGCTCACTCTTCCCTTCTGTCTGTTTCTCTCTTTCCCCTCCCATCCCTTTACGGAAAAACCACATGATTTAACATGTGGAAAATCACATGATGTTTGCACATGTAAAATTACATTTCACATGTGAAATGTCACATGTAAAACCATKTGGCTTTGGAACACTTCACATGTGATGATATTTCACATGATCACATAACCTTTCACATGTGGATTAACATTTTCACATGATGCCCTGCAGACAAAAATTAATTGATAGGATGTCGCCGGGAACATCACCAAATAGCTGCAGTGTTTTCAACTTACACACTTTGACATACATGATTTCATTGTGTATGTTTATTTATACAGTAATAATTATTCAACATGTCCTCACATGGGGATTGAACTCACAACCTCTTGGTTCACAGCATTCCAATCTTCCTGCTACGCCACCATGTCTGTGTCAAAGACTGATTACTATTTTAGCTGATCAGCGTATCAGTTAACTTAAAACCCCTAAACCATTTCATTACTTCCCTTTAACTGTTTTCACATGTTGAGCTGAAATTTTCACGTGTGAAAACAAAAAAGACACATACGAGGTCAGTTGTCAACACACGTGTTCACCACCTTTTCATGAGGAAGGAAACATGTTCTCACCTCACGTGTGGAATTTGCAGTTTCACATGAGTGAAAATCAAACGTGCACTTTCACGTGAAAAACTTAAAAATGTTGTCACGTGTATTTTCATGGTATCACATGTTGAAATTTTGCATCCCCATGTTGTCACATTTATTCCACGAGATCACGTTCTCACTTGTGCTTAAATGTTTTGACGTGTAGTTACATGTTGTCACATGTTTCTTTAACATGTTATCATATTAACTTCACATAAGATCACGTGAAATTAATGTAGTTTTTCCATAAGGGATCTCTCCCCCTCTCTTTTCCCCATCCCTCTCTACCTCCCCTATCCCTCCCTTTTTCCCCTCACTCCCTCTATCTCCTTCTCTCTCATCCCTTCCTTACCCTCTTCCTCCCTCCCTCTCTCTCCCGTTTGATGGATAGGGGTAAACTTAGAGAGCATCTGTCCGCAGCTCTAATCCTCTCTCTCCCCCCACCCTCTCCAGTCTTCTCCTAATCTCGTTAACACAGAGGCAATTAGCGCCACCGGCTAATTACACCTCAACAAGAGAGGTTGAATAGGTGGAGATTAACCACCGTGACTGGCTGTTACMCCACTAGTCCCGCCCACACCACTCATCACATCTCACCTGGATTGGCTGTCTATTAGTGTCAGTCACCGGGCAGTGTTTCCAGAAGAGAATGGCTTGGACTCTTGCATCCCTTTCACATAAAGACCAAAACCCCACTAATTTACCATGCCTGCATTTTTATACCAGCTTTTTTGTATATCTGAAAAGCAGATATACCATGGTATATCCATGGTAGAAAACCATGGAAAAATAAAAGCCACCTAAAGACCTAGTCATGATTCCTGCATTTTCACAGACCCTGTAACCAAAATACAGGCATCGGGTCTGTGTGAATGGTTCTCTGATTATTTGCAGGTCAATTCATTAACACTTCCATTGTTTAACACATCCCTAATTTGAAATTCAAACTGCCCCCATGGTTTAACAACACACCCCAACCCCCCCGAATTTGGCAGTTACCCACTGATATGTATAAAATGGGGATACCTGCAAAAAAGTGGTAAGTAAGGGTCTGTTTGAAATAAACATTGCCTAAATGTTTTTCTATYGTTATTGAGGGAAGTAATTACATCGATAAATACTGATATTGATTTATCGGCCAGCCCTACTCTTAGCCAACTGAGCCATAGCCCAAATAAGTTTTAGCTGTGGGAGCTAATGCAAGTTTTCATGTCTCTGGCAAGGTTACTCAAACCACATCCGTTACTCACACCAGGGTTGGGGTCAATTCGAGTCAGTCAAATCCAACTGATTTTATTTTATTTTTTGTTGTTGTTGAAAAACACATGCATACAACACACCACGTTCTGTATAAGCACTTAGTGACATCTGCTGATGTAAAAAAAAGGCTTTATAAATTAATTTGATTTCATTACAAACATACCTGATAGACCTCCATCTTTGTCATCGCCATCTGGGGGGTAGACATCCTCACACTGCAGGGCAGAATACAGACCATTACACAGAGAAATGGATTTGGAGACAAGACGATACACACTGTACTTCATATCAGTAGAATATGAGCAGAACCTAAGTTCAAATGATTCCCCTGTTGGYTAGTACAAACGGTACCAAAAGTATCAACACAATGGAGCACTAGGCTAGAAAAAAATGTGATTGATTGACAGAGAGATTGATTGATTGTTCGTTTTTAGGCTGGGTATCTGTAAAGCACTTTGTGACAACTGCGGGTGTAAAAATGGCTTTCCAAAATAATTTTGATTAGTTGCTTGATTGACTGATAGTACTGCTCCCCTACCGTCACATGATCCAGCTCAGTGTTGTCTGTGGTTTCCGTAGAGACGGTCTCAGCAATCGACTGGGAGTCAGGGTCTGGAAACATCTCCTCTACAGTGCTGATGGATCAGAGGGCCGATACATGTTATAATGGCCTTATGAAGCCTTCGTAAACACTTCATAAGGCCTAGATGCTTCACTCATTATTTATGTGCAAATTCATACTATACTTAACAAAAATATAAATGCAACATGCCACAATTTCAACGATTTTACTGAGTTGCAGTTCATATAAGGAACTCAGTCAATTGAAGTAAATTCATTAGGCCATAATCTATGGATTTCACATGACTGGGCAGGGGTGCAGCCATGAGTGGGCCTGGGAGGGCATAGGCCCACCCACTTGGGAGCTAGGCCTGACCACTGGGGAGCCAGGCCCAGCCAATCAGAATTCGTTTTTCCCCACAAAATGGCTTTATTACAGACAGGTATTACTTTCAGATCCTGCATCTGGTGCATTGCCAAATGCTAGGGTTTTTATTTATTGTTACTATTTTCTACATTGTAGAATAATAGTGAAGACATCAAAACTATGAAGTAACGTAAGTAAGTCTTTCTCCTGTCTTATCCGGTGTCCTGTGTGAATGTAAGTATGCTCTCTCTAATTCTTTCTTTCTTTCTCTCTATGTAACCCTGACCTGTTCACCGGACGTGCTACCTGTCCCAGACCTGCTGTTTTCAACTCTCTAGAGACAGCAGGAGCGGTAGAGATACTCTCAATGATTGGCTATGAAAAGCCAACTGACATTTACTTCTGAGGTGCTGACCTGTTGCACCCTCGACAACTACTGTGATTATTATTATTTGACCMTGCTGGTCATTTATGAACATTTGAACATCTTGGCCATGTTCTGTTATAATCTCCACCTGGCACAGCCAGAAGAGGACTGGCCACCCCTCATAGCCTGTTTCCTCTTTAGGTTTCTTCCTAGGTTTTGGCCTTTCTAGGGAGTTTTTCCTAGCCACCGTGCTTCTACACCTGCATTGCTTGCTGTTTGGGGTTTTAGGCTGGGTTTCTGTACAGTACTTTTAGATATCAGCTGATGTAAGAAGGGCTATATAAATAAATTTGATTTGATTGGATTTGAACAAATCAAAATATATTTTATATTTGATATTGTCCAAAGTAGCCACCCTTTGATGACAGCTTTGCACACTCTTGTCATTCTCTCAACCAGCTTCACCTGGAATGCTTTTCCAACAGTCTTGAAGGAGTTTCCACATATGCTGAGCACTTGTTGGCTGCTTTTCCTTCCCTCCGCGGTCCAACTCATCCCAAACCATCTCAATTGGGTTGAGGTCGGGTGATTGTGGAGGCCAGGTCATCTGATGCAGCACTCCATCACTCTCCTTCTTGGTCAAATAGACCTTACACAGCCTGGATGTGTGTTGGGTCATTGTCTTGTTGAAAAACAAATGATAGTCCCACTACGCACAAACCAGATGGGATGGTGTATCACTGCAGAATGCTGTGGTAGCCATGCTGGTTAAGTGTGCCTTGAATTCTAAATAAATCACTGACAGTGTCACGAGCAAAGAACCCCCACACCTCCATGCTTCATGGTGGGAACCACACTTGCGGAGATCATCTGTTCACCTACTCTGTCTCAAAAAGACACGGCTTTTGGAACCAAAACTCTCAAATCTGGACTCATCAGACCAAAGGACAGTTTTCCACCGGTCTAATGTCCATTGTTCGTGTTTCTTGGCCCAAGCAAGTCTCTTCTTCTTATTGGTGTCCTTTAGTCGTGGTTTCTTTCACAGAAATTCGACCATGATGGCCTGATTCACTCAGTCTCCTCTGAATAGTTGATGTTGAGATGTGTCTGTTACTTGATCTCTGTGAAGCATTTATATGGGATGCAATTTCTGAGGCTGTTAACTCTAATGAACTTATCCTCTGCAGCAGAGGTAACTCTGGGTCTTCCTTTCCTGTGCCGGTCCTCATGAGAGCCAGTTTCATCATAGCGCTTGATGGTTTTTGCGACTGCACTTGAAGAAACATTCAATGTTCTTAAAATGTTCCGCATTGACTGACCTTCATGTCTTAAAGTAATGATGGACTGTCATTTCTCTTTGCTTATTTGAGCTGTTCTTGCCATAATATGGACTTGGTATTTTACCAAATAGGGCTATCTTCTGTATACCACCCCTACCTTGTCACAACACAACTGATTCACAACTGGCTCAAACGCATTAAGGAAAGAAATTCCACAAATTAACTTTTAACAAGAGTGTGCAAAGCTGTCTTCAAGGCAAAGGGTGGCTATTTTGAAGAATCTAAAATCTAAAATATATTTTGATTTGTTTAACACTTTTTGGTTACTACATCATTCCATGTGTTATTTCATAGTTTTGATGTCTTCACTATTATTCTACAAATTAGAAAATAGTAAAAATAAAAAATAAAATAAAAACTTGAATGAGTAGGTGGGTCCAAACTTTTGACTGGTACCGCATGTACACAGTTATAAGCGGAACAATATACTCGGTTTACAATCTCACGTAGGTGTACACTTCCTCTCTGGCAACTAGTAGCAGACAACCCACCCCCAACAAATAAAGAATATGCACTTTTCTTGCACTAACAGTCACACTTGTCTTTTCTTACTAGCACTGACTTGGCTGATAATTGCTGAATTGAGGAAAGGTTTTACTTACTATGACTGTGATAGTGCATTAATCTTTAAGTAGCTAGGTGAGACTAACTGTAAGTCACTCTGCATGAGAGAGTCTGCTAAATAACTCAAATGTAAAACATGTCAAGGTGTTCTGAATGATGGACTGATTATAATGTGGAGGGCGACAATGGTAATACATGTACATGATGAGTGAATCTAAAAGTCAGACTTACGAGTTGACCAAAGAGAGTTCAAAATTATCGAAGTCCCGGAAGATCTCGCTGTAGCGCTTCGTCTTTGATTTGTTGGGGACCTTCACATCTGGGGTAAAAGATGGATGACAAACATGTGAGCAAGAGAGGCCAAATGATCACTCTTTCTTTTTCATAAAATAAATATTACACACAAAACATACAAGTTGAAATTGCTTTTTGCAGCTCCCAAAAAGTGATCTGTAAAAAAAGAAAAACATACAAAATATCTTCTATTTTTAGAATAACAAATAAAGGGGTAAACCAACAGCCAACACCCAGTCGTAAAACAATGTGCGAGGAAATAAAGACGTTTGTGGATTTGAAGGCTGCTGCTGGTGGTGGTGGTGGTGGTGGTGGTTGAGGCCTCAGATGTGTGATTGTATGTTTGTGTATAAGGCATTTGTTGTAACACTGTTGTCTTTCAATTCGCCAGCCTCTGGTGAAAAACATATATCACTGTTGGTCACCCATTAAAACACACTGAGTACTGCTGAGATGGCTCAGAATGGTTGTAAAAACCTTTGTGTGAATGACAGATAAGCATATTTACTTTTTATATAACATCTAATATGGGAAGGACTGCAACTAAACTGAGAAAAAGAGAAATGCAACTCCAACAAAGGGGTTCTATTCATTTCCTAGCCTGGTTAGGCCAGACTGAATGCTGTGCTCAGTACTGAGAGCAGCATTCAGTCTGGTTTAACCAGGCTTTGCATTTACAGTACATGACTAGGCTGGGGAAAATACAGGTTGATGACACCCAAAACAGAATGATGGTACATTAACCCTGAGTGAACTACAACCTAATGCTGTAGTCTCTCTCAACATACTTTTGTGGGCTAGCATCATGTGCTGAGACTGCATATGAGGCTAAAAACCTATAGGAATCTGTTACAGTTGAAGCTGACTGTGTTTCACTTTAAGGGCAGTTAATATGCAAAAATACTCTACTCCCAGTGTTAACAGATGAAAAAAATATACATCTCTCCTCCCTCTCTTTCGCTCTCTGTCTCCATTTAGGTCAACCACATCCTGCTTGTGATGTGTGTCATGTTTTGCTCAGAAGACACAAAGTCCTTGTTTTTCACCTTAGCAGAGTTCTGTTCATATGGCAGTCGAAGACAGGAACGAGATAGTAGAACTGTACACAACCAAGCTCTGCCGAAGTTCAGCTCTATAGCGCAAATTACATTTTAAAAGCAATGTTCCTGCGTTTCCACGGTGACTGCATTCACAGTAAACGCTGCATATGTCAGCTCAATCAGAAATTAACTTCAAATGTTAAGCGAGCTATAGTGCTGTACTTTGTGATATGGATTGAATCAAGCCCTTAGTCTAACAGAAAGCAGGGCCCTATAGCCTACTGCGCATGTCAGAGTTCTAGAGGGAGCTCGAGAGTGGGTTCAAATAGTATTTGTTTTCCTTCCAACCATTTTCTCCTACATCATGAGGACTGATGTCCCTGATTTGATGGTTTCAAGAGCTTAATTAAAAAAAAAAAAAATCACGAATGGCACACACCAATATGCAAAATGGAGGATGAGTTCAGGAGGTTCACTGATCCTGCACTGACTGGGAGGATGTAGCATGCAACCACACACGCACGCTCACACACACACACACACACGTTTGTTTTATTATCCTTGTGGGGACCAAACAATTGATTCCCATTCAAAATCCTATTTTCCCTAACCCCTAACCTAACCCTAACCCCCTATCTCTAACTTCTAACCCTAAACCTAACCCCTAAGCCTAAAATAGCCTTTTTCCTTGTGAGGACCGGCGAAACTTGTTCGAAGTATCCTTGTGAGAACTTCTGGTCCCCACAAGGACAGTATAACCAAAAGCACACACACATACACACAGCTTCCCTGAAACCTTTTCTCACCTCCTTTTCTACCTAAATGGATGGTTTCCCAGACCCAGATGGAGACTATTCTCCATTGAGCATGCTTTAGTCCAGGAGTAGGCTTAATCTGAGCACTGGAAACTGTCCCAAATGATAACAATCTTCTGTTTCCTCTTGTTGTTACTCACCTGGGGTTTTGGAGTGCTCCTTCTCTTTAACTTGGGGTTCTTCTTCGCTCTCCATCTCTATTTGAGACTAAATATCACAAGTGCACCTAGCCCCAAACTACCATATACCACAGCAACCCCATCAATGTTCCTCGCTCCACCAGCAACGTTCCATCAACCTTCTATCAATCAATCTATCAATTCCGTCAACGTTAGCAATGCCTACTCGTACACAAGACAAACAGCAGCTACAGAGCAGGAAATGAACTCGATTCCCTCTAGTTGCATTCAAATCACACTAACGTTTGACTAGAACACTGCTGCTGTCTGGTAAAGTGCTTGGGTTTGACCCTTCTCTTCAAGCTCTCTCAGAGTTATCTTCCTCCAGTGCAGAGAGAGGTTGGCCAATACGGTTTCACCATCATGATAAGAGGAAGTGTGATTCTGTACAATCTAGGTCACACCTACGTTGTCACACTGAACGTAGCTAGATGTGTGAGAGTGTTCGGGAGGAAAAAGAGAGAGTAAAAGTGATTCTGCGTTTGCAGAAAGTGCACTTGCCTCTGTGTTATACTGTTTGTGTTGTGCAGATGTTCAGAGATCAAACTTTTGACTTCTAAAATGATCTCTCTCACGGGTGTTGAAAGCTGAATGATATTATGCACATCTCTGCAATTCAAACTCAACAGCAACCTCTTGAGATTGCAATCTCATAGTCCTCACCAGTGTCGTAGTAGGCAGTAATGTAACGATACTCTAATTCCTCCTCCTCGGACGAGGAGAGGAGAGAGGGATCTGAATACCAATGTGCAGCGAGGTATGATGCCATAATGATTTATTAACAAGACGAAACTAAACACACGAAGAACACTTGATAATTTTACAAAACGATGAAGACAGACCTGGACACGAACTTACATATAACGTGAAGAACGCACGAACAGGTACACGACTACAAACAAACGCTACAGTCCCGTGTGGCACGAACATACATACAGACACAGGAGACAACCACCCACAACGAACACTGTGAAACAACCTACCTAAATATGACTCTCAATTAGAGGAACGCCAAACACCTGCCTCTAATTGAGAGCCATACCAGGCAACCCTTAAACCAACATAGAAACAGACAACATAGAATGCCCACCCAAACTCACGTCCTGACCAACTAACACATACAACAAACTAACAGAAATAGGTCAGGAACGTGACAAGTAAACATTTTGAAACTGAGTGAAATGGGAATACTAATTGTACCTTTACTAACTGTAGCTATATACAATAACAACATAGGTTTCCTTTTTCTGTTGCAAATGTTTTGCTACAGTGTGACCTTACACAACCCATGATATTGAGGTAAAAATGTCCAGGAGATGGATTCTAGGGTGCTGAGACTGACTGACCTGTGATGGAGCGACGCAGTATGGTGAGGGCGTGGCTGACTGAAGGTTGACCCATGGATGGGTAGCATTCCGCCAGGGGCTGGAGAGACTGCTGTAGGGCCTGGAGCCCCATGGACACATTCAGCTGGTTAGGACCACCCATCTCTGGGAGGGAAGGTGGGAGGGAAAGAGAGAAAGATAAAATATTTAGATTGAGAGATTACGCACTGTAAAAAGATACAAATAAAATAAAAGTTGTCTGTGTGTGTGTGTGGTAATTTGTAAACTAAAACACTATATACGTTTCTATAGTCAATTGGCACAGTGGTGACCCGTCATTCAGGGCAGGTGGGGCAGAGCAGCAATTGCAGCCTCGAGTCTTCTTGGGTATGACTCTACAAGCCTGGCACACCTGTATTTGGGGAGTTTCTCCCATTCTTCTCTGCAGTACCTCTCAAGCGCTGTCAGGTTGGATGGGGAGCGTCGCTGCACAGCTATTTTCAGGACTCTCCAGAGATGTTCGATCGGGTTCAAGTCCGGGCTCTGGCTGGGCCACTCAAGGACATTCAGAGACTTGTCCTGAAGCCACTCCTGCGTTGTCTCGGCTGTGTGCTTAGGGTTGTTGTCTTGTTGAAAGGTGAACCCTCGCCCTAGGCTGAGGTCCTGAGTGCTCTGGAGCAGGTTGTCATCAAGGATCTCTCTGTACTTTGCTCCATTCATCTCTGCCTCGATCGTGACTAGTCTCCCAGTCCCTGCCGCTGAAAAACACCACCAAAACATGATGCTGTCACCACCATGCTTCACCGTAAGGATGGTGCCAGGTTTCCTCCAGATGTGACGCTTGGCATTCAGGCCAAGAGTTCAATCTTAGTTTCACCAGACCAGAGAATCTTGTTTCTCATGGTCAGAGTCTTTAGGTGCCTTTTGACAAACTCCAAGCGGGCTGTCATGTGCCTTTCACTGAGGAGTGGCTTCTATCTGGCCACTCTACCATAAAGGCCTGATTGGTGGAGTGCTGCAGAGATGGTTGTCCTTCTGGAAGTTTCTCCCATCTCCACAGAGGAACTCTGGAGCTCTTTCAGAGTGACCATCGGGTTCTTGGTGACCTCCCTGACCAAGGTTCTTCTCCCCCGATTGCTCAGTTTGACCGGGCAGCCAGCTCTAGGAAGAATCTTGGTGATTGTAAATGTATTCTATTTAAGAATGATGGAGGCCACTGTGCTCTTGGGGAGCTTCAATGCTGCAGAAGTGTTTTGGTACCCTTCCCCAGATCTGTGCCTCGACAAAATCCTGTCTCGGATCTCTACGGACAATTACCTCGACTTCATGGCCTGGTTTTTGCTCAGACATACACTGTTAACTGTGGGACCATATATAGACAGGTGTGTGTGTCACGTTCCTGACYTTATTTTCCCTTGTTTTGTATTTATTTAGTATGGTCAGGGCGTGAGTTGGGGTGGGTTGTCTATGTGTGTTTTCTATGTTGGTATTTTGTGTTCGGCCTGGTATGATTCTCAATCAGAGGCAGCTGTCAATCGTTGTCCCTGATTGAGAATCATACTTAGGCAGCTGGGGTTTCACGTTTGGTTTGTGGGTGTTTTTTCCTGTGTCAGTGTTTCGCCACACAGGACTGTTACGGTATGTTCGTTTGTTGTTTTGTATCGTGTATTGTTTTCGTGTCTATTAAATATCATGGAAACTTACCACTCTGCAAAAATTGGTCCTCCGATCCTTCTCGCCTCTCCTCGTCCGATGAGGAGGACGAAATAGACTATCGTTACAGTGTGTCTTTCCAAATCATGTCCATTCAATTKWATTTACCACAGGTGGACTCCAATGAAGTTGTAGAAACTTCAAGGAAGATCAATGGAAACAGGATGCACCGGAGCTCAATTTTGAGTCTCATAAAAAAGGGTCTGAATACTTAAGTATTTGTTTTAAATTTATTTTTAATACATTTGCAAAAAAATCTAAAATCCTGTTTTCGCTTTGTCATTATGGGGTATTGAGTGTAGATTTCTGAGGATTTGTTTTTATTTAATCCATTTTAGAATAAGTCTAACGTAACAAAAAAAAGTAAAGGTGTCTGAATACTTTCCGAAGGCACTGTATATTTTATATATATATATATATTTGTTGTTGTCCTTGTCTGTTTTGCATGCTATTTTGGCATTAATGTGTCGCATATCAGTTTGCAAACAATGTAAAAAAATGTAATCATTGTGTTAATAAAGCTCCATACAAACATGATCTCTTTTTAACTTTGTTGAGTAAGGCAGCTCCAAAATGCAGGTGTTTCACCTGCCCTGAATGACGCGTTGCCACTGGTTTAGTGTTGGGGGTATGCCCCACCAAGATTTACATGCTAAAATCGCCACTGAATTGGCATATCAGACAGTGTGCCTGCAGGCCCTGCAACCTGCATTGGAATCGGAAGTAGGATGGCGACCCCTTGAGGTATGGTCGGTAGTCACATGAATAACACTATTTGACATGTCAGAAAACACTATAGTATACATATGATATGAGTAATGTAAGATATGTAAACATTATTCAAGTGGCATTATTTAAAGTGGCATTGTTTAAGTGACCAGCGATCCATTTGTTAAAGTGTCCAGTGATTGGGTCTCCATGTAGGCAGCAGCCTCTCTGAGTTAGTGATTGCTGTTTAGCAGTCTGATGGCCTTGAGATAGAAGCTGGTTTTCAGTCTCTCGGGCCCAGCTTTGATGTACCTGTACTGACCTCGCCTTCTGGATGGTAGCGGTGTGAACAGGCAGTGGCTCGGGTGGTTGTTGTCTTTGATGATCTTTTTTGCCTTCCTGTGACATCAGGTGCTGTAGGTGTCCTGGAAGGCAGGTAGTTTGACCCCGGTGATGTGTTGTGCAGACCGCACCACCCTCTGGAGAGCCTTGAGGTTGAGGGCGGGGCAGTTGCCGTACCAGGCTGTGACACAGCCCGACAGGATGCTCTCGATTGTGGATCTGTAAATGTTAGTCAGGGTTTTGGGTGACAAGCTATATTTCTTCAGCCTGCTGAGGTTGAAGAGGTGCTGTTGCGCCTTCTTCACCACACGGTCTGTGTGGGTGGAACATTTCAGTTTGTCGTTGAGGTGTACACCGAGGAACTTAAAACTTTCCACTTTCTCCACTGCTGTACCTTCGATGGGGATAAGGGGATGCTCCCTCTGCCGTTTCCTGAAGTCCACGATCATCTCCTTATTTTGGTTGACATTGAGTGAAAGGTTGTTTTCCTGACACCATACTCCGAGTGCCCTCACCTCCTCCCTGTAGGCCAGGCCTGGCCAACCCTGTTCCTGGAGAGCTACCATCCTTAAGGTTTTCGCTCCAACTCTAATCTAGCGCACCTGATTCGAATAATTAGCTGGTTGATAAACTGAATCAGGTTAGTTACTACTGGGGTTGGAGTGAAAACCTTCAGGAGGGTAGCTCTCCAGGAACAGGGTTGGGCAGCTCTGCTGTATGTTGTCTCGTCGTTGTTGCTAATCAGCCCACTACTATTTTGTCGTCTGCTAACTTGATGATTGAGTTGAGTTGGAGGCGTGCATGGGTGAACAGGGAGTACAGGAGGGGGCTGAGCATGCACCCTTGTGGGGCCCTAGTGTTGAGGGTCAGTGAGGTGGAGATGTTGTTTCCTACTTTCACCACTTGGGGCGGCCCATCAAGAAAGTCCAGGACCTAATTGTACAGGGCGGGGTTGAGGCCCAGGGCCTCCAGCTTGATGATGAGCTTGGAGGGTACTACAGTCTTGAATGCTGAGCTGTAGTCAATGAACAGCATTCTTACATAGGTATTGCTTGTGTTAAATATGCTTGTTGATTAATCAGGACCTGAATATGACTGCACGCAATGAAGTAATTTAACACTTTCATACATTTTTTACATACTTATTACGCATTGATTACACTATCACTCGTATTTCATATGTCACAACGATTCATTGATTCGTATGCTATGATGCTGGTAAAGTTTTGTCCAGAGCCCCTGCCCTCCCCTAGCTCTGCCTGGACAGTGCTGGTCATAAAAAAGCTAGCTAGCTGATGAATGCAAACAATGTTCTTCCCCAAAAACATAGCAAAACGTCATCATCTGTTTCAGTAGATATAGTTTGCTAGCTAACTATCTAGCTAGATGTCATTTAAAATACGCCTAATTTATAAGAAAGTTCTTATTTGATTAATGGTGGTCGGCTAGGAATAGCCACAATAGTGTAATTTGCGATTAGCCTTCAAAATAAAAGTCTGTCATTGACAGTGACGCAAATGAATACAAATAGTGGAATTATGCCATAACTGAATAGATCATGCTAAACGAAGTTGTAATGTTGTYATATAAATTCAACAAAAGACAATAATTTGTTAATTTGACAAACCTGTTGAAATCACACTATGTATTAGACTTCAGAATTGCATTGGGGGCATACTTATTTCACTGTACTTATGGATTGTGGATCAATGACATTAGGTATCAGTCTACTCAGGGATACCCAGAGAACATTAGCGTTGTAGCTCTTATAGCGGGACTCTGAAACCGGTGAGAATTGAGCCACATTTATTGTACCAGTCAACCTACTGGCTCCCGAGTGGCGCAGTGGTCTAAGACACTGCATTTCAGTGCAAGTACCTGGTTCAAATCCAGGCTGATTGGGAGTCCCATAGGGCGGTGTATAATTGGCCACAGCGCTGCCGGGGTAGGCTGTCACTGTAAATAAGAGTTTGTTCTTAACTGACATGCCCAGTTAAATGTAAAAAATAATAGATGGATGTTTTGGAGCCTGATAACTCTGAGGACGTTGTTGGGAAAAAAGCWCTTGGGTACTGAATAGACTGATAACTMATTTCATTGATCCCCAATCCTTAGGTAAAGATGTACATGGTATGAATAATAATGAATGTCAATACGCACAATAGTTAAATACAACTTTTTTATTGGTTGACTGGGGAGGTGATATCACACAGTCACAGTCTSGCGATAATATTTGCGTAAACWCTTCACAGTTGTGTTCTGTGGGCAGGGTTGGGTAGGTTACTTTCTAAACGTAATCYGTTACAAGTTACCTGTCCARAAATGTAATCAGTAATGYAACTTTTTGGATTACCCAAACTCGGCAATGTAATCCGATTACATTACGTTACYTTTAGATTACTTTCCCCTTAAGAGGCATGAGAAGAAGACACCAATGTMTGTTTCCAATTGAATGACATCTATTGCAGGATAAATCAATGTTAAAGTTTACATAGCTGGCCATATATGGATGTTACATTTTACTTTATGGGTTGGTTATGTAGGCTTCTAGCTAACCCATCACTTTCTACTACATATAATAATACGATTAAATGATATCTTTACATTAAAAATCAAAGTCTATCAGAATTCCAGTCATTCCAATAAATGWTACACCCCTTGATMTTCAAGAAGAGGACTTGGAAATATGGAAGTATAGATTAGCCAAATTGTTTTACCTGAGCATAGCCCCAAAACTAAGGATTTATTAGCCAGCCCTAMTCTGTTGTTTATGATTTTGTTGTTATGGAGGACTGATTGGGCTCATTGATTCGAGTTGAAAAATAAATGCTGCGCTCATGGAATAGCATGCTTTGCCAAGAGTGTGCAAAGCTTTCATCAAGGCAAAGGGTGGGTACTTTAAAGAATCTAAAATATATTTTGATTTGTTTAACACTTTTTTGGTTAGTACATGATTCCATATGTGTTATTTCATAGTTTCGATCTCTTCACTATTATTCTACAATGTAGAAAATAGTAAGAATTAAGAAAAATCCTTGAATGAGTAGGTGTGCCCAAACTTTTGACTGGTACTGTATATATCATTTATATATATCATCAAGTCCAAAAATTGATGTCGTAACTACAGATTGCCCCTTTAAGTTTATCAAAAGTGTGCAAGTTTAAGCATGTGTCCATTAGGCCTATGGATTTAAAAAAGTATTAATTATCGGCATGAWTTAGAAAGCCCCACTTTTATTCCATAGGCTTGGATCCGCACTATGCAGCTGTTGCAAGAGCGCATTTTTCACTGGCTGTCCACCGGTTTCAAAAACATGTTTTTTTAACCTTTATTTAACTAGGCAAGTCAGTTAAGAAAAAATAATATTTACAATGACGGCCTACCCCGGCCAAACCCTAACGACGCTGGGCCAATTGTGTGCCACCCTATGGGACTTCCAATCGGGGCCGGTTATGATACAGCCTGGAAACGAACCAGGGTCTGTAGTGAAGCCTCTAGCACTGCGATGCAGTGCCTTAGACAGCCGCGTGACTCGGGAGCCTGAAATGATTGGTAGGCAGCTTAAACTTCTTGAATTCAAGCATTATTGGGTTCAAATACACATTTAKATATGTGAACAGCCATCCACAACAACAATCCGTAAGGTGCAAAAAGATAAATGAGAGAGCAGCAGTGTGATTCACATCCATGCTCTATGTWGATATCAATAATACGTGATATCTGTATCRCCGTAGATTACACCACTACTGTCATCCTTACCTCGAAGCGTTTATTCAAGTTGGATAATCTTTGGATGCCGACAGCWGTCGCACCATTGGAAGATATACAGTTGAAGTCGGAAGTGTACATACACTTAGGTTGGAGTCATTAAAACTCGTTTTTCAACCACTCCACACATTTCTTGTTCACAAACTATAGTTTTGGCAAGTCGGTTGGGACATCGTGTGCATGACACAAGTAATTTTTCCAACAATTGTTTACAGACAGATTATTTCACTTATAATTCACTGCATCACAATTCCAGTGGGTCAGACGTTTACATACACTAAGTTGACTGTGCCTTTAAACAGCTTGGAAAATTCCAGAAAATTATGTCATGGCTTTAGAAGCTTCGATTAGGCTAATTCACATCATTTGAGTCATGTCACGATCATCTTGCGGTGAGAGAGAGGACCAAGGCGCAGCGTGTGAAAAATACGTCTTCTCTTTATTTAGAAGAAGAAAAAACGAAACAAAACAACAAATAGACGAACGTGAAGCTATTAACGACTAAGTGCAAAAACATGCAACATAGACATAGACAATTACCCACAAAACCCAAATGCCTATGGCTGCCTTAAATATGGCTCTCAATCAGAGACAATGAACCACAGCTGCCTCTAATTGAGAACCAATCTAGGCAGCCATAGACATACAAACACCTAGACAAGGTACTGACCCATTAAACATACAAAACCCCTAGACAATCCAAAAACACATAAATTCCCCATGTCACACCCTGACCTAACTAAAATAATAAGGAAAACAAAGATAACTAAGGCCAGGGCGTGACAAGTCAATTGGAGGTGTACCTGTGGATGTATTTCAAGGCCTACCTTCAAACTCAGTGCCTCTTTTCTTGACATCATGGGAAAATCAAAAGAAATCAGCCAGGACCTCAGAAAAATAATTGTCTGGTTCATCATTGGGAGCAATTTCCAAAGGCATGAAGGTACCACATTCATCTGAAATTGGCTGATTTCTTTTGAGAGGTCATATATGAGAAATAAGATTTTAGTTATTTTAATTAATTTACACACATACGCGAGTATACGCACGGAATATATAATGTCTCCAGAAATAGAAAAGGTTTTGAGGAAGTTGAAATCTGTTCTAGAGATGGATAATGGTAAGGAGAGGAGTGAAAGAGATAGAGAGTGGAAGGAGGAGGGGCTCCCAGTCAACGGGGAACCCGGTGGAATGTTTGGGTGAATCTAATGCCCAGGGTAGAGAGGGATGTACGAGTTTGAGAGTATGGATGTAGAAAGATTAGAATTAATGATAAAATTGATACAGCAGAAGGTAGAGAGGCTAGACACCGCTAGAGTGTGGTTGTCTGAAGCCAGAAAAAGAGAGGGAGAGTTTCGAAGGGGTAAACTTGCAGATGCTAAGGAGAAGGCAAGACTAGAGAGGCGCATATAGGGTTGGCTATGACGGAGAAGCTTTTTTAACTGCGGCGCGGAAGACTCAGCCTTGGTACCGAGAGACTAAAATACATTCTTGTGATATACATTTAGTGAGGTACATGGGGTTTGAAAAAGTTGGGAGTGGAGAAAGTTGAAAAGTTGATTTTACTTTTACGATAGTTTTGGTGCAAAACTCATTTGGARTAAGGGGTATGTTTTTGCCTAGAGGCAGGAATAAGAGTTAGTTTTGGTGTTGGATACTAATTTTCAGGGTAAGTTGCTAGAGGCAAGTGATTTGTTGTGTAATAACGTAAAACTGCGTTAGAGAAAATGGTTTGTGTCATTTAGAGGGACAATGCGTGCATTATAGCTTTGAGCCACTTTTCAGAAGTTGTTAAAAGTTCCAANCCAGAGAAGCACAGCCTTCCTCTGTGACTCCACAGCCTGACAGCCTGACAAAGAGATCATCATGACTTCACAAACACACTGTTAATTTAACGAGTAGTGTAGAAGGACAATGGCAGATGCATTTGGTTTATTCTCCCAAACAACATATAGATTCATCTACCGTCTCCTAGAATTGTATGGTCATAATGTTATACTAATGTGAAAATCGATGCATTTATTCAATATGTTATTCAATATAATATTATATACATATTATAATACATATTTTCTGTAAACTGAATATTTCTTCCTGATGATTAGTTCTTATATGCCATTTTATTACTCACAGAACAGCTCTGGAGGCTTTGACCACTGGCAGCAGCCTCAGAAGACCTTCCTCTGATCTGGAGTATTTCTTCAGGTCAAACACATCCAGCTCCTTTTCTGAAGTCAGCAACACAAAGACCAGAGCTGACCACTGTGCAGGTGACAGGTAGGGTTTTGAGAGACTTCCTGATCTCAGGTATCTTTGCCATTTATTGTTTGCGTTAATTAAACATAATTAAAGAAAGTTAGCAGACCTTGCTTTTTATTTATCCTGATACCGGATTTGTTACACGCAGAGCTTTCATGGTGATTCCCCGACATGGTCCGGTTTAAGGGCTTTGCTGGACAGTGACGAGCCAGCTAAGATACCTTTACTGTCGTCGGACGGAGTTTCTCACAAAAAGACCGGTCTACTAAAAAAAAGTAAGCAGATACCTATTGTATAAAATACTAAAGTTCTGCATATTGGCATTATCCAAATTTATTTTGTGAGACACTTGTTTGATGTAAGTTACCAAATTCCTTATATCCAGTATACGAATAGTCTAAAGTACCGTGGACCAAGTAATGGCAAATGCAATTTTATTTGATCAAAATCATTCAAAGATGCAATGTGTAAATAAAATGTACTGAATGCATGACGTAAGTTGGGGCTTACATACCTTCAGGGAACATTTTAGCGGCAGCCGTATGGTTAGTGAGAAAAGCCACATTGCAAATGTACGGTCCCTTACTAGACGTCCGGCGACGTTTCCAAAAATCGCGGACGGCGTCGGGCCGTGCGCGGGGGAGAGATCTTTCAGGAAGTCATCAAATAAAATGTCTCGGACGTTCGGTTTCCGTTTTATAAAAAGTAACACATTTTTGACTTTTTCCCGCAGTCTCGGAAATTCCCACAAGAGGGAAAATAAATCATATTGCAAACGCAAGGAGCACATTGCAAATGCACGTGGCCTTTTCTCAAAAAGCGAATGCACATGGCCATAACTCAAAAAGTGTTGAGGCCTCGACGCCATCTTGTTCGGGGCCAACTGCCCATTACATTTTTCTGGGATTAAAGGTCAAAAACGCAAAGTAGGGTGCTAATTTGACCGCTTCACGTCAAAGTACATAAGCATACGGTGTCAGGAAAAAAAGAACCAGCCATTTATCTATCGCAATTTAAGAGAAATCGTACATTGACAAATTGGTCATGTTCACAAAGAGGACATTTTTTTTCAAAAAAGTTACAGATCCAGTTGCAGTGTGTTCAGACGAACATTTTTTAAGTGGGTCTCGAAGCTCTGTGAGAATTCTGTGATTTTATGTGATTTTATGAAATAACACACACTCATTTAACCCTCTGTTAATAAGTCAGTTCTTAACATAAAGACTTAAAGTAGACGGTATTCCTAATGTTTGCTACACCAACTGTATAAAATTGCTCTCTCATAAAGCTAATGCTGACAACGGAATACTATATGCATGAAAAATAAATTACAGAACATATTAAATTTGATAACAAAATCAATATAGTCACTTGTGATTTACAACAAAAGTGTAGAACGCGCCCTGGGGCATTGTCATTAAAAAAGCTGATATTTTCTAAGGGTTACAGAGCGGAGCATCTCAGCAAATATAGGCTACTGGAAATCCGGTGTGATTTGCTTAAATTTGGAGGAGTGCGCAGCCTGCTGGCTCATTTTCATATGCATCATTTTTCTCTATGCTCCTAGCGCTTGGGTACCTTCATCTTTGTGCATTTAGTGTGCGGGGAGATCAGCACTCGTTTGCGTATGGTCGCTCTCATATGCACATTGAGATTGTCTTATTGCAATTAGGCATTAATAACCTTAACAAGTGGATTATTTTTGCCTCTTCAGTCCATCTAGCCCAGGCCTAATAGCCAGCCTAAATAAACTCCGATACATAATAATAATAGCAACCTATATCTTTTGTCCTTCAAAAGCATTTGAATCTCATGTTCATAATTTTACAAAAATCCTTCCGCCGGGCCAAATACGGCGATCCAAGGAAGCCTGTGAGTTGTCCTGTAATTTAATGCAAACAATAATAGTTCTAATGATTTTGTTATAGAAACTGGAATCTCCACATTTCTGTATGGATTTAAGCCTAACTACACTAATTACTTTGTTTTCAATGCTACTCAATTCTGGCCTTGACGTCAAAAATACGAGTGGGAGGGTGTTTGGTATAGCTATATCTAATTTGTTTTGCCTGATCCACACTGATCTGAATGAGGATGAGACACAACATATTAAGAATAGATTAGCCTGGATCATCGCAAAATAACACTTCGTAAGCCTTTAACATCAAATTTGAGTAGTACTTTGGATTGATTCTTATGCTCGAGAGAATCGCAACGATAATAGGCCTATAAGGCATACCAAGACAGGAAGATTTGTCATGTAAAAATTTACAATCAAACATGATACTTCCAAAATGCACTTTTTGTGAAAAGATATTATGTTTGAGCTTATTAATTGGGTGATCAGATACATCTGCGACAGTGATAACTTTTGGCCGCAGTAGGACTGTGGAGGTAAAAGGGACTGGGCTCCAAGTTGTGAAGCTGAGCAATGAGAAACACCAGCTCCCTCACCTTGCCCTCTTCTCAGACAAGAGCTAGCAGCTATCGCAGTAACGATGCGTAGAAAAGATATGAACTACGGGCAGAGAAAATCAAAATGCTGACCTACCAGCGAGGCTTAATAGAGACTATTGAGGAGCGCAAACTAGAACCCAACATTGATTTGAGTAGAAAGTATCACTTTTCTTATAATGACTCATCGCGTCTTCATCACATGTTAGTGAAAAACTATATAAACATTTCCATTAGTGTACTCTTGATATTTTGTAATGCCTATACCTGGAGAGTATAGTCTTCATATCACTTCTTCATGCATACTAACACATTTACAATTCGCAAGAGTCATAACATGATGTTAGCATAACAAACATTAGGAATACCACACACATTCGTTCCTATTGACATAGACGAATCCTAAGTGCAAACGAACATGAAAACTTTATGATTCCGCTCTTTATTGAGCTGTGCTTTGTGCATTACTCTTCGGGGTGGTTATGCTAATAATCCGTCTAGCTATCAAAATCTATGTACAGATAATGATTGAAGGGGAGTGAACAGCGTTTATGAATAGATTTCTTTATTTCTATGAATTGAAGCATAATTGAGGTCAATAAGATTATAGTATGTAGATACGCAACTAGTTAATTTTGAAGGTTTTGAATAGGACACCAAGACAACAAGAATATAAGTGTCACGACAGACTACCCATAGTTCGCTCAATGTTCCCCAGGTTGATAAAATTCTAACAGTTTCAAATTTCGGCAGATATGTATCGTAAGCTGAGAAACTACTGAGTATATTGTATTAATTTTATTTTGTGTACAGTTATGAAAATATCAATATAGTATTTTCTGTCTTTTTTTAACCATAAGAACCAATAAACGCGAGGCTATATGAGACGTCACGAACCTCTGTTCCCTCATTATTTTAACTAGGCACCTTGTATATAAATTTGAGGCCCCGTATTTCCTAATGACCTATATAGTATAAGCTACTAGTAAATATTTCATAGAATATATAATATCATAGAAACAGACACTTTTTCACTTAGAGAGAGGGTGGGGTATACTCGTAATTTGGCACTAATGTATATTGCTATGAAACTCAGGTTAATATAGTGTATTGTTGTTTACTTAGAAGTCAGTTTGTACTCACCACATCGCATATAGTTTTCATAATATAAATATAACAAAAATCTCGTATGTAAATCATTATATCTAAATATGCCGGACCATCAGACAAATAGCTTTTATATTGGAGAAAATATCATTATTGCTGTCATGGCAACGTTATATGGCTACAATCTTCGCATAACCAATATGCCACACGGAGAATTAGTTTTACCAGAGAGAGCAACAAATGCTTCATGTTGTCTTCTTCCTCGTTAGTGATGGACATTGTTTTTGCTGTGCAACAAGTCGTAGTATACATAGGAGCGTTAGTGGTTGCTAGCTCCTGGTCCACTTCAAGCGGCAATTGATAGATTCACTCTTATACCATGACTAGGCTGGTTAACCCTTGTAGTCCTACAGGATGTTGATGGGTGGCTGAGTGTAATCATTGACATGGTCTCCTAGACCATGGGGGATAGTACTACGTCACCGGCCCAACAATTCCTAAGAAGTAGAGCCTCTAGGAAGACATGAGAGTGCATGTCCAACATTCCATGCCTTGTTTCCTAAAAATTTCTATATGCGTATCGTAGGTGCGGAACACATCAAGCTTCACAAATGCTATTGTACGTATTTCATCCAGCTATACGAACTGGTACCTACGTGCTTACTAGATACTGATCAAGAAAAGACTTCTAAGTTGTTATTAAATACCTGCTGTCTGTTCCACTTATGGAATGAGATAAACGAGTACAAGCCAAAATCAACACCGGTAAAAGAGTAAAATCATATCGTGCTGTTCAGCCTAACGGCGCAAATATGAGTATCATTAACAGTTCACAGAAAAAGAACAAGAATTGAAGTTGGTTTTTTACTTCGGGAGTATTGGTGGCTAACTGCTCAATCGGTAGCCATTTGCTCGACACTAAAAGCTTGGATAGCATCCCACCTATACAAACAGCAGTATTTCAACCCGGTTTTGAAAAATGCACGCCCTGGTAACCCCAAGAAAATACCGAGGTGCACAAAGTTTGGAGCGTTAGAAATTTTTTGAAAATGGAATGTGTTCCGATGGGGTGAGATGCTATTGTAACTGTTTGAGTTAAACACCTTCTTTTAACTGTAAGGGTTAAACAACAGTCAAGGTTAGGGCTGCACAGACCGGGAGAACCTTAGGAACGTCCTGAGGTCAAAATTGTGCTTCTAACATAAAGATGGTTCTCTCTCTGTCACGCACAACAACCAAAATGCAGCGTTACATTTGCAATATGATTCAACAGTGAAAAACATCCACAAATCATATTGCAAATGTACGTGCATTTTGCAATGTGCTTCAATGGGGCACAACACATCAACGAATTTGGCATTTCTCTTAAATATTGCAGAAATGCAAACCATTGAATGGCCTGATGACCTCAGGATGGCCGGGCAGTGATAGTGGTTCCTCTCCATCACTCGTTGTGTTAAATTTCATCATATCGATTTTGGTGATGGTACCTCATTGTTGAAACATATTGCAAATGCACAAAAGTCACTAGCAAGTCAGTGTCCATCAGTCAATTAGATATTTTCAGACACCAAACTGATACCATCTGACTCCAAACTCACTTTTTCCAACTCCTTTAGAAGCCAACTATCACATATTTCAGAGCAGGACCAAAATTCACACCGCCTTCCATTTAAACAAAATAAAACAAATAATACGTAGTTATGTTCTAGCTGCGGGTCCAGTTCTCACATTATGTTTAGCCCTATGTGAGGCGACCTCGAATCCCAAGTTTCGGCTCGATAGGTCATTCGGTGCCGAGCAAAACCCTAATTGGTGCTGAAAATCCACTTTTTTCCATGCCTTGCTACGGGTGCTTGAATGAGAAATCGGACAGAATGTTGGGGTTTGTCTCTATGAGCCGAGCGCGGTTTCAATGACACTAGTCTTGCGACTCTGGGACTTTTCTAAATGTCGCCATTTTCGTAATGCTCAAAATGAATTGAAGTCATTTGCAAAAGCACGAGGCTTTTTAATCGGTCCGATAACTTCTTTAGAGCGCATAACTCACCGTGCACAATCGACCTGAGGTCTAGAACAGGTTTGTAAAGTTTCAGAACTCTAGTCTGACGGTTCTTTAAAAGTTTTGAACAACAGTAACTACTGCAGGCACTGTCTACCTCTAAGCCCCTCAGTATGTCCCTCCATCATTTTCTGTGTGGGTGTGTAAGTTCTTTTTTAAAATCTGATGGGATGAATGACTGATTTACAGTTCATGAGGGTTGTCTATTCACATATATTAAGTTTTGGAAAGATTTGACATTTTACCCTTCGAAACAGCCCATTTGAACACCATTATGGCACTTCCGGTTGGCACAGGAAGCTAAAAGTAAACACATATTATCACTGGAGTAGGCTTTTACAAAGAATCCTGAGTTTTAAGTCTGTATATTAAAAATTGACTGATTTACATAGGTTGAATGCACTATTTCTCTCAAACTGCAGGTTGGGTATGGCAAACACTTTTAGGGTGATTTAACCACTTCCGGTTGCTCCAGGAAGCTTAGAATCGACACAGGTAGACCTCATAGTGGCCTGATGGATTGTCAGTGAAGACAGGTTCATGAGGCATTCATAATCAACACAGCTTCAGGTTGAATTTAGAGGAGCAGTCAATGTATTCCTATGGGGCGACATGTCATTGTAAACTGTTTGATGTAAACACCTTCTTTTAACTGTTAAGGGTTAATGCCACACGGTCAATGTTAGGCTTGCACAGATCAGGAGGACCTTGAACGTTCCTGAGGTCAAATTGTGCTTCTAACCTTAACGGTTCTCTCTCTGTCTCCCAAAAGCAAATAAAATTGAAATTGAGGTCAAAGGGTCATTTGGTTCCGTCTTCTTGTCACTGTGCGCTCAGACCGAGTGAGCTACGGTCAAGCGGGGCATCTCGTTGAAACTTCACAAGTGAAGTTTTGAAAAGATCTGACCTTTTTAACCCTTCGAAACTGACCCTATGGCACCATTTTTAAGGTACTTCCAGTTGACATAGGAAGCTGAAAGTGAACACATATCCTCCTTGGGGTAGGCTGTTATATAATATTGGAT
>NC_036860.1:68653018-68663329 GCF_002910315.2 Salvelinus sp. IW2-2015
CAAAGCTATAATGCACGCATTGTCCCTCTAAATGACACAAACCATTTCTCTAACGCCAGTTTACGTTATTACACAACAAATCACTTGCCTCTAGCAACTTTACCCTGAAAATTAGTATCCAACACCAAAACTAACTCTTATTCCTGCCTCTAGCAAAAAACATACCCTTATTCCAAATGAGTTTTGCACCGAAAACTATCGTAAAAGTAAAATCAACTTTTTCAACTTTCTCCACTCCCAACTTTTTAAAACCCCGTGTTACCTCGCTAAATTTATCTCGCAAGAATGTATTTTAGTCTCTCACAGTACCAAGGCTGAGTCTTCCGCGCCGCAGTTAAAAAAAGCTTCTCCGTCATAGCCAACCCTATATGCGCCTCTCTCAGTCTTGCCTTTCTCCTTAGCATCTGCAAGTTTACCCCTTCGAAACTCTCCCTCTCTTTTTCTGGCTTCAGACAACCACACTCTAGCGGTGTCTAGCCTCTCTACCTTCTGCTGTATCAATTTATCATTTTAATTCTAATCTTTCTACATCCATACTCTCAAACTCGTACATCCCTCTCCACCCTGGGCATAGATTCACCCAAACATTCCACCGGGTTCCCCGTTGACTGGGCAGCCCCTCCTCCTTCCACTCCTACTATCTCTTTCACTCCTCTCCCTTACCATTATCCATCTCTCTAGAACAGATTTCAACTTCCTCAAACCTTTTCTATTTTCTGGAGAACATTAATATATTCCGTGCGAGGTATTACTCATCTCCTCCTCCATTATAGCTTTGAGCCACTTTTCAGAAGTTGTTAAAAGTTCCAAATAGAATTTTAAAAGTAGCTGAATATCGTCAGGGTAGTCTAAAAAGATGCTTAAAACTAGCAGCGAAAAAATATCTTAAAGGGATACACACACATAAAAGTGGGGGTATGAATTCCAAAGTGACTTTTTCAGTGTGGTCTGATCAGCCTCATTGAAAAACCATTTTAATGGAGAATCTAAGGGCCTTGGCATTTGAGTTTAAGTAGTACTTTAAAGTACTTTACACCACTGAAAGTAGTCTGGCTACTTTTGCCATTAGTGTAGGCTGTTGATGGGAGGACGGCTCATAACCTAATAATGGATGGAATTGAATGGTATCAAACAAACATGTTTGATACCATTCCATTTACTCTATTCCAGTGACTATTATGAGCCGTCCTCCCCTCCAGCCTCCACTGGCTGCCATAACATTCAAAAATATTACACTTATGTGACATCGTCTGCTGAACCCCATTTCTGCCTCAAACCTGTCTGAATGAATCTACTAAAATAATAAATGTCCGTGAGGGAGTCTAGGTCGCCCCATTTTAAGGATTATTGTGCTTCAATTAGCAGTAGTGCGTACATGGGCTACTAGAATGAGAACCATAGGTGTTTTTGCAGAACATGGCATATGCTCTGTTTGCCATTAATTCATGCCCTTGTACCTTCCTTGTTATTATTTGCGATTCTGAAACATGGAATTGTAACAGATGTGATTTAAATGGAGTCCACAGAGGTTCTTACTATGTGGTAGGCTAATTGATTGTCAGCCTCAGTACAGCCTGCAGTGTATTTCTCAACCTTTTATATTGCCTTTGTCGGTAAGCATGTAAAGAACATAATTTGATTCAATCACATGGAGGACAAAACACTCAATGTACAGAAAATGATTAATGCATTTGATTGAAGCAATAGTAAACTCGCGTATCGTCAACTATTTCAGCACCGTTTTGCGCAATTAAGCATAGGGTCTTGATAAATCATTCGTTTATTTTCACCGAATCGCCGTTTTGATATTGTTTAGGCCAGGGGTTCGCAAACTGTGGGGTCGACAGGGGGGGTGCGGGGGTTCGGCTTTAGGAACTCAGTCTGGCTTTCAATTTACTCTTGAAAGCTGTAATCGTAAAATGTACAAGGTGCAATTTCGAAATTGGGTAGTGCATAATCAGTTTCCCTCTTGTCATTGCATACCCTAGAAAGCTATTTATAACTTGTCAGAAATGTCCAGATTAACTAGACCATGTCAGTTATATTTTTTTATCTAGGATTTTTAGCACATAGATATTATATATTTTTGTCACTCAAATATCACATGAATACACATTAGACATGGCGAAATGTATAGAATTGCAAGAAATGTTGCTTTAAAACTGCAACATTTTCTTTGCACCCCATGACAAAATGTGGAGAATAGCAGGAAATAAGCTTTTAACCTTATATATTCTCTCCACCCAACAAGAAGGGTGTGAACAGTTTGTGCCCATAGAAATAGATGTTGCACGTGGAGGGTGGCGCGGGATGTTCCCGAATGCTGGAAGGGGTGCCCCGAGTGAAAAAGTTTGGGAACCCCTGGGTTAGGCTACAATTATGCTGTGGAAATGTTAGCTAAATGGAGGTGAGTGCTGCTCATGATCATCTTGTCTAGTTTTCTCATTTATTAGCTGTGATCAGMATTTTTTGCCAGCATGTTATGTAGGCTACCTTAAAACAAGTGGATTATTTTTGCTCTTCAGTCACTTAGCCCAGGCCTATAGCCAGCCTACTGCCGGCCAAAAGCCTGTGACTTGTCCTAATCAATCAATATGATTTTGTTTCACTGAATCTCCGTCTGTAGCCTATATTTAGTTCATTCTCTGGCTGACCAAATAMGTGGAGGTGGTATAGCTAATCTATTTGTTTGCTCATCCATCACTGATCAGAAACATTTAGCATGCAATAATGTAGCTTAAATCAATTGTAGACTTATTATTTTGCTCGATCGCGTATAGGCCCACGGAGGTTGTTAAATATGAACATGAGACTCAAATGCTTTTGAAAATATAGTTTGCTATTATTTTGTATCGGTATAATGATGAAGACACTCAATGTAAGAGCCTACGCCTGCTCCCCGACAAAGCAGAGTGCGGGTAGAAAAGAGATGAAACGGGGATCAAAAAACCACGGGCTTGCAATTGGGCTCTGTTTGAAAATATCACTTTTTTATGACATCGGTTCCACATGTTGAAAAATATTGTTTGTATTTTATTCTGATTTATTTCATTATATTCTTAGCATACTATAAAATATACAGTGTACAAAACATTAGGAATACCTGCTCTTTCCATGACATAGACGAACCAAGTGAATCCAAGTGAAGCTATGATCCTTTATTGATGCCACCTGTTAAATCCACTTCAATCAGTGTAGATGAAGGGGAGGAGACAGGTTAAAGAAGGATTTTTATTCCTTGAGACAATTGAGACATCGRTTATGTATGTATGCTATTCAGAGGTTGAATGGCCAAGACAAAATATTCAGAGATCGCTTTCTCCATTTCCCGGTTGATAAAATTCTAACAGTTTCCCAAATTTGAGTTTGTGTCAAAATAAGTATGTATAGTGTAGAGAATCATTGTACCAAACCGCAGCGCCGACCCTCATTCAAGGCACCTGTTTTGAGCCCCACCAAAATAGCTAAAAATAATAATAATAAATAAACTTTTTTGGGGGGGTTCCTGTTTTGCATGTTATTTTGACATKAATATGTGTCACAWATCAGTTTGCAAACAATGTGAAAAATATTGAGTTAATAAAGCCGCATACAAACTTTTTGATTTCTTGAGTAAGTAATCTCCAAAATGCAGGTGTTTCAGCCTAGCTCAGTGCTTTCTGTGGTGGTGTTGCTTGTCAGTAGAAAATGCGGAGGGTTGCACCGTCATTGGGTGATGTTCTCTAGTTGTGCTGTGATTGGCTCAGTGTTCTGTCACTCATGGGGACACTACGTCACCGCCAAATCTAAGAGTAGAGCTTGGACTGATCATGTCAACATCATCCTTTCTAAATCTTAGCTAGYAAGTTCGCAGTCATCATTATGAATCAAGTCGACAATCTACTGTCAAATGCTTTTTAATCCTTGTCATATGAAGAGAAATAATAAAGCAAAATTATAGATAAAACATATCGGTGTTCATCGGCCATTGGACATAAACATTACACAAGTTGGAAATCGCAAATTCAACAATGAGTGGTTTGAAAGTAATTGGTGGCTAACTGCAAGCATTGCAAAGCAATCACTAACCTGCTATTCAGTGCAGTGGCTGTGTGTTTCCAAGTCTGGGTATAAGGGTCTCTTTTACAAGTATAAAAGGTTAAACATTCAACATTGGCCATTCTGTCAATCCAGCATGACTGGGAACTCGGGGGGGAAAACGAGCTCTGACTGGGAAAATTTGTTTTGAACGGTCATCCAACTTGGAATTCCAAGTCGCGAACTCGGGTTTCTTTCTAGAGCTACGACCCTGAAGCTCACTGATGTCGTCATGATTCAACATTGTTTTTTTCCGAGTTCCCAGTTGTCTTGAAAGCACCATAAATCCAGAGAATGCCAGACTTTAATTCAGATCATTTGAGTCAATTGGACCTCCAGCACATTTGTGGCCTGCTGGAGGTCATTTTGCAGGGCTCTGGCAGTGCTCCTCCTGCTCAAAGGCGGAGGTAGCGGTCCTGCTGCTGGGTTGTTGCCCTCCTACGGCCTCCTCCACGTCTCCTGATGTACTGGCCTGTCTCCTGGTAGCGCCTCCATGCTCTGGACACTACGCTGACAGACACAGCAAACCTTCTTGCCACAGCTCGCATTGCATGTGGGGGGCTCATCTTGGATGAGCTGCACTACCTGAGCCACTTGTGTGGGTTGTAGAACTCCGTCTCATGCTACCACTTGAGTGAGAGCACCGCCAGCATTCAAAAGTGACCAAAACATCAGCCAGGAAGCATAGGAATGAGAAGTGGTCTGTGGTCACCACCTGCAGAATCACTCCTTTATTGGGGGTGTCTTGCTAATTGCCTATAATTTCCACCTTTTGTCTATTCCATTTGCACAACAGCATGTGAAATGTATTGTCAATCAGTGTTGCTTCCTAAGTGGACAGTTTGATTTCACAGAAGTGTGATTGACTTGGAGTTACATTGTGTTGTTTAAGTGTTCCCTTTATTTTTTTGAGCAGTGTACTTCTCCTTAATGCAACCGCTGTGTCAGATTTCAAAAAAGCTTTATGGCAAAACCACACCATGCGATAATCTGAGTACAGCGCTCAGCCACCATACAGATACCCGCCATGTTGTGGAGTCAGTAAAAGTCAGAAATAGCGTTCTAAATATTCACTTACCTTTGATGATCTTCATCGGAATGCACTAACAGGAATCCCAGTTCCACAATAAATGTTAATTTTGTTAGATAAAGTCCATTTATGTCCAAATACCACCTTTTCGTTCGCGCGTTTAGTCCAGTAATCCAAAAGCACAACGCGCGAACACTAAGTCCAGACAAAAAGTCAAACATTTTCTATTACAGTTCGTAGAAACATGTCAAACGATGTATAGAATCAATCTTTGGGATGTTTTTATCATAACTCTTCAATAATATTCCACCCGGACAATTCCTTTGTCTTTAGATATGAAAAGGAACAGAGCTCGCTCTCGAGGCCGCGCGCCTGACTTAGCTCATGGCATTCTGCCAGACAGCAGACAACTGGTTCAAACAGCTGTTATTTTTGTTGCTTTTGTTTTTGTTGTTGCTCCCTCTTCACAGTAGAAGCCTGAAACAAGGTTCTAAACACTGTTGACATCTAGTGGAAGCCTTAGGAAGTGCAATCGGACCAAATGTACACTGTATCTTGGATAGTCAAAGACTTGAAAACCTACACACCTCAGATTTCCCACTTCCTGTTTGGATTTTTCTCAGGTTTTTGCCTGCCATATGAGTTCTGTTATACTCACAGTTATCAGTCAAACAGTTTTAGAAACTTCAGAGTGGTTTCTATCCAAATCTACTAATAATATGCAATTCTTAGCTTCTGGGCCTGAGTAGCAGGCAGTTTACTCTGGGCACCTTATTCATCCAAGCTACTCAATACTGCCCCTCAGCCATAAGAAGTTAACAATATGTATAACAATTCGACCATACAATTCTCGGAGACGGAAGATATATCTATATATTTGGGTGAATAAACCAAAAGCATCTGCCATTGTCCTTCTACACTACTCGTTAAATTAACAGTGTGTTTGTGAAGTCATGATGATCTCTTTGCAGGCTGTCAGGCTGTGGAGTCACAGAGGAAGGCTGTGCTTCTCTGGTCACTTCCATTCACTATACTAACATTACACCATACATTTAATTTATCTACTGTTGGAGTGTTTTACTTCCATTCACTATACTAACATTACACCATACATTTAATTGATCTACTGTTAGGAATGTTTTACTTCCATTCACTATACTAACATTACACCATACATTTAATTTATCTACACATTTTACAATAATCCCTGGCAGGATTCTCACCTTGTAGTCTGAATTCACAACCAGAACATGTCAAGTCATTGAGATATTTTCTGTTCTGTTCTGTATATTCTTATGGTGAGGCCTGAGCTGGAACGTGAATCTAACTGAAGCTGGCTATTTTTAGAAAACCAGTATATCAAGCCTGTATCATAGTACACCCCTCAGGCTACATTCAGGTTTCAGCATCAGGCAGGTATAAACATGACGAGTCGTAGGCAACACCCTGGGTTGTATTCATTTGTTTACTCCACAGCCAACAGTTTTAAAATGTTACAGAAACAGTTTACTCTAAACGCTGTACTGTGTGACCTAATTGGTTTATGTTGCCAAGCGTTTTGTTACGGTGGGCACTAATGATACACACAACCTGTTTTGAGGAAGTGTAAGTTGCTGTTAGTCTCTCCACAATATTTATTGTCTCTTTCACACAACAAACCATCCTGAGTGAAAAGCATTCACAGTAGATTAGAAAGAGAAAATGTTTGTTTGTTGCTTGTTGTGTTTTAAACCTGTTTTGAGAAGACAAGTCTATAGACCTATGATACAGTACACTCTTAGAATAAAGGGTTCCAAACGGGTCCTCCGGCTGTCCCATAGGAGATTCTTTTGGGTTTCAGGTAGAACCCTTCAGGCTTCAATGTAGAACCCTCTGTGGAAAGGGTTCTTCATGGAACCAAAAGGGTTCTACCTAGTACCAAAAAGGGTTCTACAAAAGGTTATCCTATGGGGAGAGCCAAAAACCCTTTTAGATTCTATATAGTGCAGGAGCGATCATCCTGGGAAACACAGATGGGCACAGAACGAATTCTCTAATTTATATCAAATACATTTTAAGGAGAAGAGGACTATTATAACACTGTCCACCAAAAATATCATCAACTATACGAATACACATAACAATATCATAACTATATGAATAACACATAACAATATCATCACTATATGAATACACATAACAATATCATCAACTATATGAATACACATAACAATATCATCACTATATGAATATACATGACCATTCATCAACTATATGAATACACATAACAATATCATCAACTATATGAATACACATAACAATATCATCAACTATATTAATACACATAACAATATCATCAACTATATTAATACACATAACAATCGTTGTCTTACCTTGTATCTCTCTCTCAATAGAAACAGTCTGGAATGATCATTCGGTCGTCGAAAGTTACTTTTGTTTGCTCTGCCTAATTTCATATCAGGTTCTTCCTGTTCTCTTCTCTGACTCCCTCTCTCTTTCAGCTCTTACAATGTGCCTTGGCATACATTCTACAACTGTCTGGGACTCTATTGGAGGGATGTGACACCATTTCTTCCACAAGAAATTCATAATTTGGTGTTTTGTTGATGGTTGTGTTCTATTGTGTTGAGACCTGGTGACTGAGACATGGCATATTGTGAAACATCAGCAAGTTCAGCAGTCTTCATCACTGAAGCTCCTGACAAACGTGCCCCAACAATCACCAATCGTTAAGCTCTTCCCGAGCACGGTCGCAGTCTCTCCTGGTAGGCAGCTCCTCTCTTTCCAGGAGTAACAGCTCCTCTTCTCTCCCCAGGGGTAGCAGCTCCTCTCCCCCAGGGGTAGCAGCTCCTCTCTCCCCCCAGGGGTAGCAGCTCCTCTCTCCCCAGGGGTAGCAACTCCTTCTCCCCGGGGTAGCGCTCTCTCTCCCAGGGGTAGCAGCTCCCTCTCCCCAGGGATAGCAGCTCCTCTCCCCTAGGTTGAAGACATCGGGGGCTACTTTTGAACACATACATCTACAGTGTATTGCCAAAAACCACTCAACAACTTCAAACAGACTTCGACCGTCTAATGAGCCAAAATGATCCTATCCTATTCTTCTTTGCGTGTCTCTGAGTCTTGTCTGGTGTGTCTCTTAGTTTTTGCAATCCAAAAAGGTCAAGGGGATACTGTGGTAGCTTAACTAGTTTTGTGGTTGTTGTGGTGGCTGTATTACTGCCACCCGGCAGTCTGAGTAAGACCGCAGTCAAAACTTGAAATGTAATTTGAGAATCAAGTCACAAATTTTGATAGTACAGTCGTGGCCAAAGTTTTGAGAATGACACAAATATTACTTTTCACAGTCTGCTGCCTCAGTTTGTATGATGGCAATTTGCATTACTCCAGAATGTTATGAAGAGTGATCAGATGAATTGCAATAATTGCAAAGTCCCTCTTTGCCATGTGGTCAAGGACCCGGTGCGAGAGAACAGTCACATAATCGTCAGAACCCAGAAGATGAGGCAGACCACGCAGTACTAGAGATGGTGGTTTAATTAAAGAACAAATCTTCAGGCAAAGAAACTAAATCCACAATGTCCAAAAATAAAAGCCAAAGGCACAAAATGGAAATCCTCCAATACAAAAGAAACTCCACAAAGTGGTAAAAAACAGCAAGGGAAAAAACAAACTCAAAAGACTACTCAAATATACACCAAGAACTAAACCAGAGAACCTCTGGAAAATCCAACAAGAGAAATATCTGAATAAAACAAGGCTTGGGCTGGGGCTGGGTGCTAACTTACAAACACTGAGGCAAGGAACTGAGGAACACAAGGGTTTAAATACTAACAAGGAATGACCTACAGGTGCAACAATATTAGAGCAAGAAAACAAAAGGTACAAAAAAGGTGCAATGGGGACATCTAGTGACCAAAACCGAACAGTCTTGGCCCAAAACCTGACAGAATCCCCCTCCTAGGAACGGCTCCTGACGTTCCTACCAGCCTTCTCAGGGGGAGGGTCCTGAACTGACGAATGAGGTCAGGGTCCAGTATGTCCTTGGCGGAACCCAGGAGCGCTCCTCGGACGTAGCCTTCCCAGTCCACAAGATACTGCCAGGACCGCTGCACCCGGCGGGAATCCAGTATCCGGTGGACGGTATAAGCCGACTGGCCACCGATGACACGGGCCGGGGGGGAGGTCTGCCTGCCGGGATAAGGGGAGAAAAAACAAACAGGTTTTAATAAAGAAATGTGAAATTGGATTGATCTTAAGGGGATCTGGGTAAGTGCAGGCGGGAAAAGTAACGGGATTGACTCTCCTGGCAATCTTAAGGGACCGATGAACCTCTGGGACAGCTTGCGAGACTCCACCCGTAGTGGTAAATTCTTAGTTGAGAGCCATACTCTCTGGCCGGGGTACAGGCAGGACCGGGACGGCGACGTCTGTTGGCTTGTCGTTGGTACTGCTGAGAGGAACGCAGAAGATTAAGACGTGCCTTCTTCCACGTAAGCCGACAGCGTCTGATGAACCTCGGGCTGAAGGCCTCTGACTTCTGCCTCCTGGTCCGGGAACAATAGAGGCGCATAGCCAAACTGACACTCATGCGCGGGATATACCAATGGAGGAGGAGCACAAGGTGTTGTGCGCGTACTCGGCCCAAACAATGAATGATGACCATGTGGACGGGTTGTTGGAAAATGCATCTGAGGGTGGTTTCCAGCTCCTGATTCATCTCTTCAGTTTGACCATTGGACTCCGGATGGTACCCTGAGATAAACTGGCCGTGGCCCCTATGAGTTGGCAGAAGGCCTTCCAAAACCTTGAGGCGACTGGGGACCTCTGTCGGAAACCATATCTTGCGGAATCCCAAAGACTCGGAACACATGTTTAATCACAACTCCGCTGTTTCCTTGGCAGAAGGTAATTTGGTCAAGGAACAAACTGGCCGCCTTAGAAAAACCTGTCGATGATGACTAGGATCGTAGTATTACCATGGACGGAGGAAGGCCAGTAATAAAGTCCAACGAGATATGGGACCAGGGTCGGTGGGGAATAGATAGAGGGTGAAGGAGTCCTTGAGGGCGGAGGTGAGAAGATTTGCCCTGGCAGCACATGGAACAGGCCTTGACGAAAGTGGCAACGTCTTCTTTTATGTGGGCGACCAGAACTTACGCTTGGATGAACTCCAAGTGCGACCTACGCCCGGGTGACAGGTGAGCGCG